>NC_069499.1:1269178100-1269519528 GCF_027579735.1 Bombina bombina
AAACATTTTTAAAGGTTAGAAAAGGCAATATTCACAAACAATATCATTCTAGATGAGCACAGGCTACAGTAGAGAGGAAATGCAGCACAGATAACCAGCAAACTGGAAAACACCCACATTATCCTACCTGCTCCTGCATGTGGTAAACAGCAAGGGATACCCTCTGATCCCACTCCATAAATCCCCCGAAACAAATCTCACAAGTTTACAATTTCAGAATCCCTGACCCAACCATGGCAATTTAATATAAAGTGTTGTACTCTATGACATTTACAAAAAAATACCAGGGATAATAGAAGGAAAAAAAGGTAGAAATTTATTAATTAAATCTGATTTAAGTAAATGTAACCCCTTAATGACCATTACCTTGTACATCGCTGGTCGTTAAAGGATTGTCTGGGTATAATAGTGTGGGTCTTGCCGCGAGATGCACAAGACCACACCACCTGCAGGCTTGCTAAAATAGCGCAGTCTCGCCGCCATTGAGTCACCCTCATAGAAAAAACAGTGACGTACCATTAAGGGGTTAAATCTGTTTTGTTTTTTTAAATAAAATGCTTTTGAGGAAAAATCTATCTAAAGATAGTTTTCTATTTAAGATACATTATAGTCCAAACGCTATATATACTAAAATAAGGATAAGTTTTACATTTTGTGTTATAACTGTAAAAGTCATCTGAAAAGGTATTCTGAAAATGAAACCTTCATCTGGTTGTACATATTAAAAGGGACATGAAACCCACATTTTTCTTTCATGATTCAGATAGAGAATGCAATTTTTAAAAAAGTTTCAAATTCACTTATATTATCAAATTTCTGTTGTTCTCATGTTATTCTTTGTTAGAGACATCTAGACAGGTATTGTGCACATGTCTGCAGTACTACATGACAGGAAATAGTGCTGCAATCTAGTGTTCTTACTAATGAATAATATTGTTGTTAACTGCTTCCATATAGTGTTGCGGACATGTGCCGGCTCATGGTCTTACGTCCCTGCTTTTCAACAAAGGATAACAAGAAAACTAAATCTGATCAAGTAAATCGGAAAGCTGTTTAAAATTCTATGCTCTATCTGAATCACGAAAGAAAAATGTGGGGTTTTATGTCCCTATAAGATTATAGCAACCAGCAAAAATGAGCCTTTATGCAAAAAAACATGCTTTAAATACAGTCTTACTGACTAGTGATTTAAAGGGACACTCAATCAAAATTAAACGTTCATTATTCAGATACAGCATGCCATTTTAAACAACTTTCCAATTTACTTCCATTAACTAAATGTTCACAGTCTTTTTATATTTAAACTTTGAGTCATCAGCTCCTACTGAGCATGTGCAAGAATAAGTGTGTATGCATTTGTGAATGGCTGATGGCTGTCACATGGTACGTGTATGCATTTGTGATTGGCTGATGGCTGTCACATGGTACAGGGGGAGTGGAAATAGACATAACTTTTTAAATTGTCAGAAAAAAAACCTACTACTCATTTGAAGTTCAGACTAAGTGCAATTACATTGTCTTGTCATCTTGCATTTGTTGATTATGCAAATCTACTGTGTTGACTGGTCCTTTAAATCAAATGCACCCTGACAACACAGTTAAAAAGTACACAAAAGTGGCATTTTTAAGTGCACACCAACATCTTTTAACCCCTTAATGACCGGACCATTTTTCAGTTTTCTTACCCTTAATGACAATGGCTATTTTTACATTTCTGCAGTGTTTGTGTTTAGCTGTAATTTTCCTCTTACTCATTTACTGTACCCACACATATTATATACCGTTTTTCTCGCCATTAAATGGACTTTCTAAAGATACCATTTTTTTCATCACATCTTATAATTTAATATAAAAAATATATAAAATATGAGGAAAAAATGGAAAAAAACACACTTTTTCTAACTTTGACCTCCAAAATATGTTACACATCTACAACCACCAAAAAACACCCATGCTAAATAGTTTCTAAATTTTGTCCTGAGTTTAGAAATACCCAATGGTTACATGTTGTTTGCTTTTTTTGCAAGTTATAGGGCAATAAGTACAAGTAGAACTTTGCTATTTCTAAACCACTTTTTTTCAAAATTAGCGCTAGTTACATTGGAACACTGATATCTGTCCGGAATCCCTGAATATCCCTTGACATGTATATATTTTTTTTTAGAAGACAACCCAAAGTATTGATCTAGGCCCATTTTGGTATATTTCATGCCACCATTTCACTGCCAAATGCGAGCAAATAAAAAAAATTGTTCACTTTTTCACAAATTTTGTCACAAACTTTAGGTTTCTCACTGAAATTATTTACAAACAGTTTGTGCAATTATGGCACAAATGGTTGTAAATGCTTCACTGGGATCCCCTTTGTTCAGAAATAGCAGACATATATGGCTTTGGCGTTGCTTTTTGGTAATTAGAAGGCCGCTAAATGCAGCTGCGCACCACACGTGTATTATGCCCAGCAGTGAAGGGGTTAATTAGGGATCTTGTAGGGACCTTGAAGGGTTAATTTTAGCTTTAGTGTAGTGTAGTAGACAACCCAAAGTATTGATCTAGGCCCATTTTGGTATATTTCATGCCACCATTTCACCGCCAAATGCGAGCAAATAAAAAAAAAAGTGACATTTTTCACAATTTTAGGTTTCTCACTTAAATTATTTACAAACAGCTTGTGCAATTATGGCACAAATGGTTGTAAATGCTTCTCTGGGATCTCCTTTGTTCATAAATAGCAGACATATATGGCTTTGGCGTTGCTTTTTGGCAATTAGGAGGCCGCTAAATGCTGCTGCGCACCACACTTGTATTAAGCCCAGCAGTGAAGGGGTTAATTAGGTAGCTTGTAGAGAGCTTGCAGGGTTAATTTTAGCTTTAGTGTAGAGATCAACCTCCCACCTGACACATCCCACCCCCTGATCCCTCCCAGACAGCTCTCTTCCCTCCCCCACCCCACAATTGTCCCCGCCATCTTAAGTACTGGCAGAAAGTCTGCCAGTACTAAAATAAAAGGTGTTTTTTTTTTGTTTTTTTGTTTTTAAATTATTCAGCTGTGATGGACCCCTGCCTTAACCCCCAACCTCCCTGATCCCCCCCAAACACCTCTCTAACCCTCCCCACCTACCTAATTGCCACCATCTTGGGTACTGGCAGCTGTCTGCCAGTACCCAGTTTTCCCCCCCCAAAAAGTGTTTTGTTTTGTGACATGTTTTATTTTTTCTGTAGTGTAGCTGCCCCAACCACCCCCCCCCACCCCTCCCAGATCCAGATCGTGATCAAGTGTAGCTGCCCCAACCACCCCCCCCAGATCCAGATCCAGATCCAGATCCTTATCCAGATCCTTACCTAAATTCATTGGTGGCAGTGCCAGTGATTGCTGCGCGCGCGCGCACACACACGCGCGTGCACGCAGCCCCCGCACGCTCCCGGCATCCGGCGTGCACAATACACTTGAAGGAACCGGATGCCGGGTAGCGATGGGCCGCCCACCCTCCTCCCTGTAAGCTCCCACCCACCAACGAACGGCCGCATCGCTACCGGTGCAGAGAGGGCCACAGAGTGGCTCTCTCTGCATCGGATGCTTTCTAAGGGTATTGCAGGATGCCTCAATATCGAGGCATCACTGCAATACCCTGAGAGCTGCTGGAAGCGATTGCGATCGCTTCCAGCACTCTCTTAGACAAGTGACGTACCAGGTACGTCCATTGTCACTAACTGCAAGTTTTTGCAGGACGTACCTGGTACGTCACTTGTCATTAAGGGGTTAAATATCATTAAAAGAGTTAAAAGAGACATTTTAGATATACTGTTTAGGGAACCATAATGAAACAACTTTGCAGTATACTTTCATTATTTATTTTGTCCCATTTTCATTTCATTTAGCTCTGAAAATTGAGGATTTTCCAACACTCAGAACTGCTCCTTTCTTAAGGCTAACCCTACTACATATATATGCCTAGAAAACTTTAACAGATAACTGAAAAACAACATACTTATACCAACTATATGACTATAACAAGCCTTGTCGTCTGCAAACTAAAGCCCAGACTGGCCCCTCCATATAATGCAAATGGTGGGTGGAGTCTGATTATTGAAAAACAATTGCAGCAAAGAAACAAAATATGAATCTGTATTAAAAAATTAAGACTTGGCTAATAGATTATTCTATAGCAGCACAGCAGAAATGTATTGTAATTACTAGGTATTTACTTTTAAAGCAAATGAATGCTTTTGCAAAAAGGTTTCTTGTTTGGACCCTATATAGATTTATTTTATTTACTTTTCACACTTACAAATGTATCTCCCTATATAACTCAATATATTATTTGGGACAAAAAAAACTTGAAATTTCCAAATCAAACTTTAAAAAACAAATTCTGAAATTAGACTCTCATATCCAAATAGTATTTACTCATACAGAGTGTTTAGAAACAGGCCTATACCAGCATTTACCGTCACTTAGGGTGCACACAATATGTTCCATAATATATGTGGAAAATACCAGGAGAGCTATCAACATATGTTTTTTTTTTTTTTTTTTTTAAATATTACACCACCCAATCAAATCTAACCACTCAAATATTCCTTATAAATGTCAGGGATGACAATGTAAGTATGCTCCCAACTCCTCCTATAAGCCCTGACACCAATAACACGAAATAAAGGCAAGTGGCTGTGAGTTATTGCTTGTGTACATATACACACTATTATATAATATAACTATTGCCATACCATGTCTCTATAGATGTGTATGGAATGTCTGCAGCTGCCACCTGCAGGCCTACAGCTGAGCAAGTGACTTACTAACCCATATTTATCAATAATAAGGATATGGGCACTTCTTCATTCTGTAGCCTTGTGGTGGAAGCTTTATTGCACTAGTCACTGAACACTCCCTAAAGTTCTGCTACAGCAGAAACAAATTTTACCATTTTAAACACTGAAATCAGCAATCTGATTAATCTGCAAACAGCCTCCACAGAATGGAAATGAACATCCCCCACATTTTTTCAACTGCAGCTTAACAACTTCACTGCCAGACTAATGAAATGGTTGGACTAACCCTTGCATTGCCAAGAGGTCTGCAGCACCTGTACCCTCTAGCAATGCTAGGGAAAAGTGCTGGCATCCATGACCTGGAGGAAAAACAAAAACTCTCTCCACATCTATCTATTTTGTTAATATTAAAAGTCCACAAACTGACTGTAACTGCTCCAGACGCCCACAGTTCTCTCCTGGCTCAGCAATCAGGGCTCCCACTCATTAATAGCTAGAGTTCCGTGTGACAAGGGGAGGGAGGAGATCCCCCTACAGCCCTGCCAGATTCTCTACCCTCATATTAACCTGTCACACATCCTTTGGGAGCGGGAGGACAGCCAGTCTCCATACTGCACAGTAACTAATTTGCAGAGACGCCTTACCAAAAAAACAACTTCTACGTATTATCAGACCACTCTGAACATTTCATTAATTCAGAGCTGCTGTTCTTGAAAATAATTAAAGGGAAATTGACAACAAATACTAGATCATCATTTATATTGCCTTTTTTATTTCATTTTAATTCATACGTTTTAATTTTCTTACAACAAAGAAAAGACAATCAAGAAAAAAAACGTAGCCATCATATTGAATACAAACTCTAAAACAGTGCAGTACATCTGATAAAGTAAATGTGACAGCAGGATTCCAGAAAAGTAAAAATACAGGTTCATATATGAAGAGTCGTTGTACATAATAGAACATGAAAGTAACAGATTTTAAGGAGTAGTGACAAATCTACTCAACAAGTTAACTTAAGTCATCAGAACCCTCAACTTGAAGGTGATGGGAACATTTTTTATAATAATATACACCTCATCAGCTAACTTCTGAGTCTCAGTTCAAGTAATAAACTTGTCTGTGTGGGTCTTGCTCCTTTCAACAAGGCTACATCCCAGTGTTCCTCGTCCAAAGAATGCCAAAACTTTGTTTCAATACTTAAAGTGAAGGTTAAGTTAGAGCCTTCATATTTCATTTTTACACTTCTATGCATATTAAATATCTAGTCGCTATATTAATTTTTCGCAATCACTTTTTATTTTTATTATTTTATACTGTCTTTTTTGCTTACCGTTCCCTTCTATTCTCCTCCCATTAGTTAATTCCTGGTTTTTGATCCAGTGACGTATAGAGCGGTCCCACCCGCTCTATACGTGTCTAGTAGGCTCGTGCACGATGACTATCCAAAACTTTAAACAAGTCCATTGTCGATTTCAGCGCATGCGTCATTCGTCCGCAATATAGTGTGACGTTTCTTGCACAAATGAAGTAACAAGATCTAGTGTGGGGTAAATCATTTAATGCCATTAAAGAAGCCGATTGTATAGCCGATTGTATACGGTTGCAGATTGTCGTGGAATTGCTGTTACCTAACAGTGCTTAAATAATATTTGCAGTGCGCATGCGCGAAACGGGGCCACGCTCACTTTGCCGATGTAAACAGAGAATACTGGCGCATGCGCATATTGTCACAGTAACTGCTGACGTCAATTGACGGCCGCCTAATGGCCAAAAAGTCAATTGGCTAGCGAAAAAAGAAAAAAAACGGGGTTGATTTACCGATAGCGAAATTACAAAGAAAGAATTGATATATCTAAGGAACGATGTAGAAGTAAAAGTATTGATGAATGAAACTGCAATTTATTTTTTGAGATAAACACAAAATTTCATTAGAACTGATCAAAGTTAATTTTCACTTTAACCCCTGCTCCTAAATTCCATATAAATTAATCCAGAGTTCCCAAACTGCAAGAAATGTTTCTTTGTGTCTAAAATATCAGCTGCAAGACTAGACATATTGAAAAGGTAATTGACTTTATCTAGAATATGAAAACTAGGTTTTCAAAAATTTCACTATACAGATTGTAACAGCTGTGCAAATATTAGCTAAAAGCTTATTAGAGTGTTAAGATTTTTTATTTTAGTGAGTTGTACAATAACAGTCTCTGGGGACAATTGCATCTATCTATCTATCTATCAAAAAAACATAAAACCAGAGTAAATACTTCCTCACATAATTCCCTGACATAAGGGCACAACCTCTCTCTGTAAAGCACCCTTGGTGAAAAAAAAAAAAAAAAAAAAAAAAAAAAAGAGTAAAGTACAATCTAATCGCAGTCTTACTAAAATACTCCTGCAGATTACCACAACAGGTAAATGAGATTACCTGTTTCAGTGTATGGTTCCATGTTAAAGGTGTATATCCTCTACATAAACCTATCTCCCATTTATTCATACAACTAGAGTTCAATCTAGTTCAAGGAGAGATAAGCAAAGCGTATAGCTTCCCAATGCCCCCCCCCCCAACTATGTTTAGCCAAACATAATGTGTCAAAGTAGGTATTTCAAGAGTTATAAGTGAATCCCACGTTGTTCTGCACTAAGGGTCTAACTTTAAGGTATTGAAATCAACATACCTGGACTGACGGTTCTAAATCCAAGTACTGTTTAAAAGTAATAAAGGAGCTGTTGCCGAAAACATTTTGCCACTTCCTGTAGGGATTGAGAATATCCCACAAGTAAGGATGAAGCCATGGACTGAATACACCAAGTAAGAGAAACATTTCTTGTTCTATAAAGCCCCCTACTACTCCATTTGGTCTGTACAAACTTCAGAATCAGGATTTGCCAATACAGAGAACGGGGACGGACGTATACCAGCTCCACACAAAGTGTGTTTGCCTATGATTTTGTCCCAAAGTGAAATAGTGCTCAATTATCCCGGGAGCTTAAAAATTATGTCTGGCGCCTCAGTTTTCTTTCCATGATTGTCCCTTACCTACTGTCACTTGATCTACACTAGTTTACTTGCGGCTACGGCAAGGTCAGATGTGCAGGGGCTATTGAGCATGCGCGCAAGCTTTTTTGTGGCCGTAAGAGTGTCAGAACACAAAGCTGTCATTGAAGACTGAGAAAGCAGCACAGTGGGCAGTCTATCCCGCATTGTACCTAGCCTGGACTGGAGTTTAAAAAAAAAAAAAAAGAAACAAAACTACTTCCTATTAGGTCAGAGTTACCGTCCTTAAAAGGGCAGAATACACCCATTTTTATATAACTGCGTGTAATAGACACTACTATAAAGAATAAGATGCACAGATACTGATCTAAAAATCCAGTATAAAACCTTTTAAAAACTTACTTAGAAGCTCCCAGTTTAGCTCTGTTGAAAAGGTAGCTGGAAAGCCCACTGCAAGCGGGAAATAAGACATTTCCCCCCTCCCCCTTCTTTTGCATATGAAAAGACCCTTTACACAAACAGGAGCAAGCTGGAGTAGGTGTACGTCAGTATTCTCATAAAATGTTGGGGCTTGGTTAGGAGTCTGAAAATCAGCTCAATGTTATTTAAAAATAAGCAAAACTATACTTTTTTACAAATCAAAAACTGTATTGGCTGTATAAACGGATCATCTACAAAACATTAATGCAAAGAAAAATCTAGTGTATAATGTCCCTTTAAGTCACTGTGGTCATGTGATATTTCCCCTAATAACAGTCCTGCGATCTGCACGTGACACGAGCCATATTTAGCGCACGTGATCGCAGGTGGCAACTGTTACCAGGCTCCTCTCTCAGAGTCAGTGGCAGTGAACAGTACAGATGTGGTAAGCTTTGGAACTCTCACTGTTGTCTCTTAGCTCAGGTGGGTTCTAAAGACAGTTTTCCTGTCCGGGTAGGTAGTGCTACGGCTCACTGACTCAAGAGGAATGAGGTTTTTTACCTCCCCGTGTCCAACTGCGGTGCTTCCTGTGACTGAGCAGCCAACAGTGTGTGACTATACCCCAGCTAGCTCTCTCGTTACTACAAGCGCTGAGGCAGCATTGGGGAAAACAATCATAAGCAGCAGGTGTGCTGAGGGACCGTCCGTGACGAGATTGCTGCTGTCTAACTGCTGGGAGGGCAGGATAGGCTGGGTTGCCGCATGCAGTGAAGAAAAGTAGCGTTCAACCCTGGGTAAAGGCCACTGACGCAGCCAGAGCACAGGTTTACGGAGGAGGATCCGTGGCATGAGATTGAGTGCAGTCAGTACATTTAAAGCTAGCACATCATAAGGTGCCATTCAGATCAGGACTGAGTTCATTTGATTGTATTTTAGTAATGAAAGAAGAGGATCTGAGCTTCAAGCCCAGTTCTCAAAATGACATAGAAAATGCTTAGAAAAACATAATTTATGCTTACCTGATAAAAATTTATTTCTCTTGTGGTGTATCCAGTCCACAGATCATCCATTACTTGTGGGATATTCTCATTCCCAACAGGAAGTTGCAAGAGGACACCCACAGCAGAGCTGTCTATATAGCTCCTCCCCTAACTGCCATATCCAGTCATTCGACCGAAAACAAGCAGAGAAAGGAGAAACCATAGGGTGCAGTGGTGACTGTAGTTTAAAGTTAAAAAATACCTGCCTTAAAATGACAGGGCGGGCCGTGGACTGGATACACCAGAAGAGAAATAAATTTATCAGGTAAGCATAAATTATGTTTTCTCTTGTAAGGTGTATCCAGTCCACGGATCATCCATTACTTGTGGGATACCAATACCAAAGCTAAAGTACACGGATGAAGGGAGGGACAAGGCAGGTACTTAAACGGAAGGTACCACTGCCTATAAAACCTTTCTCCCAAAAAAAGCCTCAGAAGAAGCAAAAGTATCAAATTTGTAGAATTTTGAAAAAGTATGAAGCGAAGACCAAGTCGCCACCTTGCAAATCTGTTCAACAGAAGCCTCACTTTTAAAGGCCCATGTGGAAGCCACAGCTCTAGTAGAATGAGCTGTAATCCTTTCTGGAGGCTGCTGGCCAGCAGTCTCATAGGCTAAGCGGATTATGCTTCTTAGCCAAAAAGAAAGAGAGGTTGCCGAAGCCTTTTGACCTCTCCTCTGTCCAGAGTAGACAACAAACAAAGCAGATGTTTGACGAAAATCTTTAGTAGCTTGTAAGTAAAACTTTAAAGCACGAACCACATCCATATTGTGTAATAGAAGATCCTTCTTTGAAGAAGGATTAGGACACAAAGATGGAACAACAATCTCTTGATTGATATTCTTATTAGATACCACCTTAGGTAAAAACCCAGGTTTGGTACGCAGGACTACCTTATCCGCATGGAAGATCAGATAAGGAGAATCACATTGTAAAGCAGATAACTCGGAGACTCTACGAGCCGAGGAAATAGCTACCAAAAACAGAACTTTCCAAGATAAAAGTTTTATATCTATGGAATGAAGAGGTTCAAACGGAACTCCTTGAAGAACCTTAAGAACCAGATTTAAGCTCCATGGCGGAGCAACAGGTTTAAACACAGGCTTGATTCTAACTAAAGCCTGACAAAATGCCTGAACGTCTGGAACATCCGCCAGACGCTTGTGCAAAAGGACAGAGCAGAAATCTGTCCCTTTAAGGAACTAGCTGACAATCCTTTTTCCAATCCTTCTTGGAGAAAGGATAATATCCTGGGAATCCTGACCTTACTCCATGAGTAACCCTTGGATTCACACCAATAAAGATATTTACGCCATATCTTAGGGTAAATTTTCCACTAGATCTGCATACCAGGTCCTGCATGGCCACGCAGGCGCTATCAAGATCACCGATGCTCTCTCCTGCTTGATCTTGGCAATCAGACGAGGGAGCAGAGGAAACGGTGGAAACACATAAGCCAGGTTGAAAGACCAGGGCGCTGCTAGAGCATCTATCAGCGTCGCCTTGGGATCCCTGGACCTGGATCCGTAACAAGGAAGCTTGGCGTTCTGGCGAGACGCCATGAGATCCAGTTCTGGTTTGCCCCAACGATGAATCAATTGTGCAAACACCTCCGGATGGAGTTCCCACTCCCCCGGATGAAAAGTCTGACGACTTAGAAAATCCGCCTCCCAGTTCTCTACACCCGGGAAATGGATAGCTGATAGGTGGCAAGAGTGAATCTCTGCCCAGCGAATTATCCTTGAGACTTCTAACATCGCTAGGGAACTCCTTGTTCCCCCTTGATGGTTGATGTAAGCCACAGTCGTGATGCTGTCTGACTGAAATCTGATGAACCTCAGAGTTGCTAACTGAGGCCAAGCCTGAAGAGCATTGAATATCGCTCTCAGTTCCAGAATATTTATTGGAATGAGTGACTCCTCCTGAGTCCACGATCCTTGAGCCTTCAGGGAGTTCCAGACTGCACCCCAACCTAGAAGGCTGGCATCTGTCGGTACAATTGTCCAATCTGGCCTGCGAAAGGTCATACCTTTGGACAGATTGACCCGAGATAGCCACCAGAGAAGAGAATCCCTGGTCTCTTGATCCAGATTTAGGAGAGGGGACAAATCTGTGTAATCCCCATTCCACTGACTGAGCATGCAGAGTTGCAGCGGTCTGAGATGTAGGCGTGCAAACGGCACTTTGTCCATTGCTGCTACCATTAAGCCGATTACTTCCATGCACTGAGCCACCAAAGGACGAGGAATGGAATAAAGAACACGGCAGGAATTTAGAAGTTTTGATAACCTGGACTCAGTCAGGTAAATTTTCATTTCTACAGAATCTATCAGAGTCCCCAGGAAGAAAACTCTTGTGAGGGGGGATAGAGAACTCTTTTCCTCGTTCACCTTCCACCCATGCGACCTCAGAAATGCCAACACTATGTCCGTATGAGACTGCTATGCCCCGCGGCCTAAGGACTGCCAGAAGCGACCCCAGATCCTTCGTAAAAATTCTTGGGGCTGTAGCTAACCCAAAGGGAAGAGCTACAAACTGGTAATGCCTGTCTAGGAAGGCAAACCTGAGAAACCGATGATGATCTTTGTGTATCGGAATGTGAAGATAAGCATCCTTTAGATCCACTGTAGTCATGTATTGACCCTCCTGGATCATAGGTAGGATGGTACGAATAGTCTCCATCTTGAATGATGGAACTCTGAGGAATTTGTTTAAGATCTTTAGATCCAAAATTGGTCTGAAGGTTCCCTCTTTTTTGGGAACCACAAACAGATTTGAGTAAAATCCCTGTCCCTGTTCCTCCTTTTGAACTGGATGGATCACTCCCATAACTAGGAGGTCTTGTACACAGTGTAAGAATGCCTCTCTCTTTATCTGGTTTGCAGATAATTGTGAAAGGTGAAATCTCCCTTTTGGGGGAGAAGCCTTGAAGTCCAGAAGATATCCCTGGGATATAATTTCCAATGCCCAGGGATCCTGGACATCTCTTGCCCACGCCTGGGCGAAGAGCGAAAGTCTGCCCCCTACTAGATCCGTTACCGGATAGGGGGCCGTTCCTTCATGCTGTCTTAGAGGCAGCAGGAGGTTTTTTGGCCTGTTTACCTTTGTTGCAGGTCTGGTTTGGTCTCCAGACCGTCTTGGACTGAGCAAAAGTTCCCTCTTGTTTTGCATTAGAGGAAGTTGATGCCGCACTTGCCTTGAAGTTTCGAAAGGCACGAAAATTAGACTGTTTGGCCCTTGATTTGGACCTATCCTGAGGAAGGGCATGACCTTTTCCTCCAGTGATATCAGAAATTATCTCCTTCAAACCAGGCCCGAATAGGGTCTGCCCCTTGAAGGGAATGTTAAGCAGCTTAGACTTTGAAGTAACGTCAGCTGATCATGATTTCAGCCATAGCGCTCTGCGCGCCTGGATAGCAAAACCAGAATTCTTAGCCGTTAGTTTAGTCAAATGAACAATGGCATCAGAAACAAAAGAATTGGCTAGCTTAAGTGCTCTAAGCTTGTCAAGTATGTCATCCAATGGAGTCGCTACCTGTAAAGCCTCTTCCAGAGACTCAAACCAGAACGCCGCAGCAGCAGTGACAGGAGCAATCCATGCAAGGGGCTGTAGGATAAAACCTTGTTGAATAAACATTTTCTTAAGGTAACCCTCTAACTTTTGATCCATTGGATCTAAGAAAGCACAACTGTCCTCGACAGGGATAGTAGTACGCTTTGCTAGAGTAGAAACTGCTCCCTCCACCTTAGGAACTGTCTGCCATAAGTCCCATGTGGTGGCGTCTATTGGAAACATTTTTTTAAAAATAGGAGGGGGAGAGAACGGCACACCTGGTCTATCCCATTCCTTAGTAATAATTTCTGTAAACCTTTTAGGTATTGGAAAAACATCAGTACACACCGGCACTGCATAGTATTTATCCAGTCTACACAATTTCTCTGGCACTGCAATTGTATCACAGTCATTCAGAGCAGCTAAAACCTCCCTGAGTAACACGAGGAGGTGTTCAAGCTTAAATTTAAATGTAGAGATATCAGAATCAGGTTGCATCATCTTCCCTGAGTCAGAAACATCACCCACTGAAAGAAGCTCTCCTTCAGCTTCTGCATATTGTGAGGCAGTATCAGACAGAGCTCTTAAAGTGAAGGTCAATTTTTGCAAATTGCAATACACCACTGCAAACCTTAAAATACAAATATTACAGTCGCTAAGTTTATATTTATATAAAATTATTCGTTTTCACAAAAAATTTATATATATAATACCTCCGGTCTCGCTATTCGCTCCGCTCCTACCACACTTCCTTATCTGTTGTGACGTCGCTGTAGTTCCTACAAGCGGACTACGCTCGTGCACAACAGTATTTTCTAAATGCGCATGCGTTTCGTACACCCAGTAGCGCATGCGTTGAAGTAAAAATCATTACTTTGTATTCAATGAATATGTCCGCAATAGCTTTGAAAATATGCAGGAAAGATCGTAATCAGTCTTACCGTTTTTTTTAAATATTTTGCCTCTGCTGCGATCGAGCGTAGTCGTGGATACAATGTATCAAGAGATTGTGAGAAGGGACAACGCATGCGCATAGCGTGAACGAGCAGGAGGACGATGATGTGTATTTTTTAACGCATGCGCAGAACTTCGTAGTGACGCGAGAGAAAAGGGGCTGGACGCCACAGGGTTAGACGATATATTGGATACCAGGAATGTCACTCAATAACGGGAGTATGGCGGGCGGTTAATACGAAGACAACGGAGAAGAATTAAAAGGTGAAAATAAATAATGTTAACAATAAATATCAATAAATTGATGAATGAACATAACTATTAATTTGAGTCAGCTATTGGAAAAAGTTAAGCAATGCTCCTGACTTGAGCTTCACTTTAAAGCGTCAGTATTCTCTGTATTTCGTCTAACTCCAGAGCTATCTCGCTTTCCTCTAAATTCAAGCAGTCTGGCTAATACCGCTGACAGTGTATTATCCATGACTGCCGCCATGTCTTGTAAAGTAAACGCTATGGGCGCCCTAGATGTACTTAGCGCTATTTGAGCGTGAGTCCCTTGAGCGGGATTCAAAGGATCTGACACGTGGGGAGAGTTAGTCGGCATAACTTCCCCCTCGTCCGATTCCTCTGGTGATACATTTTTTAAAGACAGAATATGATCTTTATTGCTTAAAGTGAAATCAGTACATTTGGTACACATTCTAAGAGGGGGTTCCACCATGGCTTTTAAACATAATGAACAAGGCGTTCCCTCTATGTCAGACATGTTTGTACAGACTAGCAATGAGACCAGCAAGCTTGGAAAAGACTTTAAATCACGTAAACAAGCAAAAAATAAAAACGGTACTGTGCCTTTAAGAGAAACAAATTTTGTCAGAATTTGAAAAACAGTGAAAAAAGGCAGTAAATCAAACGAAATTTTTACAGTGTGTATAATAAGCTAACAGAGCATTGCACCCACTTGCAAATGGATGATTAACCCCTTAGTTAAAAAAACGGATCAAAAAAACCATAGACGTTTTTTTAACAGTCACACCAAACTGCCACAGCCTTGCTGTGGGCCTACCTTCCCCAACAAACGATTTTGGAAAGCCTAAGAGCCCTTTAGAGATGTCCTATACATTCAGGGGACTCTGGGGGAAGCTGGATGTCTCAGTCTGAAAAAGTCACTGCGCCAAAAAACGCTAAATTAGGCCCCTCCCACTCATAGTAACACAGTGGAAAGCCTCAGGAAACTGTTTCTAGGCAAATTTAAGCCAGCCATGTGGAAAAAACTAGGCCCCAATAAAGTTTTATCACCAAAATATATATAAAAACGTTTAAACATGCCAGCAAACGTTTTATATTGTAAATATAAAAGAGTATTACCTCAGAAAGTAAGCATGATACCAGTCCTATTAAATCACTGTATTCAGGCTTACCTTACATAAATTTGGTATCAGCAGCATTTTTCTAGCATTCACATCTTCTAGAAAATAATTTTAACTGCACATACCTCATAGCAGGATAACCTGCACGCCATTCCCCCGCTGAAGTTACATCTCTCTTCAGTCATGTGTGAGAACAGCAATGGATCTTAGTTACAACCTGCTAAGATCATAGAAATCACAGGCAGATTCTTCTATTTTTCTGCCTGGAACAAAATAGTACAACTCCGGTACCATTTAAAAATAACAAACTTTTGATTGAAGCAAGATAACAGCTACATTTCACCACTTTCCTCTTACTACCTCCATGCTTGTTGAGAGTTGCAAGAGAATGACTGGATATGGCAGTTAGGGGAGGAGCTATATAGACAGCTCTGCTGTGGGTGTCCTCTTGCAACTTCCTGTTGGGAATGAGAATATCCCACAAGTAATGGATGATCCGTGGACTGGATACACCTTACAAGAGAAAGTTATATTTTTTTAAAGATTTTTTATGCTATCAATTGTAAAAATAAATAAATAATATTTAGCTGCACTGCTATCCGTACATGCTGATCTACTTATATATCAAGTTTATGAGTTCACTAATACAGTTTAATCTCAGGCACTGCAAACAGCACTTTAAGCATGTGCACTGCTAGAGTATGTATGCATATTCACTCTGTGTCTGTTAATTTCTTTATTTGTACTGACAATTGTTATGCCTTGCATAAGAAAGCTGTTAAAACATATTTGTATAAAAACTGTTAAATAAAAACTAATTTAAGACTAGCAGGAAATTATCCGTTATTGATGTATTAACACTAATTCTCTGATAAGGACAACACCCTGTAAAGGGCAAGTCCCAAAAGCCACAACAAGAAAAAGATGCTATAAACAGCACAGGTAGGAATAACAAATATTGTCATTATAATTGAATTACCATTTTTTAGGTGTAATAATAAAATTGAGTATATTAATCATAACATAATTCCTTATTTTCATGTTGCTTTTAAATTTTATTACTGTAAGAGGATAACATTTTATACAACTAAGGCTCTGTGTTCAAAAGAATTCCCACCTATCAAAGAGAACCGGCACCTTTTTTTTCTCCAAAAGAGACCCTGAATACAAACCATAAATAAGAATACACTCAAAAAATGTATAAATGTATATATATATATGTATGTGTGTGTATGTGTGTGTATGTATATTTTCTTTCTTTTTTCTAATTGAAAATGTGTTTTGATGGTTGTATTAATAATTTTACAAGTGTGATGGATAATAGTATGGTCACATCAGTAAAGAGAGGCATGCATTGAGTTGTGAAAGTGTAATAAAAAAAAAATAAAAAAAGCAGTAGAGGTCCTTGATGCAATAAACAGGTCTAATCTTTTGCCACAAAAAAAAAAAAGATGATATTTTGTAAGGATTCTTCCTTTACTTACAGATTTAGGTGGTTAAAGGACCAGTAAACACAGCAGATTTGCATGATCAACAAATGCAAGATAACAAGACAATACAATAGAATTTACTCTGAATTTCAAATGAGTAGTAGATTCTTTTCCAACACATTTTAAAGTTATATATATTTCCACTCCCCCCGTACCATGTGATAGCAATCAGCCAATCACAAATGCATATAAGTATAGTCTGAGTTCTTGCACATGCTCAGTAGGAGCTGGTGACTCAAAAAAAGTGTAAATATAAAAGACTGTGCACATTTTTTTTAATGGAAGTAAATTGGAAAGTTGTTTAAAATTACATGATGTATCTGAATCATGAAAATGTAATAAAGCCTGAGTGTACTTTCACACACACATACATATACACACACATATACACACACACACAAAACAAAACAAAAATGCCTGGCTCCTAGATTTTTAGGTTGGCTTAGATTTTGAACATATATGTCAAGAACTGGTTTATGCTATGGGCAACAACCTCTGGGGCACCATAATAAATTCCAGAAGTACCCATAATATATCCTCTCCTCTATTATGTCACAAAGCCATTTGAGCCAGTCTAGCAGCATAAAAGTATGACATTAGGTCTAAAGTCCAATCCCACCACTCAACCTATGTCTCATCACTTTATGATCTTCCTCGCCCCCTAATAAAACTCAAAATATCCCAGTGAAGATCTTGTAGCATAGAGATCTTGTAGCATAGAGTAATTGGCAGAGCTCTAAAGAGGTACAACATTTTTTAAAAGGATTGTCATTTTGACAGCTACAATGCAACCATAAAGGGAAAGTTTAATGCAACCCTATTTAATAAATGTTTGACATGAGAAACTTGTGGTCTATAGTTTAAGCTAATTAAATCCCTAAGGTTACTGGAGATTGATACCTAAATATTTAACCTCTCTTTTAGCACAATGGAAATTTAAATTTATCTCCAGCAATTTCTGAGCGTGAGTAGGAAAAAACACTCCTATACCCTCGAATTTGTCCTCATTGAGTTTATATCCTGAGGCCTCAGAAAATATGTATCATGGAATAAAGCAACAGCAAAAAAAGGTCTGATTATCATAAGAACAACATAATCTGCAAACAATGCAATTTTGTGTCCCATCTTACTCACCCTAATGTCTTTGATGTCACTATTTAGCCTTATCCTAGCGGCCAGTGGTACTATGTGTAAGTCGAAAAGGAGTGAAGACAAGTGACCGCTTTGCTGCGTTCCATTTCTAATGTGTACATCTTTGGATCGGTAGCCAGCTATTTTTATGAACACTGAAGGGTTCCAATATATAGCTGCAACTGCTCCCAAACACTCTATACCCATCTCCTTAAGAACTAACTGCAGATATGTTCAATAGACCTGATCAAATGCCTTCTCTGCGTCCAAGGAAAGGGAGTGTTTAAACTTTAGAGGCTACACCAATCAAGTCTAGTACACAATGTAACATTATCAGGTGCCTCTCATCTAATAAAACTCACTTGGTCTGAGTGGATAAGACGTGGAATCAATAACTTTAACCTATTCACCAAAACCAAGAGAACGAAGAAAAATTGATAATAGGAGTAAATTAAAAAGCTACATGATCTATCTGAATCATAAAAGAAAAACTTTGGCCTTCATATCCCTTTAAGTATTCAATAAAACATAAAAAAAAAAAAAAAAAAAAACATATAGCACTTACCCAAAGACATTCTGCTACTAGAGGAAACCAGTAGGAAGCAAAGATCAGTGCTGAAACATAACAGCACAATAGGAGTATATTGACAAACCAACAGGCAGAGGCAAAGGTCAAGTCACTGCGACCCCATGGCAAGGCTTGCAACTAAATTCCCACCTGTATATGTCACTTCCAATACTCCAAATACATACCTCCAACGAACAAATTGTACTCTGAGGGGAAAAGAGCCTCAACTCTATCTGAGAACCCCTCTCTCTAAAGAATCGGAGGCAAAAAAAAAGACTGATGTACTGGTGAGGTGGGAGGGGTTTTTATAAGGCTCTTGGGGTAGGGAAGAGTAATTCCCAGGAGTAATGGATTGTGGACTCTAACCACCTGTATGAAAGAAATTTGTTCACTGGTATCCTCTGATACAGCTAAGACCAAACATACAGGGAGTGCAGAATTATTAAGCAAATGAGTATTTTGACCACATCATCCTCTTTATGCATGTTGTCTTACTCTAAGCTGTATAGGCTCGAAAGCCTACTACCAATTAAGCATATTAGGTGATGTGCATCTCTGTAATGAGAAGGGGTGTGGTCTAATGACATCAACACCCTATATCAGGTGTGCATAATTATTAGGCAACTTCCTTTCCTTTGGCAAAATGGGTCAAAAGAAGGACTTGACAGGCTCAGAAAAGTCAAAAATAGTGAGATATCTTGCAGAGGGATGCAGCACTCTTAAAATTGCAATGCTTCTGAGCGTGATCATCGAACAATCAAGCTTTTCATTCAAAATAGTCAACAGGGTCGCAAGAAGCGTGTGGAAAAACCAAGGCGCAAAATAACTGCCCATGAACTGAGAAAAGTCAAGCGTGCAGCTGCCAAGATGCCACTTGCCACCAGTTTGGCCATATTTCAGAGCTGCAACATTACTGGAGTGCCCAAAAGCACAAGGTGTGCAATACTCAGAGACATGGCCAAGGTAAGAAAGGCTGAAAGACGACCACCACTGAACAAGACACACAAGCTGAAACGTCAAGACTGGGCCAAGAAATATCTCAAGACTGATTTTTCTAAGGTTTTATGGACTGATGAAATGAGAGTGAGTCTTGATGGGCCAGATGGATGGGCCCGTGGCTGGATTGGTAAAGGGCAGAGAGCTCCAGTCCGAATCAGACGCCAGCAAGGTGGAGGTGGAGTACTGGTTTGGGCTGGTATCATCAAAGATGAGCTTGTGGGGCCTTTTCGGGTTGAGGATGGAGTCAAGCTCAACTCCCAGTCCTACTGCCAGTTTCTGGAAGACACCTTCTTCAAGCAGTGGTACAGGAAGAAGTCTGCATCCTTCAAGAAAAACATGATTTTCATGCAGGACAATGCTCCATCACACGCGTCCAAGTACTCCACAGCGTGGCTGGCAAGAAAGGGTATAAAAGAAGAAAATCTAATGACATGGCCTCCTTGTTCACCTGATCTGAACCCCATTGAGAACCTGTGGTCCATCATCAAATGTGAGATTTACAAGGAGGGAAAACAGTACACCTCTCTGAACAGTGTCTGGGAGGCTGTGGTTGCTGCTGCACGCAATGTTGATGGTGAACAGATCAAAACACTGACAGAATCCATGGATGGCAGGCTATTGAGTGTCCTTGCAAAGAAAGGTGGCAATATTGGTCACTGATTTGTTTTTGTTTTTGAATGTCAGAAATGTATATTTGTGAATATTGAGATGTTATATTGGTTTCACTGGTAAAAATAAATAATTGAAATGGGTATATATTTGTTTTTTGTTAAGTTGCCTAATAATTATGCACAGTAATAGTCACCTGCACACACAGATATCCCCCTAAAATAGCTATAACTATTTCGGGGTATAAAATTAACCTTGATAAATGTGAGGCACTATCTTTAGGGCTTCCACAACACACCAAAAAAATCCTAGAAATTAATTTTGAACTAAGATGGGCCACTCATTCACTTAAATATTTAGGAATTAATCTAACATCCCAGATTAACCAACTATATAAATATAATTATGAACCTATATACAAAGAGATCAGGAAAAATATAAACAAATGGAAGACACACACTTTTTCGTGGTTGGGCAGATTGGCGTCAGTCAAAATGTCAATTTTACCCAGGATACTATATTTATTCAGGACCCTTCCCATTAATGTACCGATAAATGATCTTCAAAAATTACAAAAAGAGTTAATAGCCTTCATCAGAGGAAATAAAATAGCCCGAATATCAACCGCACTTATTACAAAACACCGGGGGTTGGGAGGAGTAGGAGCCCCTAATATAATAGACTATTATAGAGCAGCGAGGTTAGCCCAGACGACATTAACAGGGGGAAGATTGGAAGGAATCATATGGCCCAGGCTTAGAGACTCAACCTATCCTGACGATATTCTTTGGAATAGACACATTACGAAGGGGCTCACAGACACACCAGGCCTACATGCCACAACTCATACTATTCAAATATGGTCTTTTTTGACCAAAAGACAAAACCTATTATCTAACCAAACATTAGTATGTCCAATCAGATACCTACTTCCTAAAGATCTACATCTTACCTTAGATAAATGGGCCAATAAAGGCCTATATAGGGTGGCAGATTGGATGGAGGGTAAGAAACCTAAGACATTCAACCAGATTCAGACCCAACTAGACTCAATGAAACTACATTGGTTCCAGTATTTGCAAGTCAACTCGACAATACAAGATTATACAAAAGACCTCCTACCTAGTGTACCCACTGCGCTGGAGGGTCTGCTTAAATCCACACAGAGACCGAAGGGGGCCATATCCAAATTATATTTGCAGATCCAAACATCTAGTAACTCACCTAAATCTAAGATGCTCCTGAGCTGGGAGAAAGATATAAACCTGAACAAAGATAAAAAATGGTGGGATGACATGTTTGATTCAGCTTGTAAAGGGCTACTAAGTGCAGACATGAGAGAAAACACAATCAAGACCATGTTTAGATGGTACCTAACTCCGGTTAAAACTGCACACATGTCATCTAGTCACAATCGGCTTTGCTACAGGGGATGTGGGGAAGTAGGCTCATATTATCATATGTGGTGGGAATGTGAGACAATACAAGAAACCTGGACTAAAATATCCAGCTTACTTAGCTCAGTCTTGGAGGAGCGCATTCAGTTGACCCCAGCTCAGGCTTTACTGCATATACCTCTTTCACAATTTAACAAACAAACACATTTATTAAAATCATCTGCACGGTCACCAGAACCTGTATTGCAAAATACTGGAAAATCACAGCTCCTCCATGGGAGGAAATATATAACAGAATATCCTTAACATACCGTATGTACGAATCGGCCTCACAAGTGATGGATACACAGGTACAATTTGAGAAGGTCTGGTTTTACTGGACAATGAACAAGGCGTCAACCACGGGGGTCTAGATGTGGCCGTGAGATGTAGAGAGAGAGGGAGACCTAGGGGTTGACAAGTAGAGGGAAGTGGAGGGGGGACTCTCGGCAATCCTTTATCCTTTTTTCTTTTTCCTTTTTGATACCCCTTTTTTTTTATGCACTGATTAATTGGAGAATTTGAATGGTTTTTAGGAGTTTAGTTTAGATCCTATTTCAGTCATCCCTAGTTAACTAATGTTATAGACTTTTCATTTTTTTTTTTATTATAATTTACTGTTATCTTATGTAAAATGGTATCTGGGAGACATCACTTCTTGGAGCCACTCGGAACCTGTAAACACACAAGGCTTGATCAGATATTTGAGACATGATGATAATGAACATTTGTATAGCTTCTATTGTTGAAGCAAATTGTATTCTAATCTATTCAGTGTACCAACTGCTCCATTGATGTGTTATTACCTGTTATACTTTGCATACCTTTAATAAAAGATTTAAACATAAAATAGCTATAACTAAAAACAAACTAAAAACTACTTCCAAAACTATTCAGCTTTGATATTAATGAGTTTTTTGGGATCATTGAGAACATGGTTGTTGTTCAATAATAAAATTAATCCTCAAAAATACAACTTGCCTAATAATTCTGCACTCCCTGTATAGACAAGAAAAAGGACAGAGGGAGAGAGAGAGAAGGGGTGGAGATGTAGATCTGAGTATCATCAACATAGAGGTTATATTTGAAGAAGATCGTTAGTAGTCTGGGTGAGGGTAGTCTCAGTTGAGTGTTGGGAATGGAAGGCAGATTATAGGGGGGTCAAGCAAGAAGTTGGAAAACAGGAAGTGGGTTAGGTGGTCGTAAACTAGTTTTTCCAAGAGTTTTGAGGATAGTGGAAGCAGCGACATGGGGCGGTAGTTTGCAGGAGAATTAGGGTCAAGTTAGGGTTTATTGTGGATGGGAGACACCTTTACATGTTTGAAAGAAGATGGGAATGAACCAATAGAAAGGGATAGGTTGAAGATGTGAGTAAGAGATGGGGTGAGGGTAAAAGTCAGAGAAGGTATTAGATGTGAAGAGAGAGTTGTGCGGTCAGGCAGTGAGGCGTGAGGAAGAGAATAAGGAACCCACTTCATTCTCAGTGCTTGGGGAAGATGCAGAGAGTGGCAGAGGGGGTGACCAAGGGTGGAGACGGAAAAATGCAGGCTTATGTTGAGATGTTGCGGATAGTATGTGTTGTTTAAAAAAGTAGTCTGCCAGATCTTAAGCACTAAAGGCAGATGAAGGGAGTGGTGCAGGTGGGTAAACGAGAGCGTTGAAAGTATAGAAGAGACATTTAGGGTTTTAGGAGCGAGTAGACATAAGAGAAGAGAAGTAGGTTTGCTTGGCTAAGTGAAGGGCAGATGGGTATGAATGAACTTATAGTGGATGAAATCAGGTTCCTCCAGGCACGCTCAGGAGTGTGCATGGTGGATAAAAAGCAATGTTTTTTTTAAAAAAAAATTTTAAAAAAAATCTGATTTTTTTTATTTAAATCGGATTTTTTTAAATAAAAATTAAAAAAAAGAATGGGACAAGCACTGTCTCCAGATCATTTTTTGGCAAATATTGTCAATATCCAGTATCAGGGTCAAAACTTAAGTGCTGGGGAAGAGGAGTTAGCTATGACATGGGTATCCATCAATCATCCATCTGTAATGCCAACTATAATAAACTTCAAAGCTAAGGGGGAACCATTCAAGAAATATATGTCTGCTGAAGATATTTTAAAGAAAGTCACACCAGTGAACTGGTGAAAGTCACTTAAGCACTTGGATTTAGAGACTGTTCAAGTAATGATTTCACTTTTAACAGCAGTAGCTTCTTCTGCAGGAGTTGAAAGAATATTCTCTTCCTTTGGACTCATTCTAAATTGAGAAATCGTTTGGGACCCGATAAAGCAGGAAAGCTTGTTTTTCTTTTCCAGATTATGAACAAAGAAGAAGCTGAAGATGACGAGTGAGCTACAGAGGACAGTATTTAAGTTTTTCATGTGTAGGCTGGGCTGACAGTCTAAGTTTCTTAAAATATATATATTTTGTTTAGCCAAATTAGTTAAAGGGACACTGAACCCAAATTTTTTTCTTTCGTGATTCAGATAGAGCATGCAATTTTAAGCAACTTTCTAATTTACTCCTATTATCAATTTTTCTTCATTCTCTTGCTATCTTTATTTGAAAAAGATGACATCTAATCTCTTTTATTAGTCAGGACTCTGGACAGCACTATTTTATTGGTGGATTAATTTATCCACAAATCAGCAAGAACAACCCAGGGTGTTCACCAAAAATGGGCAGGCATCTAAACTTACATTCTTGCATTTCAAATAAAGATACCAAGAGAATGAAGAAAATCTGATAATAGGAGTAAATTAGAAAGTTGCTTAAAATTGCATGGAGCAAAAGGAAGCGGCAGGCACTCGTTCTCAAACTTGTTAAAAAATATCAAAAATGTATTGGTATACGTTAAAAAAGGTACACAGACATGGCAGGTTAAAACATGCAGGGTAAATGTTACGCATTTCGCGCCCCCTACAGGAGCTTACTCATAGACAAGGGACTCTGTGAAAACCCTGTCTATGCAGTGTGAACCATAGGATTAACCATTTCATTTCCACACAGGCACAAATAAAAAGTGGTTAAAAACAGAAAGCATGCTACTGGACACGGATATTAACATACAAATGGCTTAAAATTCATACAATAAGAAACTTTGCAGGAGCCATTAGTAATATATAAACAGCACACACATAATGGATGCTTAATTAAGTAATATACAAGAAAACAAAAATACAAAAATGTCATGTATCTGCAAGCAAAGTGGAATATATCAATATATACGAAACAATGTAAACAATACCTATAATATAGAAAAAGGGAGGTACTAATGGCACTGCTCAAATTTTCAACTTAGGGTAGCCGATTGATCTCTGGATCTAGTAATATAATATAGATATCAGTCCAGATTTATTTTGTTACAAAAGATGGCTGAGGTGCTGTGTACTTGTTTTGTGAAACGGAAATTATCAATCCTAGGATTGATGAATTGTACACCTATATAGCACTCATTCCCTAATTGATAGTGACAAAAGTTGGACAAGAACTGTGTCTCCTGGGAGGAGAGTGTACGTGGGGATGTTATTAAAATATAACCTTTATTGGTAATTTTTAAAATAAAAGGCAACAAACACAATTGACATACATACTTTATTAAAAACACAGGCTTGGGTCTTTGTAGGTTTTATCCGTTCTTCACGGAATACATTGAGTGGTTGTGGTATGTATTGGAAATTACTTGAGTTTCAAGTCAGGTTGATCTCAGTAATTGTATAATGTTGTAATATGCTTAGAGCTTATATTTAGTGGAGCTGTTTTATTATGAAATTTGCTCCAATATTATATATGTGGTCTGTGACTGACCGTTCAATTCAAATTACAATATTTGTCGGTATTAACATAAATATCCAATATTATTACCAAAGTTTGTTATTAATGCTTATAGTATTGCATTTAATATGTGTCTTAGTGAGACAATAACAGATTTCCTTGTAGTTGTATTCTTAGTGCTATATATGGGTATCTATATCTCTGTATAATATTATTGGAAATACATGTATAACGCTGTTTTAAATAGCCTCTTAGCTATATAAAGACAAAAGGTGCTGTCTATATGGAGTATAGTAACACTGGTCAGTGAGTTAATATATTAACCCCTGAGAGGTATTTTAATCGTATATTTGTCAATACTTATGTATACAGGAGCATTGTGCTTGTACCGCTACACAGAGATTATGTTGCTAAAATTCCATTGAATTTTTAAGGTTGATAATATGTGCTATAATTGTTGTAACAGCAACAAATTTAAGTAACATTGTAACTATATTGGATCTTGGCGTTCTGGAGTCTTTAATAATATTGGTAACACGCTTCCAACATAAGTTCACAAGAGAGAGTTTTATACTGATATTCTCACCATTTGTAAGGGTTATAGCACTAATATGAGTATGTTATAGTGCTACAATAAAGTAACTGTTCTTTGTATTTTAACTACGCTCTTGGTTTATGTCAAATATTGCTTAGTCATATTGACTAGTTGAATCGTATTGTCCGCTTGGGTATTGAAAGTTGTTAGCGGTATAGGGACGAGAATTCACTAAATATTTGCGGTATTATCTGTGTATTTGAATCTTAATACTATTAACCGCTTGCTGAATCCACGCTATAGATACTGGTTAAATTTTGAATAATTCGCTGAGTATTTGCGATATTCTATCAATGTTTAATGTATCACATCAATAACTGCTTACAATATTTGCGATACTTGCGATAATATATCTATATTAGATGTACCACATTGCTAACCGCTTACTAAATCCAAAGCTGTAAATGCTGGTTTGGCTTGAGGTGCTTCACTAAGTATTTGCGGTGTTATAGTATATCTAAAGCTCCGTGTTTCTAACCGCTTGCTGATTCTAAGCTTCTATTGTCGATTAAAGGGCCACTAAACCCAAAATCTTTCTTTCATGATTCAGATAGAGAATAGAAATGTAAACAACATTACAATTTACTTCAATAATTTAATTTTGCTTCATTTTTTAAATATCCGTATTTGAAGAAAAAGCAATGTACATGGTGAGCCAATCACATGATGCTTCTATGTGCAGCAACCAATCAGCAGCTAGTGAGCATATCTAGATATGCTTTTCAAAGAATATCAAGAGAATAAAACATATTAGATAATATAAGTAAATTAGAAAGATGTTTAACATTGCATTCTCTTTCTAAATCATAAAAGAAAAAAATGTGGGTGGCATGTCCCTTTAAGCTTGAGATATTGCTACTGAGTTAACCCCATTTTCAAGTAAATTTACTTAATATTGTGCACAACCACAATAGTTATTTATGATAAAGACCTCTATTCCTGCTTTTTAAAAAATGCTAACTGGCATTCTACAAACAATTCCCTAACATGTTTTGCCACTAACGTGGCTTTTTCAAAGGGTGAAAAAGCCACGTTAGTGGCGAAACATGTTAGGGAATTGTTTGTAGAATGCCAGTTAGCATTTTTTAAAAAGCAGGAATAGAGGTCTTTATCATAAATAACTATTGTGGTTGTGCACAATATTAAGTAAATTTACTTGAAAAACATAATTTATGTAAGAACTTACCTGATAAATTCATTTCTTTCATATTAGCAAGAGTCCATGAGCTAGTGACGTATGGGATATACATTCCTACCAGGAGGGGCAAAGTTTCCCAAACCTCAAAATGCCTATAAATACACCCCTCACCACACCCACAAATCAGTTTAACGAATAGCCAAGAAGTGGGGTGATAAGAAAAAAGTGCGAAAGCATAAAAAATAAGGAATTGGAATAATTGTGCTTTATACAAAAAAAATCATAACCACCACAAAAAAGGGTGGGCCTCATGGACTCTTGCTAATATGAAAGAAATGAATTTATCAGGTAAGTTCTTACATAAATTATGTTTTCTTTCATGTAATTAGCAAGAGTCCATGAGCTAGTGACGTATGGGATAATGACTATCCAAGATGTGGATCTTTCCACGCAAGAGTCACTAGAGAGGGAGGGATAAAATAAAGACAGCCAATTCCTGCTGAAAATAATCCACACCCAAAATAAAGTTTAAATGAAAACATAAGCAGAAGATTCAAACTGAAACAGCTGCCTGAAGTACTTTTCTACCAAAAACTGCTTCAGAAGAAGAAAACACATCAAAATGGTAGAATTTAGTAAAAGTATGCAAAGAAGACCAAGTTGCTGCTTTGCAAATCTGATCAACCGAAGCTTCATTCCTAAACGCCCAGGAAGTAGAAACTGACCTAGTAGAATGAGCTGTAATCCTCTGAGGCGGAGTTTTACCCGACTCAACATAGGCATGATGAATTAAAGATTTCAACCAAGATGCCAAAGAAATGGCAGAAGCTTTCTGGCCTTTTCTAGAACCGGAAAAGATGACAAATAGACTAGAAGTCTTTCGGAAAGTCTTAGTAGCTTCAACATAATATTTCAAAGCTCTAACAACATCCAAAGAATGCAATGATTTCTCCTTAGAATTCTTAGGATTAGGGCATAATGAAGGAACTACAATTTCTCTACTAATGTTGTTGGAATTCACAACCTTAGGTAAAAATTCAAAAGAAGTTCGCAACACTGCCTTATCCTGATGAAAAATCATTAAAGGAGACTCACAAGAAAGAGCAGACAATTCAGAAACTCTTCTGGCAGAAGAGATGGCCAAAAGGAACAAAACTTTCCAAGAAAGTAATTTAATGTCCAATGAATGCATAGGTTCAAACGGAGGAGCTTGAAGAGCCCCCAGAACCAAATTCAAACTCCAAGGAGGAGAAATTGACTTAATGACAGGTTTTATACGAACCAAGGCTGATACAAAACAATGAATATCAGGAAGATTAGCAATCTTTCTGTGAAAAAGAACAGAAAGAGCAGAGATTTGACCTTTCAAGGAACTTGCGGACAAACCTTTATCTAAACCATCCTGAAGAAACTGTAAAATTCTCGGAATTCTAAAAGAATGCCAGGAAAAATGATGAGAAAGACACCAAGAAATATAAGTCTTCCAGACTCTATAATATATCTCCCTAGATACAGATTTACGAGCCTGTAACATAGTATTAATCACAGAGTCAGAGAAACCTCTTTGACCAAGAATCAAGCGTTCAATCTCCATACCTTTAAATTTAAGGATTTGACATCCTGATGGAAAAAAGGACCTTGCGACAGAAGGTCTGGTCTTAACGGAAGAGTCCACGGTTGGCAAGAGGCCATCCAGACAAGATCCGCATACCAAAACCTGTGAGGCCATGCTGGAGCTACAAGCAGAACAAACGAGCATTCCTTCAGAATCTTGGAGATTACTCTTGGAAGAAGAACTAGAGGCGGAAAGATATAGGCAGGATGATACTTCCAAGGAAGTGATAATGCATCCACTGCCTCCGCCTGAGGATCCCGGGATCTGGACAGATACCTGGGAAGTTTCTTGTTTAGATGAGAAGCCATCCGATCTATTTCTGGAAGTTCCCACATTTGAACAATCTGAAGAAATACCTCTGGGTGAAGAGACCATTCGCCCGGATGCAACGTTTGGCGACTGAGATAATCCGCTTCCCAATTGTCTATTCCTGGAATATGAACCGCAGAGATTAGACAGGAGCTGGATTCCGGCCAAACCAGAATTCGAGATACTTCTTTCATAGCCAGAGGACTGTGAGTCCCTCCTTGATGATTGATGTATGCCACAGTTGTGACATTGTCTGTCTGAAAACAAATGAACGATTCTCTCTTCAGAAGAGGCCAAGACTGAAGAGCTCTGAAAATTGCACGGAGTTCCAAAATATTGATCGGTAATCTCACCTCCTGAGATTCCCAAACCCCTTGTGCTGTCAGAGACCCCCACACAGCTTCCCAACCTGTAAGACTTGCATCTGTTGAAATTACAGTCCAGGTCGGAAGAACAAAAGAAGCCCCCTGAACTAAACGATGGTGATCTGTCCACCACGTTAGAGAGTGTCGTACAATCGGTTTTAAAGATATTAATTGAGATATCTTTGTGTAATCCCTGCACCATTGGTTCAGCATACAGAGCTGAAGAGCTCGCATGTGAAAACGAGCAAAGGGGATCGCGTCCGATGCAGCAGTCATAAGACCTAGAATTTCCATGCATAAGGCTACCGAAGGGAATGATTGTGACTGAAGGTTTCGACAAGCTGAAAACAATTTTAGACGTCTCTTGTCTGTCAAAGACAGAGTCATGGACACTGAATCTATCTGGAAACCCAGAAAGGTTACCCTTGTCTGAGGAATCAATGAACTTTTTAGTGAATTGATCCTCCAACCATGATCTTGAAGAAACAACACAAGTCGATTCGTATGAGATTCTGCTAAATGTAAAGACTGAGCAAGTACCAAGATATCGTCCAAATAAGGAAATACCACAATACCCTGTTCTCTGATTACAGACAGAAGGGCACCAAGAACCTTTGTAAAAATTCTTGGAGCTGTAGCTAGGCCAAACGGCAGAGCCACAGACTGGTAATGCTTGTCCAGAAAAGAGAATCTCAGGAACTGATAATGATCTGGATGAATCGGAATATGCAGATATGCATCCTGTAAATCTATTGTGGACATATAATGCCCTTGCTGAACAAAAGGCAAGATAGTCCTTACAGTTACCATTTTGAACGTTGGTATCCTTACATAACGATTCAATATTTTTAGATCCAGAACTGGTCTGAAGGAATTCTCCTTCTTTGGTACAATGAAGAGATTCGAATAAAACCCCAGCCCCTGTTCCAGAACTGGAACTGGCATAATTACTCCAGCCAACTCTAGATCTGAAACACAATTCAGAAATGCTTGAGCTTTCACTGGATTTACTGGGACACGGGAAAGAAAAAATCTCTTTGCAGGAGGTCTTATCTTGAAACCAATTCTGTACCCTTCTGAAACAATGTCCAGAATCCAAAAATTGTGAACAGAATTGATCCAAATTTCTTTGAAAAAACGTAACCTGCCCCCTACCAGCTGAGCTGGAATGAGGGCCGCACCTTCATGTGGACTTAGAAGCTGGCTTTGCTTTTCTAGAAGGCTTGGATTTATTCCAGACTGGAGATGGTTTCCAAACTGAAACTGCTCCTGAGGATGAAGGATCAGGTTTTTGTTCTTTGTTGAAACGAAAGGAACGAAAACGATTATTAGCCCTGTTTTTACCCTTAGATTTTTTATCCTGTGGTAAAAAGTTCCTTTCCCACCAGTAACAGTTGAGATAATAGAATCCAACTGAGAACCAAATAATTTGTTACCCTGGAAAGAAATGGAAAGTAGAGTCGATTTAGAAGACATATCAGCATTCCAAGTTTTAAGCCATAAAGCTCTTCTAGCTAAAATAGCTAGAGACATAAACCTGACATCAACTCTGATAATATCAAAATTGGCATCACAGATAAAATTATTAGCATGTTGAAGAAGAATAATAATATTATGAGAATCATGATCTGTTACTTGTTGCGCTAAAGTTTCCAACCAAAAAGTTGAAGCTGCAGCAACATCAGCCAATGATATAGCAGGTCTAAGAAGATTACCTGAACACAGATAAGCTTTTCTTAGAAAGGATTCAATTTTCCTATCTAAAGGATCCTTAAACGAAGTACCATCTGACGTAGGAATAGTAGTACGTTTAGCAAGGGTAGAAATAGCCCCATCAACTTTAGGGATTTTGTCCCAAAATTCTAATCTGTCAGACGGCACAGGATATAATTGCTTAAAACGTTTAGAAGGAGTAAATGAATTACCCAAATTATTCCATTCTCTGGAAATTACTTCAGAAATAGCACCAGGAACAGGAAAAACTTCTGGAATAACCACAGGAGATTTAAATACCTTATCTAAACGTTTAGATTTAGTATCAAGAGGACCAGAATCCTCAATTTCTAAAGCAATTAGTACTTCTTTAAGTAAAGAACGAATAAATTCCATTTTAAATAAATATGAAGATTTATCAGCATCAACCTCTGAGACAGAATCCTCTGAACCAGAAGAGTCATTAGAATCAGAATGATGATGTTCATTTAAAAATTCATCTGTATAAAGAGAAGTTTTAAAAGATTTTTTATGTTTACTAGAAGGAGGAATAACAGACATAGCCTTCTTGATGGATTCAGAAACAAAATCTCTTATGTTATCAGGAACATTCTGAACATTAGATGTTGATGGAACTGCAACAGGTAATGGTACATTACTAAAGGAAATATTATCTGCATTAACAAGTTTGTCATGACAATTAATACAAACAACAGCTGGAGGAACAGCTACCAAAAGTTTACAGCAGATACACTTAGCTTTGGTAGTTCCAGCACCAGACAGCGATTTTCCTGAAGTTTCTTCTGACTCAGATGCAACGTGAGACATCTTGCAATATGTAAGAGAAAAAACAACATATAAAGCAAAATTGATCAAATTCCTTAAATGACAGTTTCAGGAATGGGAAAAAATGCCAAGGAACAAGCTTCTAGCAACCAGAAGCAAAGAAAAATGAGACTTAAATAATGTGGAGACAAAGGCGACGCCCATATTTTTTTAGCGCCAAATAAGACGCCCACATTATTTGGCGCCTAAATGCTTTTGGCGACAAAAATGACGCCACGTCCGGAACGCCGACACTTTTGGCGCAAAAGAACGTCAAAAAATGACGCAACTTCCGGCGACACGTATGACGCCGGAAACAGAAAAGATTTTTTGCGCCAAAAAAGTCCGCGCCAAGAATGACGCAATAAAATGAAGCATTTTCAGCCCCCGCGAGCCTAACAGCCCACAGGGAAAAAAGTCAAATTTTTAAGGTAAGAAAAATAATTGATTCAAGTGCATTATCCCAAATATGAAACTGACTGTCTGAAAATAAGGAATGTTGAACATCCTGAGTCAAGGCAAATAAATGTTTGAATACATATATTTAGAACTTTATAAAAAAAGTGCCCAACCATAGCTTAGAGTGTCACAGAAAATAAGACTTACTTACCCCAGGACACTCATCTACATGTTTGTAGAAAGCCAAACCAGTACTGAAACGAAAATCAGCAGAGGTAATGGTATATATATATATATATATATAAGAGTATATCGTCGATCTGAAAAGGGAGGTAAGAGATGAATCTCTACGACCGATAACAGAGAACCTATGAAATAGACCCCGTAGAAGGAGATCATTGAATTCAAACAGGCAATACTCTCCTCACATCCCTCTGACATTCACTGCACGCTGAGAGGAAAACCGGGCTCCAACCTGCTGCGGAGCGCATATCAACGTAGAATCTAGCACAAACTTACTTCACCACCTCCATAGGAGGCAAAGTTTGTTAAACTGATTTGTGGGTGTGGTGAGGGGTGTATTTATAGGCATTTTGAGGTTTGGGAAACTTTGCCCCTCCTGGTAGGAATGTATATCCCATACGTCACTAGCTCATGGACTCTTGCTAATTACATGAAAGAAATGGGGTTAACTCAGTAGCAATATCTCAAGCTTAATCGACAATAGAAGCTTAGAATCAGCAAGCGGCTAGAAACACGGAGCTTTAGATATACTATAACACCGCAAATACTTAGTGAAGCACCTCAAGCCAAACCGGCATTTACAGCTTTGGATTTAGTAAGCGGTTAGCAATGTGGTACATCTAATATAGATATATTATCGCAAATATTGTAAGCAGTTATTGATGTGATACATTAAACATTGATAGAATATCGCAAATACTCAGCGAATTATTCAAAATTTAACCAGTATCTATAGCGTGGATTCAGCAAGCGGTTAATAGTATTAAGATTCAAATACACAGATAATACCGCAAATATTTAGTGAATTCTCGTCCCTATACCGCTAACAACTTTCAATACCCAAGCGGACAATACGATTCAACTAGTCAATATTACTAAGCAATATTTGACATAAACCAAGAGCGTAGTTAAAATACAAAGAACAGTTACTTTATTGTAGCACTATAACATACTCATATTAGTGCTATAACCCTTACATTGTAAAGTTTTAATATTAATTATTAGAGAAACAAATGGTGAGAATATCAGTATAAAACTCTCTCTTGTGAACTTATGTTGGAAGCGTGTTACCAATATTATTAAAGACTCCAGAACGCCAAGATCCAATATAGTTACAATGTTACTTAAATTTGTTGCTGTTACAACAATTATAGCACATATTATCAACCTTAAAAATTCAATGGAATTTTAGCAACATAATCTCTGTGTAGCGGTACAAGCACAATGCTCCTGTATACTTAAGTATTGACAAATATACAATTAAAATACCTCTCAGGGGTTAATATATTAACTCACTGACCAGTGTTACTATACTCCATATAGACAGCACCTTTTGTCTTTATATAGCTAAGAGGCTATTTAAAACAGCGTTATACATGTATTTCCAATAATATTATACAGAGATATAGATACCCATATATAGCACTAAGAATACAACTACAAGGAAATCTGTTATTGTCTCACTAAGACACATATTAAATGCAATACTATAAGCATTAATAACAAACTTTGGTGATAATATGGGATATTTATGTTAATACCGACAAATATTGTAATTTGAATTGAACGGTCAGTCACAGACCACATATATAATATTGGAGCAAATTTCATAATAAAACAGCTCCACTAAATATAAGCTCTAAGCATATTACAACATTATACAATTACTGAGATCAACCTGACTTGAAACTCAAGTAATTTCCAATACATACCACAACCACTCAATGTATTCCGTGAAGAACGGATAAAACCTACAAAGACCCAAGCCTGTGTTTTTAATAAAGTATGTATGTCAATTGTGTTTGTTGCCTTTTATTTTAAAAATTACCAATAAAGGTTATATTTTAATAACATCCCCACGTACACTCTCCTCCCAGGAGACACAGTTCTTGTCCAACTTTTGTCACTATCAATTAGGGAATGAGTGCTATATAGGTGTACAATTCATCAATCCTAGGATTGATAATTTCCAATACCTATAATATGTAAAAACTTTAACAGGTTATGAAAAACTAATAATCAAAAAAAATTGGGTTATTATAGAAATATGAGTACAATTAATAATTCTATGAATTAATGAATATACAAATCTATGGACTTATAAGAGTGAAAAGGGAAAATAATAAATGAATAAAACAGCATAAACAATAGAATTGATAACTACATACTGGTGCTACATAAAGAAGCTGGATAAACTCTGTATAAAAAGACTACATAAGAAAGAGCTACATAAGAAAGAGCTACATAAGAAAGAGCTACATAAGAAAGAGCTACATAAGAAAGAGCTACATAAGAAAGAGCTACATAGAAGAGCAGGCAATTGAAATAGAGGCACCTGACTCATATTCCCATTTTTGTCAAGAACAGATGATAAAAAGATGTGATCTTAATTGTCAATAAAAAAGTTTATATCACATTCTCTGTTCATGCCAAGCGGGCTAAGAGTCTGAAGCTTAAGTATCCAGTACAATTCTTTTTCTTGTTCCCACCCCTAATGGGCAAAATAGCCACGTCTATGACTTGAACTGATAAGTTTGCAATATGTGTAAAATTAAAATTATTAAAATGGTTAGCAACTGTGGAATCTTTGTTGTAGTTCTTAACGTCTCTAACGTGTTCATTGTACCTAGTTCTAAGCATCCTGGTCGTTTTGCCTATATATTGACAATGACAAAAATTGCATGTCAATAGGTAGACCACGTATTGTGAACTACAATTAGCATAAAATTTGATATCAAAAGTTTTGCCCGTTACTTTTCTACAAAACTGATAACCTTGGTAAATGTTAGGACGTGCATAACAGATTTTGTTTCCACACCTGTAGGTACCTGTTTTATTAAGCCATGTGCCTTGTTTCTTATGGGGACCAAATGTGACCTGACTGGGTGACAATAATTGTGATATTGTCTTTGATTTTTTTTTGTAACAAATTTACAGTGCTTGATATGTGATTCTAATATGTCATCTGCCCTTAAGATATGTAAATGCTTTTTTAATATGCTTAAATTGCACGCTCTATCTGAATCACAAAAGAAAAAAATTGGGTTCAGTGTCCCTTTAAACAAAAAGATGTTTGTTTAAGCAAATAACATATGCTGTAATGTTATTGTTTCAGTTGAATAAATCTATTTAAATTGTTATTATTAAGGTAATGATTATTTTTCTCCTTCCTAAGTACAACAGAAAAGTTGTCCAAATATGAATTATGTTGATTAACCTATTAAACTGGGGATAAAAAAAATAATATGAAAAGTTATTCTAAAAATCTTCATCTACTTGCATATTAAAGTTATACCAGCAAGAATTAGTCTTTATGTAGAAAACTATGATTTAAATCAAGCCTTACTGACTAGTGATTTAAATCATGAATTAAATCAGTTTGATTTAAATCAAATCCACCCTGGCAGTGTGGGAGCATTTTTGCAGGTAGCACATTTGCTGAGAGTGCCAGGGCTGTAGCTGACGACATGGGGTTTTGTATAGTTGGGGAGACGCAAGAGTGTCTAGGTCAGAGGAGAGAGTTTTGTTATAATGTAAGGGATCGGTGGTGCTCCTACTTTGCAGAGAATGTAACCAAGATAAATTGAAATGGTATATTGTTAGAGACTGAAGGAGGTTGTAAATGAGAGAAGTTTAGAGGCAGCCGGGGCAGATGAGTTGAGTTATTACGGGGATGTGCAAGCCCCCAAGAATTAGAGCTGGCATATTTTAAGACAGAAAGTGAAGAAGTCAGGTGGCAAAGTTTTCATTTGTATATCTACATCGGATTGGGCAAAGGGGTTAATAGAACAGGGTTGATGGTCCATGAACTAATTCTAGACGGACTAATCAGTCCAGTAAGAACAGTAGATATTAGAATATGATCAGACCAAGTACATAATTTATATTGCTTATTTAAAACCTTTGCAAGTTACACATGGCTCGAGTAAATATCTCACTTGTTCTGTTCAATTACACACACAAAAAAGAAAAAAACTGTTTTACTATCATGTGCACAAAGAAACTTAGCTTACAGTAAGTGCAATAAATATTTAAAACACAGCACTTACAGTTGCAACTAAACAGTTCAGAGCAATAATAATCTATTACCCCCCCCCCCCCCTGTAAATAAATTAATAATACAAGCTTCCTCCCTCCCTTACAAAAGAAGTGACTGAGAGCTTAGGAAGTCTTTTTAACAACCCGTGGGGGCGATAAATTGATCCCAGCTCAAATAATCCAAGATTTATCAGAAGAACAATGCACAGCTGGGTGGGTGCAATATGAAAAGATATGATAATGTCAGCACATATTTGTGTAATCAATAATTCTATTGAGCAGTTACCGTAGACTTACTTTATGGTTTGTATAGACCTGGGACAATACTACATTTGTACCTTTATCTGGGCAGTAAGCACTTAAAAAGAAAGTTGTTTAAAATTGTATGTTCTGTTCAAATCATGAAAGAAATTTTTGGGGTTTCCTGTCCCTTTCAATACAATCGGCTGAGGCCATGTCGGCTATTTATCAAACAGAAAAGGCCACTTTTCGATTACATGCAATGACAATATAGCCTTTTCGGCACCTACAACAGTGTTTTAAGATCCTGGCAAAAAGCCATTTTTTTGGCATCCACAATACATTTTAGATAGACTTTTCAAGATCAGTTTGGACTTTTAAAAATTCCATACCCCAAGGTACTTCATAAAGCCTCGGAAATGGCATTTTCAATATCTTTGCAATTATTCCAAGACTAGTTGGACACAATCTATTGTCTTTCACATGTGCAAGGCATAGGAGACATTTTAGAGGAATACAAGGTATTATTTCTTTAAAGCTCTAATAATCACTATTGTATAGGCTCTCTGCAGAGGACAGGGCGAACATTTACATGTGTATTGGTTAAACAAAATCTTTCTCTTAATGTTTGACTTTGCGTAACACTAGCAATGTCGTGATTGTCACTAATAGTACTGGCGCTTCCATAACCAGCCTATAGAAACAGGATTGCACAATTGTGAGTTAAAAAGGAACCTATAGCAATCTGTTTCCATCCTTACCACTGCTAAGCCATTTAAAATGCCATTTGTATCTTGGCATCATGAGCATACTGGGCACAATTGCTCAATCCCTATATTGCCACTTTGAATTTTTAACAAGTGTTGTTTGTATTTGTAACAATATTTATTTTGTTTGTAAATGTACCATTTCCAGTTTGGCGTGATCTAAAAACAAGATGGAGACTATGTGTTTCTATTAAAAGGACATATCTTCTTATACTGCATTTTAACAGTACTGAAACAGATTAAAAGGGATATGAAACCTATTTTTTTTTTCATGATAGCTAGAGCATGCAATTATAAGCAAATTTCTAATTTACTCCTATTATCAATTTTTCTTCATTCTCTTTGTATCTTTATTTCAAAAGAAGGAATGTATGCTTAGGAGCCGGACAATTTTTGTTTCAGCACCTGGCTAGAGCTTGCCAACTGGGGGCTAAATGTAGTCACCAATCAGCAAGCGCTACCCAGATCTTGCAACCTGAGATATTTAAGAATACATCTTATATAAGGGATACAGGGGATTGTACTAAATATGTCATATACCTTGCGATTAACCATGAGAGCAGTATTGGGGCGAGTATGTTGTTAACATTAAGGAACTCAGGCTTATATAGTGAAGCGCAGTTGCAGTTTTTGAAGATTTATTGAGGATAGTATTATACAACAACTATTTTGTATTCCTGGATGAATGGTACTTGCAGAGAAGAGGCACAGCCATGGGGTCAAATGTAGCCCCATCATATGCCAGTATATTCATGAGCTGGTTCGAAGAAAAATTTGTTTATGAAAATAGATTATTTCTACAATATCGAGCAGTCTGGTGGTGCTACATAGATAAAATATTTGGCGTATGGTGGGGTGACATTGGTACCCTGCTTGAACTTGTAGATCAGCTCAATGGAGCAGTAAATGGCTTAAAGTTTACACTAATTACAAGGATAATGTAGTAGACTGCGCCTGGTTGAGCATACAGGCTCACTATTAGTGGATCCCCTAACAAGATCCCAAGTATATACACAACAGAAGATAAATAGGAGCGCCATACTTTAGCCTTTGGCACTTCTATTTATCTATCTTAAAGTTTACACTAACCTTTAATGAGGAAAGAATAGTATTCCTAGATACAGTAGTATAAAAGGATAAGAATTCTACACCCCCCAAAAAAATGATAGAGACTGAAATTGAGAAAATAGTAAAAGAAAGAGGCAAATAAAAAAGCCATTTCTATTAATAAGCAACAGAGGATAGTGTATGTGACACAGTATAACCCCTATAACTAGGAGATAAGTAAAATAATTAATAAACATTGGAGTACATTGAAAAATTGTAATTTAAATATTGAGGCTTTTCAGAATCCTCCAACTATGGCATATCGGAGGGTTCCCAATTTGGGTAACCTCAGAGAGAAATTATTTGGGCACTGAGAAACAGCAGAAATATAAAACATCCAAAAATACTAACACTTTCCATGTTTGGGATGTGCGAGATGCAGTGCTGTAAATAAGGGGGCGGAATTTCAGCACCCACAGACTGGAAGAAAGTTTAATATTAAGAACCATTATACTTATGACTCATCTTATGTTATGTATCTTATTAAATGTCCATGTCCAAGAATCTATATTGGTGAGACGATATGAAAAATGCGAGATAGGATACAGCATAGATCTAATATTAGATGCAAGGATAAGGAAGCCCCAGTCTCTAGCCACTATTTAGAGGCTGGACAAAATATCATTGATGAGTTGGAAAATTGAGGAGAGGTGGTAATAGAGAATTCATTTTAAAACAAAAACAATCATTTTGGATCCATAAATTGGAGGCTTTAGCACCTAAAGGGCTTAATAGGGAGCTAGATCTACATGTGTTCTTATAGAATGGAAAAATGTGTGATATAAATTTGATAATCTATAAGGAAAGAAATATTGCTGCACAACGTACGTATATAAATGTTTCGATACTTTGTAACTTTTTTTATATGCGACCACTAGATGGTGCTGTAATGTTTGAATATAGTAGTGTATAGGTAATTAATAGGTTAATGTGAAGGAATTTAAAGAGTGCTACACATGAGGCCAAAAAGCACGATTAAGGGATAACTTCCCGAAACGTTGCTTGTGTTTCTTGAACCTACATGTGAGAAGATGTTTTATTAAACTGCAATACTTATATGGTGCTGTGGGAAGTTACAGGGCCATAAACAGGGCCTGCCCATTTCATCCTTCATACATGGAAATTTGACACATTTATTTTCTGGGCCTATGTCGACTTTGAGACAGTTTGGCAGCCTATAAAAGAAAATGATGGCATACCATTTTTAAAAGTAGATAACCCAGGTTATTATAAATTAGGTATTTTGAGATGTTTGTTTATCCACTTTATCATGACCTTAGCGTGGCTTGGCTTAACGTAAACAGGGACAGGCCAAGGTCAGGGGATCCAGAAGCCAAAGTAGTCGGTATGACAAGCCAATAAGTCAGTACAGGCAGGTGACAAAACGTAATCAGGAAAAGCTTAGGTCAGGAATACAGAATAACCACCAATAAATCAAAAACACATACAGAGTCATTTTAATCAATAGTTTACCTCTGTATGGAACACTCTGATACAGTCTACAATACAAAAGCCAGGTAGAGATGGGAATGAAGGACTTTACTACCTCCAAACTCCTTTTTGTAACATACTCAGCATTTTTTCTGGGGTGACATTTGCAGGTTGTAGGGGGGATCCTACAAGGAAAGTGCTCTGTGCATTCTCTGATTCAAATATGGGATATTAGGGGGCCGGTTAAACAAAACATCTGATAAAAGCTTTAGTGTAAAATTCAGGAAAGTGGGCGGCTTCCCTGTGATTGCTATTCTGAACAGTACATATGAATTATAGACTTTTATCAGTGTTAGCTATTTGGCTAATTTTTGTTTTGGACCAAGCTTTGGTCTTTCAGTGAGTCAGATATGGCTGTATGCAGATACAGCTAAATCTGCTCCCCCCATATATGTGCTGTACTCAACAATGATAATTGGTTTTTGGATTTGTGCATCCTTTCCCCTGACAGACACTGTTACTGTACTTTCATCATGCATTGTGGACAGCATGTAAATATCTTATTGGCAGTGTACTGAAGGGCCAGCTCTTTATCATGGAGAAAAGCTGATATTGGGCATCTATGTTTTTTTGACATATGTCAGCTTCTGGGGGTAACCAGAGTGATTTTTGTGCACTGTACCACAGGCTAGGGTTTCAAAATAAAATACATTTTGAAACAAATCTTTGTTGCTATAGTAGTTGTCAACTTATAGATGGTAGACTTTGTTCAGCGAGGGTAGGAGGAGATCCCACAAAATCTTGCCATTTGAATAGAATCTGGGCAGCCAGGTGGATCAAGATGGCGATCTTTGCCTTCATAAATTCGAAATGCCCAGATATAACCTGTAGTGCATTTGCAAATGTTTGATGGAATATATTGCTTAAAAAGTAATCCTCCCTTTAATTTCATCAGGGATTCATCTACACAAATGTTCTGGTCAGGGGTGTCATTTTCTGAATTTTCTGGTGTTTTATCAGGGGCTGTATCTATCTAGCCTGTCATGCAAGGGGTCATTTCTAGGGGCGCACTGGGCATAATCATTAAAATACAGAAAGTGCAGCAGGCGTTTTCATCTATCCCGCTTCATAATCCCTGGAACCAGAATGGGGTGCCAAGTAGGAACGTATGCTGGGTTTTTTCACTATACCCATAACCAAGGTCAGTGCCAAAAGCATTTTCATTTATATTAGGTCAGTAGGGTGCCAGGTGTTTTACTTAATGTGGTGTGAACTTGGATTAGCTGCCTCATACTAGCCGGCATATAAATTAATTTGAGTAGATATATTCTCAGTTAGAAACAGGTTTAAATTCTTTAATGGCTCAAAACTGAAATGCTGGATGTGATGCCATGAGCTGCAGTAAATGGGGTATTTCAGTGGCAGTTATATATGGGGGTAAAACATTTTTGTCCAAGATTGGCAGGCGGGAAGCACCTTTACTAAAAGCCTCACTTAGGGGCTCTATATAGGATGTTGTTAGAGCCTCTTCTGAGGAATAGTAACATGCAATGATGCAAAAGGCAAATTATTTTTTTACTCCTGACACTAACTCCCAAAAACCCACCCACCAATTCCCACTTCCACCCCACCCAATAAATAAGTACTGATCACAGAATAAAAAGAGGCAAGGAGATCTAAACAGTCCTGAAAGGGTTAAAAAAACAAAAAACTCTTGTACACGGGGGGAAAAAAGACAAAATGCAGTGATCAGAAACCACAGGAAAGGGTTAAAAACGTAATGTTAAAAAGAACAAAAATGGTCAAATTTGAATTAAAAATAAAAATCACACCCCAAAAGTACTGATCAGAGTCATTACAGCAATAACACTGATCAGAACTTTATTTTTTAAATAAAAGGTTACTCTGTGGGACACTTTGTAACACTAATTTCTCTACCTCTCTTGCCTCAGATCAGACTGAGGAAAGAGAGAGGCAGAGGGAGTGCAGCCAGGCAATGATTCCAACCATTGGCTGGCACATAGTATCAGTGACTGGTTGTCACGGCAATCCAACACACTGATTAACTTCTTGGGGCATGCCTGAGTTGCCAAGTAAGTCCCTAAGTCAGATCCTGCCTGATAAGTATTAAGGGGGGTGCATGGGGCCATAGAAGTTAGGACTTTCCATGCCGTCCTAACGTTGTTAAAGCCCAGTGTTTTCAGGATAGCATGGAACGTCCTAACTTAGTTAGCAGGTAAATTTAACTTTAAAAAGCTTTTACTTCATTTGTTTTTTTTCAAGCTTGTTTAAATGCTGCTCCCTAATATCAACGAGAGAACATTTAAGTGCAATGTCTCTTTAAATAAAAAAGTTACAGACCTAATATTTAACACTACAATTATGGGATACAAAAGAATAGTATCATACAGATACTGTATTCTGTAAATTGCAACATGATAAAAATAATTTTTCCTCCCACTGTTCCAAAGTAAGAAAAAAAGACACACACTCAGGAAAGAATTGGACAAGATAACTTGCACTCCATGAATAAAAGTAGTAGTCATAGCAATGTAATATTAAGCAAACATTCAGATGCTTTGACGTATGTGCTTTTATGAACCCTGGCTTGGGAAGAAGGGTTACAGTATGAGATCATTTTACCTGGTGAGCACAGCGACGAGGAGGAGGGTTCGGGATATCGAGTTTTATCCACGTGTTCTTCTTAATATTATAGATATACAGTTCATTATATAGAAAAGTCTGCCAAAAAGAAGAAAAAAAAATGAGGAGCACTCACTCATCTGTATGATCAGACATAGGATGCAAAACATTTATATTAATAAAGATAATTTAATTACACAGGCAATAGCTTACAAAATAGAAAAACAATGCAAACACATAGTTAACTGCAATATAAATATGTTGCTCCTTTTAACAATTAAACATACTCTCATATATACAAGTGCTAAAGGCTAAAAATCTAACATTAACTACTGGCAGTCTTTTTCCAAATTTCAGGTGACCGACATTTAGGGTGCAATATAATCATATTGAGATCTAATCTCTAATTTAGAACATTAAAGTGATAGGGAAGTCAAAATTAAACAAGATTCAGATAGAGCACATCATATTAAATTCACTTTTATTTTCAAATGTGCTTCGTATTCTTGATATCCCTTGTTGAAAAAGAATACACACATATCATACACTAGTGGGAGCTAGCTGCAGGCTGGCGCTTGCACACATTTGTCTCTTGTGATTGGCTAACTAGAGGTGTTCATCTTGCTGCCAGTAGTGCAATGTTGTTCCTTCAGCAAAGGATAACACAATAATGAAGTACATTTTATAATAGAAGTAAATTGGAAAGTTGTTTAAAATTGTATGTTCTATCCAAATCATGACATAAAATGTTGGGGTTAATTCAGTGCATCTTCAACGTTACAGGAGTCAGACAGGAATGAAGGTACTGGGCAAACAGAGCCCCAAAAGTAATTCAGTTATATTTTATTATCAGTGAAAATTTGCTTTCAAATACTGACATTTAAGCGGCTTGACCTCCGGGTTTACAAAAACAGCCACTTTATTACAGGCAATGAAAAATAAAGCTGGTAATATGATGGCAAACATTATGTGGCTGCTCACAAGCCTTTAAAAAAAAATGGTATTTTTCTATTTAAATCATTAGATCATTTTTTCTCAAGGATTACGATGAACCCCTTTATTTTCAGGCATTGCAGGATTTTACTACCCATGTCCCTTTGTACCTTTAAAATTGCATTCCCTATCTGAATCATGAAAGTTTATTATTGACTAGATTGTCCCTTTAAGAGCAATCATCAAATATGCTTTGTTCTCTTGGTAGTCTTTGTTGAAAGCTAAACCTAGGTAGGCTCATATACTAACTTCTAAAACCTTGAAAGCCTCCCCCTTATTTCAATGCATTTGGCAGTTTTTCACAGCTAGAGGGTGTAAGTTCATGTGTGCCATACAGATAACATTGTGACCACGCCTGTGTTTACAAGTGAGAGGGCACTGATTGGCTACATGCAAGTCTGTCAAAAGAACTAAAATAAAGGGGGCAGTCTGCAAAGGCTTAGATACAAGTTAATCACGGAGGTAAAAAGTGTATTAATATAACCGTGTTGGTTATGCAAAACTGGGGAATGGGTAATATAGGGGTTATCTATCTTTTTAAACAGTAACTCTGAAGTAGACTGTCCCTTTAAAGGACAATAAAAGCTTTGCAGGAAGAATAACATTTACCATCCCTTGAATCTATGACTGCATAAAGCAAACACTGCCATGAAAAATATTACATGATATGTAACTTCCAGTGAGAGAGCTGGGCCAATCTGTTTACTAGTCATGTGCCAAAACAGCATCCCTTATAAATTAATCTTATTGCCACCAGTGACTGCGGCAGTTTTATGCAAATAAAGAATTACTATTTAATTAGTTATGAAGTATTATTTTATATGCGACAAAGCAAGCAGCAAGTTTAATAAAAAGAAAAAAAAATAATCAAATAAACTTTCATGGCTTAAAGGGACAGTCTAGTATAAATTAAACTTTCATTATTCAGTTAGGACTTTTAATTTTAATTTACTTTCCAATTTACTTTCATCATCAAATTTGCTTTTTTCTCTTGGTATTCTTAGTTTAAACTAAACCTAGGTAGGCTCATATTTCTAATTTCTAAGTCTTTGAGGGCTGCCTCTTATCACAGGCTTTTTAAATCTCTTTTCAACACAAAGAGACAGAAAGTACAAGTGGGCCATATAGATAACACTGTGTTCAGGCACAGGGGGTTATTTAAGATTTAGCACAAAGCAATGCTAAATTTAAGACAATAGATAATACAGTCATGTGATCAGGGGGCTGGAAGAAGGTTCCTAGATACAAGGTAATCACAGAGGTAAAAAAATACATTAATATAACTGTGTTGGTTATGAAAAACTGGGGAATGGGCAATAAAGGGATTATCTATCTTTTAAAACAATAACAATTCTATGGTTGACTGTCCCTTTAAGCTAAAGCACATAAATTGTATTAATGCTAATGTATAGCTTGAGATTACAATGGTAGCATTCAAGCTATTAAGTTTAATACTGGTGAGTTCTATTAGCTTGTTAAATTGCTATCCAAGCTACAAGATGTGTAATATTGGCTCATGAAGCTTATAGTGATAGTTACGATAAAGGGACAAAATCTGATGCCTTAAAAGCACATCTACACAGTAAGGCCCAATACAGCTTGCATGTAATTCTACCATCTTGAGATTTCCCTTACATTGCTCTCAAATGATACAGAATACTCAGGAAAAAGATGGCACACAACCAGAACACAGCGTTCCACAGATTACACTGTGCAGGCAATCAGAAGTGCTTTGAAAGGATTCATAACTCATTAAACATTAATGCAAAAGCCGTCCTCACACGCCAGTAATGGCCACAACACATCTTGGGTTCATGTTACATTAGACAAGGTAGAAGAGACTGCAAAGAGAATTATTGGACAATTCACTTAGTGAGCAATACAGTCAAACTTAATTATTTTTGGCTGCTCTAGGGGAGAAAAAAAAAAAAAAAAAAAAAGTACAGCACACCAAATGCATGCAATATATAACAGTGTGAAAATACATCTTATTTATAGTTATTATATATTACATGCATTTGGTGTGCTGTACTTTTTTTTTTCTCCCCTAGAGCAGCCAAAAATAATTAAGTTTGACTAACAACAGGGTTAAACACTAAGTTAAAGTCCCACTCAGAGCCTCAAGGTGGGGTCGTGTGACTGTGGCTGCCTATTGGCTCACTGGCGTGCAGTGCTCTGTGGCTCCAGTGCGGAACTGTATATTTAACCCTTTTGCACAGATTTGCAGAAAAGATAGTGGGGATTCTGCACTCTCACTCTCCAAATCCAACTACCAGGGTGCTAGCTTAAGTTTCTTAAAAATCCAAAAATGATGAGTGCAGTATCATTTTTGCACATACATATTTCTGCAAATGAAGGTCCGGTGATTACTATCTCTGGGAGGATCTTGGATGCTATGCTTTGCCAAAATACCTGGCATCATGTTTTGCAAATAAGGTCGGATAAGTACTAATCTCTGGGAGGATATGCTTTTCAAAAAATAACCGGTATCATTATGAAAGCACGTCATTAATTTTAAAGGAGTGGAGCAGTGGACAGTTATTTTTTCTACTTTGTGCAAAGAAACGATCATATTGATTATATACATGGTACTAAGACAAGGGCAGTATATGGGTATAAAGTTATTTTGATTCTTTCCTTTTAGCAAAATTGATTGACAGGACTATTTGATACAAGGTAAATGCCGGATATTGCAACAACTGCATTTCAACTGAGGAACTTTGCAACAGAGAATTATCTGGTTTAACGTAAACCATATGCTGCGGAATACTTTTTTGTCTTTTGTACAGGGATTCCTGCTATAAACCATGGTTTTTATACGCCCTAAAAAAAAATATTTGAATGATAAAGTTGTTGTAAGTGGTTGCTATTTATTTTTAGGGAGGAGAGACTTTTTTTTTTTTTTTTTAAGTTTTTTTTGCTTAAAGTGATAGAAAATCCAAGCGTTTAACAAACGCTAGGATTTACCATCACTAGACATAAGGTGGCGTTTAAGTCATCAGTTTTTTAAAAAAGGGTGCTAAATTTACCCTGACTATCCTGCTAACTCAGCGGCAATCAGACTGATATACTACAGGAAAGTTTTCCTCTGTCAAAAGCACAATTGGGCAGAAAGAAGCTACTCCCAGGTGGCAACCGGGCCATAGAACAAGCTATTGATGCTACTGTTCGTTCCTGGCAGACTGCTTCTCTTTCTGTTTTGCATATGTAAATATGACCCTGGGGATAGTCTCCCTAAGGGTGATGGGGGAAACCAGACGTGGACTCCTTGCCAATGTGCTTAGAGGGATATGGCTGTACCTCACTGACGAGGCCCAAAGGAGGCCGAAACGATCGTCTGGGGTTGTCATGTTCCTTGTTCAGAGGAGAATTGCCTGGTATTTCGGGGCTTGACTGACCATGTTGGCGGGATCAGACTGATATACTTCAGGAAAGTTTTCCTCTGTGAAAAGCACAATTGGGCAGAAAGAAGCTACTCCCAGGTGGCAACCGGGCCATAGAACAAGCTATTGATGCTACTGTTCGTTCCTGGCAGACTGCTTCTCTTTCTGTTTTGCATATGTAAATATGACCCTGGGGATTGTCTACCTAAGGGTGATGGGGGAAACCAGACATGGACTCCTTGCCCAATGTGCTAAGAGGGATATGGCTGCACCTCACTGACGAGGCCCAAAGGAGGCCGAAACGATCGTCTGGGGTTGTCATGTTCCTTGTTCAGAGGAGAATTGCCTGGTATTTCGGGGCTGGACTGACCATGTTGGCGGGATCAGACTGATATACTTCAGGAAAGTTTTCCTCTGTGAAAAGCACAATTGGGCAGAAAGAAGCTACTCCCAGGTGGCAACCGGGCCATAGAACAAGCTATTGATGCTACTGTTCGTTCCTGGCAGACTGCTTCTCTTTCTGTTTATCAATGTGGTAATACCTGTGAATATATATCCATTCATAAACCAACTCAGACTATATTCTCAGTATACAAACAAAGTTAAATCCAGCACACAGTCCAACTGGATAAAACCTCCTGAAGTTACTACCAAACTCCCAATGAAATAAGCTGAATAAATAAAAAATGGAGGATATCCAAATATGCCAATGTTGTCTTTAATATGGTGTATTCAAATCATACCAAGGTCAAACAGCCACGACGTTTCGGGGCTACATGCCCCTTAATCATGTGTTAAACAATTGTACAGATACACCTGTTTAAATAGCCTTCTGGGATTTAACCCTTACAATCTATCACAAGCACTCAGCTTGTAGCTACTAGCGCCATCTACTGGTCTAACATAGGTTGAATCTGACAATAAATTAAAAACAAACAGCTAGGAAAACCCCAGAATAATCCTTAATCCACTAAACAAAATAGTGTCTATATCTAAATACAGTGTACCCAATATTTATTTGAAATCCACAATTGGACAGCATATAACTATGATGGCTATGTCAAATAAATGTTGTTAACAATAAATACACTTCTACTAGAATAACTTCTTTTAAATTTATAGACCCACACAAAGTTATATGTACAGTTCCCAAATAATCTATTTTATACAGAGCATAACACTAGGAGTGTCAACTAATAAAATACTGACCAGTTTATATCCCTATTTAACCACTTCGGTTTCAGGGTATCAAGAGGAAAGATCCAAAAAGTCTCACGCTGTTTGAGCAAAAGATCTCTATTACCACCCCTTCTGGGTACCTTAATCTGCTCAATCACCTGGAACCGGAGTTGACTGATATGATGACCTGCTGCTACAAAATGATGGGCAACAGGGGCTGTCAATATCTTGCATCTAATGTTGCTTTTGTGTTCTGTAATACGGTCACGGACCCTCCTGGAAGATTCGCCAACATAGGCCCGCCCACAAGGACACTTGATCATATATATCACATAACTAGTGTTACATGTATAATGTTCCCTGTAATAAAATTTGTGTCCAGTGTGTGGATGTAAAAAGAATGGGCTTTTAATTATTGAATTGCAATTACTGCATCCAAGACAAGGAAAACAGTCTAAATTCTTCTTAGTAATGTAATGTTGGGATAGTGTTATATACATAACATATTGTCTAACGATATTCTGTTTCACTTCGCCTGGTGTTTGATATGCCATTATATGTACACATCACATTATAAGTATATATATATATATATATATATATATATATATATATATATATAAAATCAAGTTTTTTCCAGCTCATTTCCTTTTCTGTTTCTTTTACATATAGTGTACGTATATATAAATATATATATATATATATTTATATCTCATTTAGTTATTTTTTCTAGTAAAGTCTGGACTAACATGTAAATGAAAGTGTGTAAAACTACCATCAAAATAGTGTGTTATATACAATTTAATCTATTGTCAAAATGCTTTTAGTTTACATGTTAAGCAATTTGTCTATACACAGGATTCTTGTTAGTATTCCTTTAAACATTTTAGTTAATCATGTTTGATTTGTTCCTTTAAAAAGGTATCAGCTGTACCTGGGTGTTAGGCTATGACTACGGCTTGTTAGCCGAAACGCGTAAGCCCTTCCAGGCTACACTGTTTCCTGTTACCTATGTTTGATGATGGTGGATGTTGTATCATCCTGACTACTTTTTATATCTTCAACAACGTGGATGTTTTACCTGCACATTGACGGACTTCCTTTGTTTTGTTCTAATCATTCCAACTAGTACCGCCGCAGCTGTGGCGTGAGAGCAAGGAAACCCCAGGACTCGTATGACATCACTGTCTGATCACGTGGAACGCAGCATTGGAAGCACAGCAGACGGAAGGTCCCTGCTTTAGTTCCCGGGTGAGCTTTTGACAGTGTCACAAGACGAATTTGTGAGTACCACTTGTTATATTTACGGAGTGCTTATCAGCACATAAGACTCTATATGCAAGTGTCTAGTCTTGGGTTATTGTTCTACTGTTCAATATTTGATACATGAACTGTGTGGTTCTTCTACAAAAAGATACAGGCTCAAACTTTTGAACTTCAATAAACCAAAGAACACAGACTATGTGGTTTATTAATTTTGTGTATAAGGGGTTTACTGTAATAGTGTCTAACAGCCTAAACTCCAATAAGCAAGATAGTGGATATGTGTGAACTTTCAATGTAGATACTAAGAATATATTCTGAGTTGGATTATGAAGGGATATATATTCACAGGTATTACCAAATTGATATAAAAAGAGATTATATATATATATATATATATATATATATATATATATATATATATATATATATATATATATATATATATATACACATATACACACACTGTGTGCAGAATTATTAGGCAAATGAGTATTTTGACCACATCATCCTCTTTATGCATGTTGTCTTACTCCAAGCTGTATAGTCTCGAAAGCCTACTACCAATTAAGCATATTAGGTGATGTGCATCTCTGTAATGAGAAGGGGTGTGGTCTAATGACATCAACACCCTATATCAGGTGTGCATAATTATTAGGCAACTTCCTTTCCTTTGGCAAAATGGGTCAAAAGAAGGACTTGACAGGCTCAGAAAAGTAAAAAATAGTGAGATATCTTGCAGAGGGATGCAGCACTCTTAAAATTGCAAAGCTTCTGAAGCGTGATCATCGAACAATCAAGCGTTTCATTCAAAATAGTCAACAGGGTCGCAAGAAGCGTGTGGAAAAACCAAGGCGCAAAATAACTGCCCATGAACTGAGAAAAGTCAAGCGTGCAGCTGCCAAGATGCCACTTGCCACCAGTTTGGCCATATTTCAGAGCTGCAACATCACTGGAGTGCCCAAAAGCACAAGGTGTGCAATACTCAGAGACATGGCCAAGGTAAGAAAGGCTGAAAGACGACCACCACTGAACTGATTTTTCTAAGGTTTTATGGACTGATGAAATGAGAGTGAGTCTTGATGGGCCAGATGGATGGGCCCGTGGCTGGATTGGTAAAGGGCAGAGAGCTCCAGTCCGACTCAGACGCCAGCAAGGTGGAGGTGGAGTACTGGTTTGGGCTGGTATCATCAAAGATGAGCTTGTGGGGCCTTTTCGGGTTGAGGATGGAGTCAAGCTCAACTCCCAGTCCTACTGCAAGTTTCTGGAAGACACCTTCTTCAAGCAGTGGTACAGGAAGAAGTCTGCATCCTTCAAGAAAAACATGATTTTCATGCAGGACAATGCTCCATCACACGCGTCCAAGTACTCCACAGCGTGACTGGCAAGAAAGGGTATAAAAGAAGAAAATCTAATGACATGGCCTCCTTGTTCACCTGATCTGAACCCCATTGAGAACCTGTGGTCCATCATCAAATGTGAGATTTACAAGGAGGGAAAACAGTACACCTCTCTGAACAGTATCTGGGAGGCTGTGGTTGCTGCTGCACGCAATGTTGATGGTGAACAGATCAAAACACTGACAGAATCCATGGATGGCAGGCTTTTGAGTGTCCTTGCAAAGAAAGGTGGCTATATTGGTCACTGATTTGTTTTTGAATGTCAGAAATGTATATTTGTGAATGTTGAGATGTTATATTGGTTTCACTGGTAAAAATAAATAATTGAAATGGGTATATATTTGTTTTTTGTTAAGTTGCCTAATAATTATGCACAGTAATAGTCACCTGCACACACAGATATCCCCCTAAAATAGCTATAACTAAAAACAAACTAAAAACTATTTCCAAAACTATTCAGCTTTGATATTAATGAGTTTTTTGGGTTCATTGAGAACATGGTTGTTGTTCAATAATAAAATGAACTTGCCTAATAATTCTGCACTCCCTGTGTGTGTGTGTATATATATATATATATATATACATACATACATACACACACATATATATATAAATTTCATTAAGAAATTGAGTTTGATAGATAGCCATGGCATAAAAGTGCACTTAAAGAGACAGTCTACACCAGAATATTTATTGTTTTAAAAGATAGATAATCCCTTTATTACCCATTCCCTAGTTTTGCATAACCAACACATTTGTATTAATACACTTTTTACCTCTGTGATTATCTTGCATCAAAGCCTCTGAAAACTGCCTCTTATTTCAGTTCTTTTCACAGACTTGCATTTTAGCCAATCAGTGCTGGCTCCTAGGAACTCCACGTGCGTGAGCACTGTGTTATGTATATGAAACACATGAACTAAGACCCTCTAGTGGTGAAAAATGGTCAAAATGCCCTGAGATGAGGAGAGGTGGCCTTGAAGGGCTTAGAAAGTAGAATATGAACCTCATAAGTTTAGCTTTCAACTAAGAATATCAAGTGAACAAAGCAAAATTGGTTATAGATGTAAATTTGAAAATTGTTTAAAATTGCATGCCCTATCTGAATAATAAAAGTTTGTTTTGGACTAGACTGTCCCTTTAAAACCAAAATGTGTTACTTTTGGGGAAGTGGTATTATATTATACCTCCTTAACGTGTCTACCTTATATAGAGATGGTAATAGTGCAGCACTGATACGCCATGATGAAGCCGCACTGAAGTATAGCCAGCCGAGTATTATTGCAAACAGTGACCACTTGAATGAGGGCAACGGATGAGTGGCAGCCGAGGTGCATACAGACGAGTGTCTGAGGAACGGACAACATAGCTGACAGCATTATATGCAGCATTTGAGGATTTTACATCGGAGTGAGGGTGAGACTTAATTATCCTCGGTGAGGACACCAGGTTGGAGCGGTAATATCCTAAGGGTAGCTCTAGGCGAGGACACTGTATCTTTCTGACTGATAACCCTTACCACTTACGCTGTAATACTTCTGCTGTCTAAAGATGTCTGTGTGCTCTGCTTTGCATTTATAATCCATATACGGCTGCTTGGTGCCTATATTGATGCTGATGTGTGTGGACTAAGCTTTATGGATTACAACTTATATGGTACTATTCATCTATACTCAGACTTATATGGATGCAAGTGTAGTACCTATTAAAAGGCACAGTCTACAATAGAATTGTTATTGTTTTAAAAGATAGATAATCCCTGTATTACCCATTCCCCAGTTTTGCACAACCAACAGTTATATTAATATACTTTTTACCTCTGTGATTACCTTGTATCTAAGCCTCTTCTGACAGCCCCCTGATCAAATGACTGACTATTTAAAATCTATTGAGTTGCATTTAGTATTGTGTTGTGCTAACTCTTAAATGACTTCCCGGGCGTTAACACATTGTTATCTATATGACCCACATGAACTACAAGTCTCTTGTTGTGAAAAGCAAATACAAAAGCATGTGATTAAGAGGCTGTCAATAGAGCCTTTGAAACAGGCAGAAATTTAGAGGTTTAAATGTTATAAAGTATATTAATCAAGCAATGTTGGTTGTGCAAAGCTGGGGGGAATGGGTAGTCAAGGCATTATCTATCTTTTTAACCCTTTCCTGACGGGATTAAAGTGTCTACATCGGAACAACTGTTCCGATGTAGACAAATTCAAATCACACGATCGCGAGATTTCAATTATTGGATCGGGTCTGGGGGGGCGTCCCTATATCAATAGGAACGCCCTCCAGACCATGATCAAATCTGAGAAGCACAGTAGGCTTCAGGACAGCCGTTGGCCTTGACGTTCTATTCCGTCATAACGGCTTTAAAGCCCATTGTAATTATGATGGAATAGAACGGCATAACAATTTTTGTGTAGACTGTCCATTTAAGCTGCATATGGCAAGTCTCACTTAGGGTGTCCTATCAGTTCCTGCATACTGATATAGAGTGACATCACAAGAAACTTCTTACAGGAGACTAATCTAAGCTTCTTTTCCACCAACTTTAAGCATGCTTTGTAGTGATGCACCAAAATGGAAACTCTGGACGGAAACCGAACCCGAAAATCCAGGATGCACTTGGCTGAAAGTCGAAACCAAAAATGCTTTTTTGTTTTTTTCAAATTATTTTTTTTTTTGCATAATTAGACTATTTGATGAATGAATCTGAATTATAAACCTGCAAGCCAATAAAATAAAATAACCACACTTTTATCAAAAGTAACACACTAAAATTGGTCAAAAATATATTAAAACTATAATATTGTACACAATTTTACCAAAAAAAAAAAAAAAAAAAAAGGCAACAAACGATAATGCCATTTTCGGCCAAAATGTTTCTGGGACCAAATTTTTGGGTGCATCCCTACTTAAAACAATATTAAATATCAATATACTGTATTACTCTTTATATAGCTCTGTGGAACAGAATCAGATTTAAAAGTTTTGTGGGGGTTTTTTTACCATTTATCCAAATAAAGTATAGTTCTAGAAAAATATTATTATATGCAAAACAGTAAGTCAAGTAATGAACTCAGACAGCACCTATAAGCTAGCAACAATTTTACAGAAAAATGGAAAGAAAAAAAAAGCCAAAAATGCAATTTTCGGACGAAATGTTTCTGCGGCAGAAATTTCGGAGCATTCCTAATGCTTTGAATTACCTTTTTTTTAGTGGCAACTAGCCCATTATTATTATTTTTTTACTTTTAAGGTGGTATTGTTTTTGGTTATAGGAGATACTATAAGATGTATATCTAGGTTTGGTATTAAAGGGACAGTCAACACCAGAATATTTGTTGTTTAAAAAGATAGATAATCCCTTTATTACCAATTCTCCAGTTTTGCATAACCAACACAGTTATAATACACTTTTTACCTATGTGATTACATTGTATCTAAGCCTCTGCAGAATGCCCCCTTATCTCAGTTCTTTTGACAGACTTGCATTTTGGTCAATCAGTGCAAAACTCCTAGGTAACTTCACGTGCGCGAGTTCAATGTTATCTATATGACACATGAACTAATGCCCTCTAGTGGTGAAAAACTGTCAAAATGCATTCGGATAAGAGGCGGTCTTCAAGGTCTAAGAAATAAGCAAATGCGCCTAACTAGGTTTAGCTTTCAACTAAGAATATCAAAAGAACAAAGCAAAATTGGTGATAAAACTAAATTGGAAAGTTGTTTAAAATGACATGCCCTATTTAAATCATTTATTTTGGACTTTACTGTCCCTTTAAATAGATTTTTGCACTTTGAATATTGGACTGTGATGTGTTTCTTTTTATCCCTTACCTCTTGGGACTTTGTGTGTTTTATTCTTAATTTTATGGCAAGTTTTATTTATATTACACACACACAGTTCTGGAGAGAAAAAAATAGTTCTATTAACTACTGACAACATTTCTCTCAAATTCCAAATAAAAATGTCATTTAGAGCTTTTGTTTGCAGAAAACTGGTCATTTTACGCCTCTCCAGGTCTTCATCTAACCATTAGGCAATCAGGTGTTGGTTGGGCAAAGCTGAAAATTGGACTCATCAGGTAAGATGACTTTACTCCATTCTGGATCTTCTTTGCTTCTCATTGATAAAGGGCTTTATTCTAGCTTTGCACAACTTCAGCCCTCCCTTAGGAGCCTGTATTGAACCATCTTTGCCGTGCACCCCAGCTGGCATTTGCCATTCTTTTTGCAGGTCACTTGATGTCATCCTACAGTTGTTGAGTAACATTCAAAAGTGAGTTGGTGGTCAACCCCCGGAAGGGAAGTAGTTTTCACCCTCTGCTGTTCAGAAGCTTTGTTGTCCCCAATGTCTTCTGCTTGACCTTGTTCTTATGAACCGCAATCTTTGAAATTTTAAGGCTAGAAGCAACCTAACGCTCACAGTGTCCCTCTGCCAGTAAAGCCAGAATTGAATACTTTTTCTTACTCAAAGCTTTTATTTTCAGCTCTTTTGGCTTGGTCAATAGCCAACTTTTATTCCAATTACTTTTGAGGAATTAACTAGCACTGTTTTTGCCATCCGAGAGATAGAAGATAGAGAGATTATATATATATATATATATATATATATATATATATATATATATATATATATATATATATATATATATATATATATATATATATATATATATATATATATATATATATATATATATATATGCTCTAAATCACAATATTTTTATTTGGATTTTTGGAGACATGTCAGTAGTTTATAGAATAAAACAAAAGTGTATATATATATATATATATATATATATATATATATATATATATATATATATATATATATATATATATATATATATATACATACATACACACACACATACATACATACATACACACACATACACATACATACACACCTATTTTACTTAAAAGTATACACTAGACAGTAGACTACTAAACATGTATAAAGTGTTACCTCTTTTCACAGGTGTCACTGTACAGTAGATAAACATAACTAGCATTTAATAAAGAAAAGCATTATGTTTTTAAAACTCTCGTCACATAATAATATGTTAAGGGGTATTTCTCTCTGCCATCAAATACAATGTATATTATTCACACAAAAATGGTGCACAAGTTCAAACTAATCACAAGCTGTCTTTGGGGTTGAAACGAAGGCTACATTTTGTTGACAAGCTGAATCAAAATGATCATTTTTCTATTTGCCTGTCTTCTTTTAAAGCTCTGCATAGAGCAATGAAAAAAAATGAAATAAAATATATACTTTACTTTTTGGCCATTGAAATATTCACCTCCAAACAGAATTAGTTCATCCTTTTCTGGGTGTGGCATCAAAGAGGCATTTAACCTACAGACAGGACATGAAACAACAATCAGCAAAAGAAAGCAAATCTAGGGAACAATTTTGAAGAGGGTGATTTTGCTTCAGTGTTTGGAACCTGAAATTCACATAATTGTGTTTTTATTTGTTGTTTTTTTTGTTTTTTAAAATGCCTTCAAGGTAAAGCATTTGCTAACGTTATGATCAGTGTGCCTAATTTGTTTACAACTTCAACACATTAATATTGCAGTTATTAAACAAAATTAATTGTGCCGATATTTTAGAATCAGCATTAAGTAGTAGTTTATGCCAACTAATTTTGGACTAGCAATGCTACAGTAAAGCACCCTTTCATAAGCAAAACTAGCATTCTCTAAATATCCCAATCATAAAATAGCATTTTAATGTTTAACAATTTTAAGAAAATATATTTTTTAAGAGAAAAGTTTAGTGGATGAATATAAATTCCCCACAGCTGTAAATACACTGGCTAAAACAGAGGATACAAAGAAGATTTTCATAAATTGACCAAATGTAAACTAACAAAAACCTAAACAACCACTATATTGGGCTTGATTTATTAAGCAAGGACAGACAGGGGCGTACATATTCGCCCCTGTTCGCACCAGGTGACCTCTGGAGGGCAGCAATCCGCTGCCGGAATTTACCATTGCACACAAGCGCAATTTTGCACTCACGTGCAACACCGCACACAGCCAATCTCCCCAGTCGGAGGAGACCGGGGAGGTTGAAATTCTCCACCTAAGAGGTGGAGAATAGGGTAGGGAAGCAGCAGTCTGATGACCGCTGCTTGATAAATACTGACTGCAGGTTCTCTTGAGAGAACCTGCAGTCGTAGAGGAGGAGAAGACTTGATAAATCGAGTCCATTGTGGCTTGTTAGGAATCAACTGCAACAAGAGAAAGAGTTGTCCTTAGTAGTCTTGCCTGGGAGATGGTGGAGAGCAGGGAGTTTCTATGATCTGAGTCTTTTTTGCATCAAGTGACTGGAACTCAGCTATCAAAGATTCGAGATCCTCCTGGAGGTGAAAAGAACAGAAATAAAATATGAATTAAAGGAACAGTCTACTCCAGAATTGATATGGTTTAAAAAGATAGATAATCCCCTTTATTACCCATTCCCCAGTTTTGCATAACCAGCACTGTTACATTAATACACTTTTTACCGCTGTGATTACCTTGTATCTAAGCCTCTGCAGACTGCCCCCTTATTTTAGTTCTTTTGACAGACTTGCATTTAAGTCAATCAGTGCTGACTTATAAGTAACTCCACGGGAGTGAACCAGCGTTCTTTATGTGGCACACAATCTAGAGCTGTCTAGCTGTGAAAAACTGTCAAAATGCACTGAGATAAGAGGTGTCCCTCAAGATCTTAGAAATTAGCATATGAGCCTACCTGGGATTAGCGATTAACAAATAATACCAAGAGATCAAAGCAAATTTGATAATAAAAGTAAATTGGAAAGTTGTTTAAAATTGAATGCCCTATCTGAATCATGAAAGTTTAATTTTGACTAGAAAGTCCCTTTTAAGTTAATTGAGTTTATAAAATCCACCAAAAATAACACATTTTCAAACTCAAAAGAATTCTCAAGTAACTACATGCAGAACTTTTGTACTAATGTACTGTGGTTAGGCACAGATTTGTATGTACATATTTCCAATGGTTTTCCCTAGTATTTGTCACTATGTTCGATCTTGAATAGTGGTAAAAAAAAACAAAAAAACTTATAGTTAAAACAATTTAATTTTCCCCTCTTTACTGTCTTATATAACCAAGTTACAGTCATTCAGTTCTGCAGACATGTACACACTTCGTATGTAGGAATTCTCTTCAACAAAGAACACCAAGTGACCAAAATAACTTTTAAAAAAGAAAAAAAAAAATGTAATCCTCTGTCTCAGGGATGGTCAACTACATGTGGCCCTCTGCACTAGTACTGCGAGTGTGTGTCAGTTTTTGTGGCTCAAAAAAAAAAAAAAAAAGAACTAAATATGTGCTTTGGGAACTTCTGGTTAGTGGGTAAACTCAAATGAGCCCTCTGGCACTAGACATTTTGAGAATATATATTATTTGTGTGTTGAATATCCATAAGTTGATATGCTGCCCTTAAGGAATTTCCAGCCCCTATGTTAGGAAGTTGGTCCTCAACGTGTTATATGCAGACAACAATAAAATACAAAAACACATTGGATCATTGTCTTTTTACACATTTATGTCTATGTCCCCCTTTAACGTTAACAATTTTTTTATATGATCGCATTATATGGCGAAACGGCGACATAAAATATACCAAAATTAATACCTTGGGTTGTCTACTTAATAAAATACAGTTTTGATAAATAAATCAAATAAAAACAAGGCTCGATTTCTGTTTAAATAGAGTGATAGCAAAAAATACTTAAGGGGACAGTCTACACGGGTTTGCAAGCACCTTGTTAGGGATTGTAGTGCTGCGGGCACCCCACGCCGTCCTGTGCCACCTCATGCTGGGCAAATGAAAAAAAGTATTTTTAAAAATACTTTTCCATTCGGCCGTTTTAGGATGGCAGTATAACTCCTCCCAGAGGATCAGTTGGCGCGTCTATTGTGTAGCAACATCCAATGATCAGGCTCTCACTTGTAAAATTGATGACGCACGCTGTAGTTTTGCGCATGTGCAATGTACCTGCTCGAGTGTCTAATGTAATTCAGCCCATTGACGCACACTGCTGGGTGCTGTTTCTACCAAACCCACAAGTAGGAGGAAGGAGGAGGAGGAGTTTGGCAGCCGTATTAGGGCTGCCAAATAAAGACATTTTCCCCAGAATACTGTAATCACTTTTGCCCTGCATGAGTGACACAGGACGGCGTAGGGTGCCTGCAGCACAACAATCCCAACAAGTTGCTTGCAAAACAGTGTAGACTATCCCTTTAAATTTCTCTAGTCTTTTGGGCAAGTGAAATTCACAAATACTGAACCTAATTTTTTTCTTTTATGATTCAGATAGAGAATGTAATTTTAAGAGACTTTCTAATTAGCTCCTATAAAAAAAAAAGTAATTCTCTTGCTATCTTTATTTGAAAAGCAGTAATGTACAGGTGGCCCTCGTTTTACAACGGTTCAATTTACACCGTTTCAGAATAACAACCTTTTTTTCCAGTCATGTAACTGCTATTGAAAAGCATTGAGAAGCAGTGCATTTATTAAAATAGCCAGTAGGTGGAGCTGTCCGCTTGTGTTGCAGCAAAGCCAAGCAAGCTGAAGTTAATCAGTTTAACCAGACCTGCGCTATAAAGCAGATTTCAAAGGAACAAGATCTTCCTGTCTATAAATCAGTCCAGATTGGAATGCAAAGAAAGAACTGTTTGCAGAAAAATGCAAGTGAAGTCTGTGTTGTGATTATTTTATTAGGTTTATAATGCTGTTTTGCAAATGTTTTTGTTCATTTAACTTAGTTTAATTATATATTCTGTTGTGTGATTATTTTATTAGGTTTATAGTGCTGTCTAGCATTTAAAGTCTTCATTTCAAAGCTTGAAAAATAATGTATTAGGTGTTACTTATGACAATTTTGAGAGGGGCCTGGAACCTATCTCCCTCACTTCCCATTGACTTACATTATAAACTGGGTTTCAATTTACAACGGTTTTGATTTACAACCATTCCTTCTGGAAACCAACCCCGGCGTAAACTGAGGGCTACCTGTAAAGTAAAGAGCCGGCCCATTTTAGGTTCAGCACCCTGGTACATTTAGCCACCAATTAACAAGTGCTACCCAGGTGCTAAACCAAAAATGAGCAGGCTCCTAAGCGTACATTCCTGCTTTTCAAATAAAGATTGCAAGAGAACTAAGAAAAATTCATAATAGGAGTAAATTTGAAAGTTGCTTAAAATTGCATGCTCTATCTGAACCATTAAAGAAAAAAATTGGGTTTAGTATCCCTTTAAAGTAAATGTAAAGTTTAATGAATAAGTGCCCGGTATCTAAAACTAATCTTAAAAACAGGGGCACTTTCATTCATTAAACTTTACAAAGAAGCTTCTTTTTTAAAATACTTAACTTTCTTTATGGAAAACAGCCCGGCAATCCTCCGCCCGCATCTCCTGCTGTAGTTAGCACAGCAATGACGAATTAGCTTCCTCCAATCATTGTGTGCCCCCTTTAGCGTCCAGCTCGTGGGGTACTTAACGATTGGAGGAAGCCGGATTTGTCATCGCTGTGCTAACTACAGCAGGAGATGCTGGCAGAGGATCGATGGTCTGTTTTCCATAATGAAAGGTATTTTAAATAACAAACTTTGTATGAGATCCACACACACACAAAAAATCAAATTTGCTTTCTCAATTAAATTTTCATCTATACCACAAATTTTTAGTGTAATAGGTGTTCAAGGCTGTGAACAATACGGCACTGGCAAAGCTTCAGTCCCCAACAATGCAAAGGGAATATAGGAATGTAAAAGCCCTGTTGCATACACACATACAAAGGTTTATAAAGCAAATTCATATGTAACTAAGGAACCAATCATCTGCAATACTTGGGGCAGATACTCATTTTGGGGTACCAAAAGAGGTCGGTATAGGTAAACCATGAAGAATACAGTTTGGAAACGCTGGATTTGTGAAGCTAAACGTGTGTGTATTTATGTATATATATTCATAATAAAATGTACAAACATATGCCCTATTATGCCAACCTGTCAATAGTGCCTCACCTCCTCTTTTTTAGACCTTTTTGACATCTTTTTCTCCATCTTTGATGCTGTTTTCTCAGCTCCTTTAACTTTCTTGTCTTTTTTCCCTTTCTTTCCCATATCTACCTGTTTAAGCTGTAGTGCTACTCTCGCTTGCTACAATACTCTTCTTCGCTTTAAATAAAGGATTGATAATTACAACTAACAATTCTGTGGCACGAATAGAAAGACACCCAGACGTCTCTCTATGCACTCCATGCACATGGGAAGCACACCCGGAAGTGAAAATCCTCTTCCTGCACCTTTCAGAAAACGAGTGAAGTGTATCACTGCATGACATCAACGCCCTCTAGTGGACAGGAGAATATTCACATCCTTTATTTCAAGCAAACATGATACTTTCTAAGATACCTTTATAAATAGACGGATAGATGGAAGATGAATAGAAAGAGGCAGACAGATAGACCAATGTAGGAACGTTCAGAATAAACTGACCCTGAAATTAAAAAAAATATTAATCAAGTTGCTGCCAGCATACCTTGTGCTAGTAGCTAATGGGTTAAATGATGGGCTTTGTTCACATGACATCTATGACAATTTTATTTGATATAAATTGTATTAAGCCTATTTCCTTTTAGATAGTAGATGTTGAGCAGTAACCATTGATCTATTGATTCTGACCCATATTGAGAATTTCACTCCGGCATGAGGTTTTTTTTTGTTGTTTTGTATTTTGTCTGTTATACTGTATTTTATATAGAATGCTCTGCTATATACTATAATTACTGTAAAAGTAATTTTTTCTTTTGGAATGTAGTGGAATAACTCCTATGTTTCATTTTACTACCAGGAGAATGTATTCCAAAGGGTGTTTTATTTTATTTTTATTTTGTGTGGAAACTATATTCAAAATAAAAGGGCATGCCCTAAATAAAAATGTATTCCAAAGGGTGGGGTTTTTTAATTATTTTTTTTATTTTGTGTCGAAATCATATTCAAAATAAAAGGGCATCCCTTAAGTAAAACTGTATTCTAAATGTATTAGTATACAGAATACAGAAGAATCTAAAGTGTAAACCCAAAGTTACTAAATTAGTAGAACTCAATGCTTGATATGCTGGGCACTCTATTTCCTCTTGTGAATGCTGTGTTGCATAAAAGGAATAGTCAAGTCAAAATTAAACTTTCATGATTCAGAAAGAGCATGCAATCTTAAGTAACTTACTAATTTACTCCTAGTATCAAATTTTCTTCGTTCTGTTGGTATCTAGTTTGAAAAAGCAAGAATGTAAGCTTAGGAGCCGGCCCTTTTTTGGTTCAGAACCTGGGTAGTGCTTGCTGAAGGTGATTAGCTGAGCCTAGGGTTGCCGGGCAATCTGATAATTAAATATTTTCCTAATAAGATTTTAATATAAAAAAAAACAGACAAATAAAAGTCATTATTTGTTGTATGTTGGCTGTGGCTTACTGATGTGGGAGCATCACAAGTGGCACTGCTCCATACTGCTTGTTACTTTCCGGCCTCGCTGCCAGACAGTGAAGAAGTCATATATAGTGCATATTCCCCCTCATATCCCCTCTGCAAAAACAATAGGGTTGTCAGGTGTCTGGTATTTAACCAATTGTTATTTCAGAAGGCTTTCTGGTAAATTCTACACTAGTACTGAACACCTAAATATAAAATTGTCTGCTTCCTACTGGTCAAACATAGGGATAAAAAAGCATTGCCCTGTGTGTGCTACTGGCACTCAAGGAGTGTCAAATCTATGCCGTGTATGTGCTATTGTCAGCCAAAGAGGTAAAATGTATATATGTGTTACTGACATCGAAGAGAATAAATCACTGCTCAGTTGTGAAAAGGTGGGTAAAGGATAGGACCTACCACCCATGCCAAGACACCTACAGGTGGTCCAGTATTTATACAGAGTACAACTTGCAAAAGATGGAATCTGCATTCTGTTCTGTGCTTATCGTGTTGAATATGTCACCATTTTCATTTCAAATGTTTTCTGTTCATGGGTGCTTTTAAAGTTCCCTTTCAGTATTTTAATTGTGAGGTTTCACTTCCCTTGCTATACGGCTTTATACCAATATGCTGGTTAACAGGAGAATGCATGCAACCTCAATCCTGCATCAAGCACATGACTCACCGATACAGCTATGGCATAGACAGTGACGGGTTTTACTCCATCCTCTAAGTCGCTACCCCCTAGTCTCTGCAACTGTCCGGTATTCCCATACAGACCATGCTCCCAGTTTTTGGCCTTATTCTATGACATGATAATCAGATGGCGTCTCTAAGTCGCTACCCCCTAGTCTCTGCAACTGTCCGGTATTCCCATACAGACCTTGCTCCCAGTTTTTGGCCTTATTCTATGACATGATAATCAGATGGCGTCCTCTTACTTGCCGGCTACTGGAACTGATACAAATGAATAGTAATTCCAATGAAACTGGGACACTGGTGCAAACAAGATCCAATAGAATAGAAGAGAACATAGGATAAAAACAGCAATGCTTTATTCCAACTTCAGTTAATAACATCGATAGCTCAGTAGAATAGCAGGTGCAGACAGAAGAAACGTTTAACGATTTTCAGCTTGAATAACTGTATAGACTTAAAGGGGCAGAAGACACTAATTTTCATATAATAGACAATACTATAAAGAATATGCACAGATACTGATATAAAAATCTAGTATAAAACCTTTTAAAAATTAGACATGTGCATGATCGAAAAATTCGGTTCAGATCGATTCGTATTTTTTCGAATTTCAGTTCGGATCGATTCAAATTCGGAAAAATTTGAATGAATTCGTTTCGGATTCGTTTCGGATTTGAATAAATTTGGCTGGATTCGGTTTGGTTCGGAAATTCGGTATGTGTTAGGTGGGATATGCTGTGTATTAGACTAGTATTATGTACTGTATATTAGGTGTAACCCATAGCAGAGTGATATAACCTAATATACTGTACAATACTAGTTTAATCCATTGCCATCCGAATCTACCGAATAAATCCGAACTAATTCAGATTTATTCGTAGATTCGGCACTATTTTAATTCGGAAATTCGAATCGATCCGAATCTCCGAATTTACCGAATTCGGACGAATTTCCGAATCGATCCGAAACTAATCGCACATATCTATTAAAAATGTACTTAGAAGCTCCAAGTTTAGCACTGTTGATGAGGTAAGCTGTGACACCCAGTGAAAGGGGTTGAGAGCAGACACTCTCTCCCTCCCCACTCCTCTGCATATGAAAAGTCAGATTAGACAAACAGAAGCCAGCAGTAGACTGTAAACGAGTGTATACATCTGACACTTTGGGGCTTGGTTAGGAGTCTGAAAATCAGCACGATGTTATTAAAAAATAAGCAAAACTAAACATTGTTACAAAAACACTCCTAGATGGGCTATATAAATATATAATCTGCAAAACATTTATGCAAAGAAAAATCTGGTGTACAATGGCCTTTAACTCCTTGTCTCCACACTGGTCTTAAAGGGATAGGAAAGTCAAAATTAAACTTGCATGATTCAGATAGAGCATGTCATTTTAAGACACTTTTAAATTTACTTCTATTTTCAAATGTGCTCCATTCTCTTAGTATCCCTTGTTACACTAGTGGGAGCTGCTGCTAATTGGTGCCTGCACACATTTGTCTCTTGTGATTGGCTTAATAGATATTTTTAGCTTCCGGTCAGTAATGCAATGCTGTTCCTTCAGCAATGGATAACAAGAGAATGAAGAAAATTTGATAATAGAATTAAATTGGAAAGTTGTTTAAAATTGTATGTTCTATCTGAATCATAAAAGAAAACGTTAGGGTTTACTATCCCTTTAAATACCCTTCAAATTAAAACACCTAAAAAACACCTGTTACTTTAACCCTGTGTATTCTTATCTATTAGCCTCATCTTTTGATACAACATTATGTATAACTTCAATACGCTGTTTTTTGTTTGAATATTGATTCGTAGTGTCCCTAACTGTTTATGCATTGCATACAATAATTCGGAACCTTGCTAGCGCGAAAGTATACTCAATTTACAAACATACCACAATATTCTTGAATACATTATATACAAATGTCTAAAATGAGATACATTTTGGTACTCACATTTTTACCTAAAAGAATGAGAATCTGTAATAATATTAATTCGGTAATATATTCTATGGATCAGCTTGTTTATAGCTAGTTTAAGTTAGGCAATAAGGTTATAATCTTCTATTCTCAGCTCCTCCTATTTATTTTTATTTCCAATAATAATTAGATCGAAACTAGAGTTTAGTCCCATAGGAATTTTAGTTTTTAACCTGAAGATCCAACTGATCTCCTGTTTATTTAAAAGTTCTTCTTTGTCACCACCTCTCAGATTTGTAACAATCTTCTTAATTATATTCCATGAAAAACTATCCATACTCCTATTGTATTGTTCAGTAAAATGTTTGGCTATGGGTGTGATTTGTTCCTCTCTCTTGTCTCTATCATTCATAAGAGATGTAATATTTGATAAATGTTCTCTAATTCTTATCCTAGCTTCTCGTGTCATTTTTCCTACGTACTATAGGTGGCACTCTTGACATGTTATAAGATACACAACATTTTAGTTCTACTATTGACGCGTTGCTATCTCAATAATTTCGCCAGTAACACTAGTCACAAAGTTGCTGCCTGTTTTAACATATTTACAGGATTTACAATTGGAAAAGCCACATCCGTAGGTGCCTGTAACTTCCAGCCATGAGGATTGTGTTATTTTTCTTTTAAGTACTGTTGGTGAAAATATGTTACAAATTGTTTTCCCTTTGAGAAATGACATCCCTTATTTATTATAGCAGCATAGTAAATGTTATTTTATCTTGGGCTTCTTTATCTATTTTATGCTTATTTCTAAAATCTTTAATAAATGAATTTCTAACCCTCTTCAAGACTTAATATTTTGCATCTTTTATGATACGTTTATTGAAACCTCTATCTTTCAGTTGTTGTTCTAATGCTTGTGCTTCTCGTTCGAGCAATTTCGTTTTAATATCATATATTGGCCTTTTGGCTATTGCTTTAAAGGGACATAAAACAGGTTGAGATCTGTTCATATCCTAAAAGGGCTAATTAATTAAAAATAGTTTGCATAAAAAAATTGTTTAAAAATTGCTGGCAAGTAAAATAATTTTCAAAAATAAGCAAAATGAATTGCATAGCTAAGCTGCCTGGAGAAGTCACTCCACCCCCTTATCAGTGTTTAGAGTCTAAACACAGGCATTGTATTTCAACTGAGTTCACAGCTTCTAGGCCTGCTCCAGCAGATAATCCCTATGCATTTTTGCCTTCTACCAAAACAACAATAGATATAGATACAGCCATAGAAGTAAATGTGTGGGGGAAGTTAGAGCTTTACAATTCAGAAACTAAAAATAAAGGGTTAATGGCGAGGCACTGCAGTATAAATATGCAGGTAAAGTAATTAAAGTACATATTATATTATTTTGTCTCTATCCCAACTTGTTTTATGTCCCTTTAAATACTTGTTTTGAATGATTGCTCTTAGCATGTAGAAATACATTCCTTGAGATGGGTTTCCTGTACACTTTGGTTTAAATTTCATGCGTAGCGATATTGATGTACAACTGTAAATCCAGATAATTCATTCATTTGTCATCAGTTTTGTATGTAAAATTCAAGTTCATATCATTCAAATTTATGTAATCCAAGAACATTTTTATGGTATTAACGTCTCCATTCCATACAAAAATTAATTCATCTATAAAACGTTTGTAAAGCCTTAAATGATCTTTCAATAAATTCCTATCTCCAAAATTATAGAACAGTTCCCACCATCACATATAGAGGTTCGCGTAGGAGGGTGCCCCATTGCTGTTCCATACTTTTGGAGATAGAAATTACCATCATATAAGGCAGATTATTACAACTAATTAATTTGTTCACATGCAAAAAGTGTTTTATATTTGCTACCGCTAACATTGCAAAAGAAGCTGCAGCGATGTGTTTTTAAATTCCAATTTTTAAATATATACTCACTGGTGAGTTTATTTGGATTATATAAAGGGGGATTTGATTTATTGACATTACGTAGTGTGGGGTAAATACAACAATACTAATATAAACAATAAGATATGCAGGATAGGACACTCATGGTGTCCGGGAACTATAGCGGATAGAAGACACGTTATCACTTCTACCCGGAAGGCATCGTAGAAGGAACAACGAATCCTCTAATTGAATCCAAAGTGTGGAGCTTACTACAGCACTCACTAACTACTAAGCTTAGAACAGCGCACAGAGAAAGAAAATACCCTATTTGCAAGAGTGGATCTCTCCTCTTAGTCTAGGATTATTTTGGCTGACAGTGTCTGCTTCACACAAGAGTTTATGATTATGAGTCTTCTCAGTATAACAGCCCTCTCTAACAAAGCCAAGAATGACCACAATTGGGATCGAGCTGACGAGAAGTTTTATGCAAACATTCGATTGTCTCCTCCAACAATTTGAACATCTGCAGTCAGAAGTGAGGAAGTCAAATCAATTGGGAAACACCAGCTCCTCAACCACGTGGGTGGCTACATCTATATATGAAACGCCGCAATGTGTCTATGCTGAGTTGCATGAACCAGGCCTTAAAGAGGAGACACAGGAATACAGCAATTATTTACTGCTATCATGCACCTTACAGCGCGATGTGAGAACTGCTGACAACCGCAAGCTAACAGATGAGCCGGATTTTGAGCATTCTGTCTCGGCCGCCATGATGATTCTTTCTAACAAGCTAACAGTTGAATTGAAAAGGGACTTTAGGAGGGCCTCAATGAATCACTTCTCCCAAATACGGCACAGATGGCGGGATATTCAGCTACTACAACTTCTAGCATACACATTACAGACGCATGGTCTGCTCCAAAGGGACAGTGCTTGGGTCAACCAGAAACAATATGCCTGTGTCAACTGGGATCCTATGTTGCAGAACCACGACCCCTTGCTGGACAGAGTGGGAATCGGATAAATCATGGACCTTATATAAGACTGGCGTTAAGTTAGTTATTATCCATATTTGTAGAAAGTGTTAAAGTTTTACTTCCTTGTTCTTTACTTAGATTTTTTTTAGTATTTTTTTTTGGCACTGGGCAATATACCCACTTAGTGTGATGTATACATGTTATAACTTATTTTTACTTTTGGAATTCACATTGTTCCATGTATTAACAAGTCTGTTATTTCATGCAAGTAATACTATTATACTGCAAACTGTACATTTCTTATATAGGCCACCATCTTTATCAAATAACAGCTAATGGATCTGAACACCACATGACTTAAAGTAAACCTTTAATGGATTTCTAGTTCTATGTCTCCAGGTAGACTAACCCTAGTTAGTCAGCTACTAGATTCTACTTAAAGAGACATTAAACCCCAAAAAATTATTTTGTGATTCAGATAGAGAATACAATTTTAAACAACATTTCAATTTACTTCTATTATCTAATTTGCTTCATTCTTTAGATATCATTTGTTGAAGAAATAGCAATGCACATGGGAGCCAATCACATGAGGCATTTATGTGCAGCCACCAATCAGCAGTTACTGAGCCTATCGAGATGTGCTTTTCAACAAAGGATATCAAGAGAACAAAAGAGATTAAATAATATAGGTAAATTAGAAAGTTGTTTTAAATTACATGCTTTTTCTAAATCATGAAAGAAAAAATTTGGGTTTTATGTCCCTTTAAGTCTGAAACATCGAGTAGAAAGTACCTACAAGATCTAAGTACAGCCAATATTAGAACCCGAAATGCTCCAAACTTTATATTGTCTTACCTAATTCTTACCTAATTTTCTTCCAAGAGATAACAGGTATAATGTACTCTTGTAAACATTATCGTCTGTCTATATTCGTTGATAGTGTCACCTCACATATTCAGATATGATGCATAAATATTTCTTTACCCTCAGTATTTATCTTGTACCATACATTAGGAGACAAATGTGATTGTATTATTTTTACTATTATTATTCTGCAAAGTATAGCTAACACAAAATGTCCAGTGAATCTAACGGGACCCAAGACTCTATGTCTCCATCTAGGCAATATTAAGTAATTTCATATCCTACTTATATACCCAGAACATCAAGTAGATCACAGCTATAAGGTTATTATGACTCCATAGCTTTCAACTTTATTCACTTGCATAATAAATAGAAGTTGATGCCCAAGTGTTACACTTACTTTTGTTTAGTTAGATTAGTTTAGTAGGAATGCTTAATAATTAAAAAGAAAAAAACCCAACAATGTAGATATTTAGGACACCTAGCAGGGTCATAATGAAGATTTGAAATGTTACATGATTGCCATATGAACATAGCTTTATTGAAATCTTAAATATCTCAAGTTGTACCTTGTCCAATGTACCAATTCTCTTTTTCTACCCTGTGTGGTATGATATCATGTTTTATGTATGTCTGCATTGTTGGATATAAATAAAAGTTTTAAAAAAAGATATGCAGGATACTGTTGTGTTTTCCCAGCATTCATAGTTATAATTCTCCCTTTTGATTATTAACTTTACAATTATCCAGTGTAGTATTTTTAACAAACTGCATGTGCTAGGTCAAGTTAAATACGGATCCTTTTTACACAAAATTAATAAAAGTTATATTTTATTTAAAATGTTATTTTTTTCATAAGACGTAACATCTTTTGATAAGTATCTATTATGTATCTAATATGTTTATATGTGTATATATGAATGTGTATACACAAGTATATACACACATGTATACACGTATAAATACATAAATACATCTGTACGCACACACACACACATATATCACACACACACATCTACAGTATGGTATATGTATACTTCGCTTTAGAATTCTGTTTTATTACTTTTGCTTGTGTGGTTCCTGACCTTGGCCTGTATGACCTCTCTACTTCCTGTGAATTCCGCTGATCTTCTCTTCTGGTGAATGCTCACCTGCCAAGGCACAGACCACGTTCCAGTGTAACGCTCACCTGCCAAGGCACAGACCCTGTTCCAGTGTAATGCTCACCTGCCAAGGCACAGACCCTGTTCCAGTGTAACGCTCACCTGCCAAGGCACAGACCCTGTTCCAGTGTAACGCTCACCTGCCAAGGCACAGACCCTGTTCCAGTGTAACGCTCACCTGCCAAGGCACAGACCCTGTTCCAGTGTAACGCTCACCTGCCAAGGCACAGACCCTGTTCCAATGTAACGCAAAATGAATTACATAGCTAAACTACCTGGAGAAGCCAAAAATCAGCCCCCCCCCCATCAGTGTTTAGACACAGGCATTGTATTTCAACTTAGTTCACAGCTTCTATGCATGCTCCAGCAGATAATCCATATGCACTTTTGCATTCTACCAAAACAACAATAGATATAGATACAGCCATAGAAGAAAATGTGTGGGGGGAGTTAGAGCTTTACAATTCAGAAACTAAAAAGAAAGGGTTAATGGCAGGCACTGCAGTATAAATTTGCAGGTAAAGTAATTAAAGTACATATTATTATATTTTGTCTCTATCCCAACTTGTTTTATGTCCCTTTGAAAACAGGTTTTATTTAAAACCCAGGCAATTGTGTTTTTTACAACCTTGTGTACTGATGTTTCGGAGTGAACAATGGGATGATATAAGAGCACAGCAATATTTAAGATGTTCACTTAAAAGAATACAAAAAGTTTACTTCTAGTGCAGTCAGCACGTAAGCAAAAGTGCTAAATGGCACTTTTCTCTTACTCAGGCACCAAGGTGTTTACTATCTCTTTAAAGTGACAGTCTACTCCAAAAGTGTTATTGTTTAAAAGATAGATGATCCCTTTATTAACCATTCCCAAGTTTTTCATAACCAAAAATGTTATATTAACACACTTTGTGATTACCTTGTAACTAAGCTTCTACAGACTGACTCATAAATAACTCCACAGGAGTGAGCACAATGTTTATCTATATAACACAAATAAACTCTAGCGCTGTTTAACTGTGAAAAACTGTCAAAATGCACTGAGATATGAGGCAGCCTTCAATGGCTTAGAAATGAGCATATGAGCCTATCTAGATTTAGTTGTCAACAAAGAATACCAAAAGGACAAGCAAATTTGTTGATAAAAGTAAATTGACAAGTTGTTTAAATTTGTATGCCCTATCTGAATCATGAAAGTTTAATTTTGACTAGACTGTCCCTTTAAGTATATTTTGTAGAGCTGGAGACAGAGAAGCATAGCGTTGTGCAAGGTGACAAATGATAAGGCAGCTGAAATGTTTATTAGAATTTTCCGAAGTGTGTTATTTAACATCTTGAGATTAGGTGCTTTCAAGAGCCCTAACTGATGTTAACTTTGGACTGTACTCTGATTGGAAGAAGATCATTACCATCACTTTAGCAGACACTGAAAGGATAGTGCGATATGGGAAGTGGGATTTGTGACTTACTTTTTAAAAAGTTATGTGTGGGCTGTATTATTATAACATGCAAGTATACGCTTCCTCCTTTAATAAGTACAGCTGCCGGTGGGTGCTCTGCTGTATTTAAGGACAAAGCAATGAAAATAACATTTAGATCCTCTTAATGGCAAGAACTATTCTGAGAAAGTACCATCTGCAATAAAATCTTTCTACATGTGTCACAGTGCTTTGTGTTTTCAAAAATAGATGTTCCTGTGCTGCATAAAAGCAACGTGGTGAGTTGTCCCTATCAGCCAATAGTTTCACATAAAAAAAATTAAACCGTTTACTTAACCATTTGTTTAAGCATAAATATTTCATGTTTAACTGCTGCTCTTTAAGACCCATGTCCCTTTAATGTAATACTCGGTACACAGACTCACAACAATAACTCCACTGAGTTCACACACATAAATAACCTCCCTGACGATCACAACACAAATAAAAGAGTATTAAGGGGATATCATTTTCACTACATGCGCAGATCTATTAGTTGATACAGCATAGTGTGCTAATCAGCCATGGAGACATATTGGAGCCATGCCCCTGTGAATTGTTGTTTTAACACTTTAATAAATGTACTCAGCAGTGAACTAATTCCTGCCGACTCAGCAAAACAAGTAGAGGCCAAGAAACGTTGTGTAAAATAAAAATGTGTGGGCATTATCCCTGGGGTGGGGTTGCTTTGGGGCTAATTACTCCATTAATTCATATATTACTTATATCACATTTCACTTTGAACTTAAATAGATTTTTTTAAAGAAAAAAAAACTTTCATATTATTTTTTCGTTGTCAATTATTATAATCATTTTTTTGTATAGGGCTGCAAACTTCCATAGCACTGGGTACAATGACAAAAGATTTGTGATAAGATACAAATACATAACAGACTGAATTAAACTAGTGCAGAAGGAGGAGAGCCCTGCTCTGATGAGCTTACAGCCTACAGGATGAATTATTAGTAATTATATTTTAACTGATTGCATTTTAATTATATCTACACCTGGCAGCTCATCTAAAACAAGGCTAAAGAGAATGAACTATATCCCATCTATGGAAAAATTGAGTTTGAACTGTGCTTTCTCTGTATTTTATATAGTTTGGTATTAAATTAGTATTTATTTTATTTCCTCAAAATGTATATATTTTCTACCATATATGTATATGCTTTAATAGATTCAGTTTCACAAAAAGAGTAAATAATTCTACAAACCCAATTTTTTGTGTAATGAATATATATTTAAGGAGAGGGTGAGGCTATTTTACAGTACTATTTTACCATTTTAACAATACCATAAGGCTATTTTATGGACAGTGAGTTATTTCCATCACAGTCTCTACTTATGTCTATGTTAATGTGGTAGAACTACACAACACCTTTTTACAAATATGGCTTTGTAGAATGTAAAAATTGTTGCCTAACAAAAAATGTCAGTTTTGTGTAGACATACCCTATGTAATTTACTTATGATTATTGTTTATTCCTATTCTTGTATATCACTGCAAATTAAGGGGCATCTATATTTGTTGTGGTTCATGCTGTGTAATATATATATATACTCTCAAAAAAAGACAGAAAGCTGGAAGATAAGACAGAACAGGTCATTCTATTAAAGACACTAGAACTTAAAGGGACAGTCAACACCAGAATTTTTGTTGTTTTAAAAGATAGATAATCCCTTAATTACCAATTCCCCAGTTTTGCATAACCAACACAGTTATAATTATACACATTTTACCTCTGTAATTACCTTGTATCTAAGCCTCAGCAGACTGCCCCCTTATTTCAGTTATTTTGACAGACTTGCAGTTTAGCCAATCAGAGCTGTCTCCATGGTAAATTCACGTGCATGAGCTCAATGTTATTTATATGAAACACATGAACTAATGCCCTCTAGTGGTAAAAAACTATCAAAATGCATTAAGATTAGAGGCGGCCTTCAAGGTCTAAGAAATTAGCATATGAACCTCCTAGATTTAGCTTTCAACTAAGAATACCAAGAGAACAAAGCAAAATTGGTGATAAAAGTAAATTGGAAAGTTGTTTAAAATTACATGCTCTATCTGAATCATGAAAGTTCTTTTTGGACTTGACTGTCCCTTTAATTAAATAGAGTTAATTAAACATGAGTTGTTCAACCAACGATACACCCAGGAGGAGCACCCTCAGGCCCGTGCCTAAATACGCAGCTCCCCACAATGGCGGTCACTCCTCCCCGCTCTTAATTTGCCACCTGGGCCACAACCACCCACCACAAGAGACCGCAACAGTCAGCTAACACCATTTTTATCAGATCCCAGACTTGGAAAGTCCCCAAATCATTATCACAAAAATTAATAATAATAATATGAGATTTGCCTCATCTGCAACGGGTGTCTTGCAACAAAGGGATAGATTCCGAGTGGCACTCAAGCGATAAGGGGTTTATCACAGCTCTTTGCTTGCGTCAGAAGTATTGCCCATATTTCAAGTTGAAAGTAAAGACGTTCTCTTGAGTGCAATTTAATTTAACACATTTTGGGATAGCACGAAATCAGAGCTATGGTTAACTGTTACACTCAAATAAAATGTTGCACAAAACACATTAAAAATGTATTTAAAAGTACAGTTAACACCATCTAATAAAAAAAAATATATTTTTTAAATTGCAAAAAAAAGTTATAAGGGCTCAAAGATATGAGGTCTCGGTTTTAGAAAAAAAGGCTGCCAAGGGCTTTAACATAGAGATACATACATATACATATCATATGTATATTTACGTGTGTATATATATATATATATATATATATATATATATATATATATATATATATATATATATATATATATATATACTAGTGATAAAGCCTGTGTACAGGCCAAATGTTTAAGGAAAGAAATATATTTATCCCTCTATCCCTATCCCTTTATCAATGTATCCCTATCCCTCCCTATTCATCTATCCCTATATCCCTATACCTCTATGCATCTATCCCTATCCCTCTATCCATCTATCCCTCTATTCCGCTTTCCCTATCCCTCTATCCATCTTTCCCTATCCCTCTATCCATCTATCCCTACCCCTCTATCCATCTTTCCCTATCCCTCTATCCATCTATCCCTCTATCCATCTTTCCCTATCCCTCTATCCATCTATCCATCTTTCCCTATCCCTCTATCCCTATCCCTCTCTGCATCTATCCATATCCATCTATCCTTATCCCTCTATCAATGTATCCCTATCTCTCCCTATCCATCTATCCCTCTATCCCTATCCATCTATCCCTCTATCCCTATCCCTCTATCATCTATGCCTATCCCTCTAGCCATCTTTACCTATCCCTCTATGCATCTATCCCTCTATCCCTATCCCTCTATTAATCTATCCCTATCCCTCTATCCATCTTTCCTATCCATCTATCCCTATCCCTCTATCCATCTTTCCCTATCCCTCTATCCCTATTCCTCTATCCATCTTTCCCTATTCCTCTATCCATCTATCCCTCTATCCATCTTTCCATATCCCTCTATCCCTATCCTTCTATCCATCTTTCCCTATCCCTCTATCCATCTTTCCCTATCCCTCTATCCATCTATCCCTCTATCCCTATCCCTCTATCCATCTATCCCTATCCATCTATCCCTATCCCTCTATCAATGTATCCCTATCCCTCCCTATCCATCTATCCCTCTATGCATCTATCCCTATCCCTCTATGTATCTATCCCTATCCCTCTACCCCTATCGCTCTATCCCTATCCCTCTATCCACCTTCCCTATCCCTCTATCCCTATCCATCTCTATTCCTCTCACTATCCCTCTGTCCTTATCCCTCTATTCCTATGCCTATATCCATTGCTCTCTATCCCTAATCCCTCCCTCCTATCCATCTATCCCTCTCCCACTATCCCTATCCCTCTACCCCTATCCCTCTATCCTTATCCCTAGCCCTCTATCCCTAGCCCTCTATCTTTTTTTCTGCAGTGTAGGATTCCCCTAACTCTCTAACCTACCTGATCCCCCCTCAAACAGCTCTCTAACCCTCCCCCCTCTAACTATTGCCGTCATCTTAGACAGCTGCCAGTACCTAAAAAAAAAACTTTATTTTATTTTTTTATTTATTTTTCTGTAGTGTAGTGGTCCCACCACCTCCCCCCTCCTGCAATTGCCATTTAGTACCCCCCCCCCGCACCCCCACACCCCTTTTCTGTAGTGTAGCTGCCCCATCACTCCTTGTCCCTTTTTTTCTGTAGCAACCCCTTTTCTGTAGCGTAGCTGCCCCATTCCTCCCTGTCCCTTTTTTTCTGTAGCATAGGGCCCTCCCACTCCATCCCCTTTCCCCCCCCCCCCACTACTGAGCCGCCTACCCACCAACCACCTCCCGCCTACACCTCCTGCCGGCAGCAGCAGAAGATCGTTATAGACGGTGACACACACAGTGTCACCGTCTGTAACGATCAGGCATCTGCCCTCATATGGAGGCGGAGCACCGAATGCGCTTCGGCTCCATATGCAGCAGATGCCTGGCGCTTCAGGAGCTCCAGCTCTCAGCTGTAACATAACAGCTGAGAGTGCTGGAGCTTTCTGAAGCTGTCTCGTGCTGCGCATGACAGCTTCGGACAAACATACTTGGCCTTTTATTATATAGGATATAAATATATATTTATATATATAAACATATGTATTTTGTACTTACAGACATATATATATATATATATATATATATATATATATATATATATATAGAACCAGGATGAGCACTCTCACTTCAAACTTCAGCAGCCAGGGTGCTAGTAGATAATAGATATACGTAGCAAAAACTTGCACTCACTGGACTTTTTTAACACCAAACATTTAATGTGATGTTTCGGAGACAAAGTATCCCCTTCCTCAGGATTCTCAATCTGTAAAATATGCTCATAGAATGAAAACACAGTACTTTTTATACGCCAATAAACCAGATAAGTACCTAGCCAAAAAGATAAGGGATAATTACACAGCTATATTGATCCCCACTATACAAACAGAAGACGGTAGGGAGACGGCTCATCCTCAAGAGATCGTAGACACCTTTGCTTAATTTTACAGTGTGTTGTATGATGGTAACAAGGTAGACAACAGTACTTCTACACGGGAATTGCTCACTGACTTTCTCACTAAAGCAAAGTTGAGGAAAATTATAGATAGAGAAACACTAAACTCCAAAATTACTCCTACTGAAGTTGCCCAAGCCATTAAAGATCTCAAGCCAGGGAAAGATCTGGGGCCAGACGGCCTGCCTGGAGAATACTATAAGCTATTTGCAGGTACATTGATCCCGCACCTCACACAATTTGTAAACCATGTTCTGAAGGGTAAACCACTTCCCAAAGATTTACTTCAAGCCATAATAGTTGTTATCCCGAAACCAGGGAAAAACCCAAAACACTGTTCCAGTTATAGACCACTGACATTACATTAAAATCGTCACAAAACTTTTAGCCAATAGATTGAAACAATTTCTTCCGAGTATAATACACCCTGATCAAGTTGGCTTTATTAAGGATAGGGAAGCCCCAGACAATGTGAGGAGGTTGGTGTCGGTGATGGATTACCTTAATGTTCACAGAGTGCCTTTTCTGCTCCTATCTTTGGATGCGGAGAAGGCATTCGACCGGGTAGACTGGGGGTATATGCTGGCGGTATTGGATGAGATGGGATTCCATCGGTCATTTGTTTCTGCAATAAAAACATTATTTTCCTCCCCAACTGCATTTGTCAGAGCGATTGGCCATCAATCACATACTTTTGACATTCTAAATGGAAGACGGTAGGGCTGCCCACTGTCACCCCTGCTCTTTGCAATATGTATAGAGCCTCTAGCTGAATTCATCCGAGGGGAGGCCAAGGTTAGGGGACTGGAGGTGGGAGATCCTATAAAATTACGCTATTCGCTGACGACGTCCTACTAACCCTGACCAGACCATTGACTTCCCTGCCTATTGTATACAACATTCTGAATGACTTTTCAATTATTTCAGGATATAAAATTAACGTTGAAAAATGTGAAGCCCTTCCTATCAACATTCCAAGACACACTATAAAGCTTATTGAGGTTAACTTTGATTTTAGATGGGTGAAGGATTTTATTAAGTATTTAAGAGTGAAATTAACACCGGATTATGATAAACTATATCAGGCCAATTATCTTGCATTATTCAAAACTATAAAGAAAGATATCTCTAAATGGCAACATTTTGGCTTTTCATGGTATGGAAAACTCTCCTCGATCAAAATGAATTTATTGCCCAGATATCTTTTTAGAACACTGCAGATTAAAGTACACAAAAAAGATTTAGAAATTTTGCAATCGCAATTACTATCCTACTTAAGGGGTAATAAACATGCAAGAATACCCAGCCTCATTCTTACACGACACAGACAGCTAGGGGGAGTGGGGCTTCCAAACGTATGGGGTTATTATCAAGCTGCTAGACTGGCTCAGAATTCAATTTTAGGAAGAAGAAACCATGATATGGTGTGGCCTACTTTGGAAGCTTCTATTGGGGATTAAGTTCTCCAGGTGATGTATTGTGGAAGAGAGATGTATTGGGAGGGGGAGGAACATTTAGACCACGAGCACTTTTGCTTTCAATCCAGCAGTGGAATAAGACCATTCATACTTAAAGATAGCCTCAGAACACTCTGTCATTAAACCATTGAAATATATCATCCCAGGAGATGCCACCCTCTTATAGATAAATGGGAGAATAAAGGCCTGTATAGGGTAGCAGATTTTCTACATAGGGGGTCCTCACTCACATTCACTCAATTACAGGAGAGGGTTGATCCACTTCCTCTACAATGGTTCTTATACCTACAGATACTGTCTGCGGTTCGTACTTATGCTCAGAAGGGGTGTGGGAGACAGACCATGACACTTGAGAGGCAGTGTAGTGCGACAATAAGACCTAAACAAGCAATTTCGCACTTATACAGGGAGTGCAGAATTATTAGGCAAGTTGTATTTTTGAGGATTAATTTTATTATTGAACAACAACCATTTTCTCAATGAACCCAAAAAACTCATTAATATCAAAGCTGAATAGTTTTGGAAGTAGTTTTTAGTTTGTTTTTAGTTATAGCTATTTTAGGGGGATATCTGTGTGTGCAGGTGACTATTACTGTGCATAATTATTAGGCAACTTAACAAAAAACAAATATATACCCATTTCAATTATTTATTTTTACCAGTGAAACCAAAATAATATCTCAACATTCACAAATATACATTTCTGACATTCAAAAACAAAACAAAAACAAATCAGTGACCAATATAGCCACCTTTCTTTGCAAGGACACTCAAAAGCCTGCCATCCATGGATTCTGTCAGTGTTTTGATCTGTTCACCATCAACATTTCGTGCAGCAGCAACCACAGCCTCCCAGACACTGTTCAGAGAGGTGTACTGTTTTCCCTCCTTGTAAATCTCACATTTGATGATGGACCACAGGTTCTCAATGGGGTTCAGATCAGGTGAACAAGGAGGCCATGTCATTAGATTTTCTTCTTTTATACCCTTTCTTGCCAGCCACGCTGTGGAGTACTTGGACGCGTGTGATGGAGCATTGTCCTGCATGAAAATCATGTTTTTCTTGAAGGATGCAGACTTCTTCCTGTACCACTGCTTGCAGAAGGTGTCTTCCAGAAACTGGCAGTAGGACTGGGAGTTGAGCTTGACTCCATCCTCAACCCGAAAAGGCCCGACAAGCTCATCTTTGATGATACCAGCCCAAACCAGTACTCCACCTCCACCTTGCTGGCGTCTGAGTCGGACTGGAGCTCTCTGCCCTTTACCAATCCAGCCACGGGCCCATCCATCTGGCCCATCAAGACTCACTCTCATTTCATCAGTCCATAAAACCTTAGAAAAATCAGTCTTGAGATATTTCTTGGCCCAGTCTTGACGTTTCAGCTTGTGTGTCTTGTTCAGTGGTGGTCGTCTTTCAGCCTTTCTTACCTTGGCCATGTCTCTGAGTATTGCACACCTTGTGCTTTTGGGCACTCCAGTGATGTTGCAGCTCTGAAATATGGCCAAACTGGTGGCAAGTGGCATCTTGGCAGCTGCACGCTTGACTTTTCTCAGTTCATGGGCAGTTATTTTGCGCCTTGGTTTTTCCACACGCTTCTTGCGACCCTGTTGACTATTTTGAATGAAACGCTTGATTGTTTGATGATCACGCTTCAGAAGCTTTGCAATTTTAAGAGTGCTGCATCCCTCTGCAAGATATCTCACTATTTTTTTACTTTTCTGAGCCTGTCAAGTCCTTCTTTTGACCCATTTTGCCAAAGGAAAGGAAGTTGCCTAATAATTATGCACACCTGATATAGGGTGTTGATGTCATTAGACCACACCCCTTCTCATTACAGAGATGCACATCACCTAATATGCTTAATTGGTAGTAGGCTTTCGAGCCTATACAGTTTGGAGCAAGACAACATGCATAAAGAGGATGATGTGGTCAAAATACTAATTTGCCTAATAATTCTGCACTCCCTGTATCTTGCTATTCAATCAGCCTAAATTAAGAGCAAACCACCCATTGTTAGCAGATGGGAAACAGATTTAGGGATAGATATAACAGGTGAGGAGTGTTCAGTGTTCCGTTGGTATTTGACACCTGAAAGGATGGCACACTCTGCTACAGGGAGCTCTAGTAATTGTTATAGAGGGTGTGGGACTAAGGGAACCTACATCCATATGTATTGGGATTGCCCCAAAGTTAAAGAAATATGGATACAGGTGTCGGACCTCCTCTCTAAACTTTTAGGAGACCAATTTACAGTCCAAGTCCCACAAGCTCTGTGAATTAAGAATTATGAAATTCAATGCCCAGATTAATACCTTCTTTAGAATCATCTTCACTATAGTTAGAACTTCCATTGCCAAATATTGGAAGACGGGGGTTCCAGAGTTGCAGGAGATTATGATGAAAATACATGCGCTATGTACGAGACAGCTGCCTATTTGCAGAACACGATGGATAACTTTAGCAAGATTTGGTTCTACTGGATAATGGAAGGAGCAAATAGCAGTTACGATTAAAACCCAGAATTAAAGGGGATTTGGAGATTAAGAGTTAGATGACACACCAAGCAGCATAAGACATTGAAGAGACATTGTTTGAAAGGATAGAGTAAATTGAGCCCACAGTGATCTATATTGTTTATTGTTCATTACTGTTCTTTATGTTAAATTTTTTATTGTTGAATTTGTGTAAACCATTATTTGTACAATACAATGGATGTAAAACCTGTTAAGTGAGACACAACTTGACAGATTGCAGTGAGTTTATTCTATACATGGGACTTTATTGGACATTAGAATGACTGCAGTTATATAATACCCAGTGTTGGGGTAGCTGACTGCGAATTGTACATTGAAATTTCTTTTTTCTTATTTTGTATTTGCTCTCAATAAAAAACTATTTAAACTAAAAGGTGAAACTAATATATTGGATAGACTCATTACATGCAAAGCAAGATAGATTTCTCATAATTGTGATGATTATGGCTTACAGCTCATGAAAACCCCAAATCCACAATCTCAGAAAATTAGAATATTGTGAAAAGGTACAATATTCTAGGCTCAAAGTGTCCCACTCTAATCAGCTAATTAAGCCATAACACCTGCAAAGGGTTCCTGAGCCTTTAAATGGTCTCTCAGTCTGGTTCAGTAGGAATCACAATCATGGAAAAGACTGCTGACCTGACAGTTGTGCAGAAAACCATCATTGACACCCTCCATAAGGAAGGAAAGCCTCAAAAGGTAATTGCAAAAGAAGTTGGATGTTCCCAAAGTGCTGTATCAAAGCACATTAATAGAAAGTTATGTGGAAGGGAAAAGTGTGGAAGAAAAAGATGCACAAGCAGCAGGGATGACTGCAGCCTGGAGAGGATTGTCTGGAAAAGGCCATTGAAAAGTGTTGGGGACTTTTACAACAGCCACCACACACAGACGGATCCTGGACATGGGCTTCAAATGTCGTATTCCTCTTGTCAAGCCACTCCTGAACAACAAACAATGTCAGAAGCGTCTTACCTGGGCTAAAGAAAAACAGACCTGGTCTGTTGCTCAGTGGTCCAAAGTCCTCTTTTCTGATGAGAGCAAATTATGCATCTCATTTGGAAACTAAGGACCCAGAGTATGGAGGAAGAATGAAGAGGCACACACTGCAAGATGCTTGAAGTTCAGTGTGAAGTTTCCACAGTCTGTGTTGATTTGGGGAGCCATGTCATCTGCTGGTGTTGGTCCACTGTGCTTCATTAAGTCCAGGGTCAATGCAGCCGTCTATCAGGAGATTTTGGAGCACTTCATGCTTCCTTCCGCAGACGAGTTCTATGGGGATGCTGACTTAATTTTCCAGCAGGACTTGGCACCTGCCCACACTGCCAAAAGCACCAAAACCTGGTTCAATGACCATGGGATTACTGTGCTTGATTGGCCAGCAAACTCGCCTGACCTGAACCCCATAGAGAATCTATGGGGCATTGCCAAGAGAAAGATGAGAGACATGAGACCGAACAATGCAGAAGAGCTGAAGGCTGCTATTGAAGCATCCTGGTCTTCCATAACACCTCAGCAGTGCCACAGGCTGATAGCTTCCATGCCACGCCGCATTGAGGCAGTAATTGCTGCAAATGGGGCCCAAACCAAGTACTGAGTACATACAGTATGCATGCTTATGCTTTTCAGAGGTCCGATATTGTTCTACAGGTATGTACAATCCTTGTTTTATTGATTGCATGTAATATTCCAATTTTCTGAGATTGTGGATTTTGGGTTTTCATGAGCAGTAAATCATAATCTTTAAGAAAGAGAAATTTGATGGCACCACTACAAACTGGTAATTAGAGTCTTGTCAACATCTATAATTAGGGAAAATTGGCCTAAAGATATAATATTGAGTTGTGGTGTGGTGCTTAGTATCTACAGTATCTTAGTATCTACAGTTATACAGTTAAACGAGACGCTTTATTTTGCTCACGTTGCTCAGCAGGACTATTGATGAGACAGATATTATGAATAACGAGTCTCTTAACAATATAGCAGTGGTCCTGTATTAGCATACAAATATATAAAACTTTATTACCTAAGCGTGTGTCTTCTATCTAGCTGGCTACAGCTGTTAATATTGAGTAATGTTGTATTTGTACATAAGCAGACCGGTGCTCTGTGCCATGTTATAATATTAGAGTGAATCAATAATATTAACCACTATATCTGAATCTTTATTGGGGGTACTATTGGGAAATATCACCTCTGATATGGTGGTCCAATTCCTGAAATAAACGTTATTATCTTAAGTACTATAACCTATAATATACCTTAAGATTCAGTGAGAATTGGGCAAATACGCAAATAAATCAAGTATGCAACAAACATGCTGAAATACACAATACCTGCCAAGAAATCTTGGATCTATTAGTTATATCATAGCATATTATTATACTAGTGGTCAGCCATTATTAGTAAATATACCAATCAGATATCAATATATTTCAGATGTTGTTCAACAAATGGCACTATAGAACAATTTACCCAAATATTGACACTATCAGGCCCATTTATCAAGCTCCGTACGGAGCTTGAAGGGCCGTGTTTCTGGCGAGTCTTCAGACTCGCCAGAAACACAACTTATGAAGCAGCGGTCTAAAGACCGCTGCTCCATAACCCTGTCCGCCTGCTCTGAACAGGCGGACAGGAATCGCCGGACATCAACCCGATCGAATACGATCGGGTTGATTGACAGCTCCCTGCTGGCGGCCGATTGACCGCGAGTCAGCAGGGGGCGGCGTTGCACCAGCAGCTCTTGTGAGCTGCTGGTGCAATGTTAAATGCGGAGAGCGTATTGCTCTCCGCATTTAGCGAGGTCTTGCGGACCTGATCCGCAGTGTCGGATCAGGTCCGCAAGCCCTTTGATAAATGGGCCCCTATAACTTTATTTAAGTGATACTGATATTATCTGAGCTCCACATTAATAAGGGAGTTTTGGAAGTAACAATACCTTCAGTGTAATATTGATATAATTTGTATACAATATATTAGTTGTCATATTTATGTCATCCTCTGATTGGCAATTCCTATTATTTTGCTACCAGACTAGGGAATATCAATATACCCAATTTGAGTTGGCATTAATTTAACTCACAGCACCAACCCCATAATAGTCAGATATTGAACTATTATTTATTGCTGCTAACACGTCAGTTTTAATTACACCCATTTTTAAATATGTTCAAATAAAGATTTATAATTTTTTAACTTATGTGACCTACCAGTTTTCCTATACGAAGCACACATAGTCTATGTGTGCTTCGTATAGGAAAACTGGTAGGTCACATAAGTTAAAAAATTATAAATCTTTATTTGAACACAAGGATACTATGATAGCACTCCTAAGACTCTATGTGACATAGAGTCTTAGGAGTGCTATCATAGTATCCTTGTGTTCAATTCTTATTATTGAATTTTAGTTAACAGTAAGCCATAATCATCACAATTATGACAAATTACGGCTTGAACTATCTTGCTTTGCATGTAATGAGTCTATCTCATATATTAGTTTCACCTTTTAAGTCGCATTAGTGAAATAAATTAACTTTTGCACAATATTCAAATTTTTTGAGTTTCACCTGTATATACACCGGCCACTTTATTAGGTACAGCTGTTCAATTGCTTGGTAACACAAATTGCTAATCAGCCAATCACATGGCAGCAACTTAATGCATTTAGGCATCTAGATGTGGTGAAGACAACTTGCTGAAGTTCAAACCGAGCATCAGAATAGGAAAGAAATGGGATTTAAGTGACTTTGAACGTGGCATGGTTGTTGGTGCCAAAAACTGCTGATCTACTGGCCATCTCTAAGATTTACAGAGAATGGTCAGAAAAAGAGAAAATATCCAGTGAGTGGCAGTTGTGTGGACGAAAATGCCTTTTTGATGTCAGAGGTCAGAGGAGAATGGGCAGACTGGTTTGAGATTATAGAAAGGCAACAGTAACTCAAATAACCAGAACAGCCAATAGAATGCGAGCTCAATCTGATTGGCTGATTGGATCAGCCAATCCGATTGAACTTGAATCTGATTGGCTGATTCAATCAGCCAATCAGATTTTTCCTACCTTAATTCTGATTGGCTGATAGAATCCTATAAGCCAATCGGAATTCGAGGGACGCCATCTTGGATGACGTCCCTTAAAGGAACCTTCATTTGTCGTTAGTCCGTCGGTGAAGAAGGATGGCTCCGCGTCGGCTGCTTGAAGATGGATCCGCTCCGCGCCGGATGGAAGAAGATAGAAGATGCCGCTTGGATGAAGATGTCTGCCGGTCCGGATGTCCTCTTCTGCAAGGATAGGAGGAAGACTTTGGACCCTCTGGAGGAGCTCTTCTTGCCAGATACGATGAAGACTTCGGACCCTCTTCTGAATGGATCGGTGATACCCGGCGTGGTGAAGACAAGGTAGGGAGATCTTCAGGGGCTTAGTGTTAGGTTTATTTAAGGGGGTTTGGGTTAGATTAGCGGTATGTGGGTGGTGGGTTGTAATGTTGGGGGGGTATTGTATGTTGGTTTTTTTTTACAGGCAAAAGAGCAGAATTCTTTGGGGCATGCCCCGCAAAAGGCCCTTTTAAGGGCTGGTAAGGTAAAAGAGCTTTACAATTTTTATTTTAGAATAGGGTAGGGCATTTTTTTTATTTTGGAGGGCTTTGTTATTTTTTTAGGGGGCTTAGAGTAGGTGTAATTAGTTTAAAATTCTTGTAATCTTTTTTTTATTTTTTGTAATTTAGTGTTTGTTTGTTTTTGTAATTTAGTGGGGGGTTTTTTGTAATTTAGTTTAGTTGATTTAATTGTAGATAATTGTATATAGTTTATTTAATTTATTTATTGATAGTGTAGTGTTAGGTTTAATTGTAACTTAGGTTAGGATTTATTCTACAGGTAATTTTGTAATTATTTTAACTAGGTAGCTACTAAATAGTTATTAACTATTTAATAGCTATTGTACCTGGTTAAAATAAATACAAAGTTGCCTGTAAAATAAATATTAATCCTAAAATAGCTAAAATATAATTATTATTTATATTGTAGCTATATTAGGGTTTATTTTACAGGTAAGTATTTAGCTTTAAATAGGAATAATTTATTTAATAAGATTTAATTTATTTCGTTAGAATAAAATTATATTTAATTTAGGGGGGTGTTAGTGTTAGGGTTAGACTTAGCTTTAGGGGTTAATACATTTATTAGAGTAGCGGCGAAGTCCGGTCGGCAGATTAGGGGTTAATACTTGAAGTTAGGTGTTGGCGATGTTAGGGAGGGCAGATTAGGGGTTAATACTATTTATTATAGGGTTTTTGAGGCGGGAGTGAGGCGGATTAGGGGTTAATACATTTATTATAGTAGCGGTGAGGTCCGGTGGGCAGATTAGGGGTTAATAATTGTAGGTAGGTGGCGGCGACGTTGGGGGGGGCAGATTGGGGTTAATAAATATAATATAGGGGTCGGCGGTGTTAGGGGCAGCAGATTAGGGGTACATAGGGATAATGTAGGTGGCGGTGATGTGCGGTCGGCAGATTAGGGGTTAAAAAAATTTAATAGAGTGGCGGCGATGTGGGGGGGCCTCGGTTTAGGGGTACATAGGTAGTTTATGGGTGTTAGTGTACTTTAGAGCACAATAGTTAAGAGCTTTATGAACCAGCGTTAGCCCAGAAAGCTCTTAACTCCTGGCTTTTCTCTGCGGCTGGAGTCTTGTAGTTAGATTTCTAACGCTCACTTCAGCCAAGACTCTAAATACCGGCGTTAGAAAGATCCCATTGAAAAGATAGGATACGCAATTGGCGTAGGGGGATCTGCGGTATGGAAAAGTCGCGGCTGGAAAGTGAACGTTAGACCCTTTCCTGACTGGCTCTAAATACCAGCGGGCGGTAAAAACCAGCGTTAGGACCCCCTAACGCTGGTTTTGATGGCTAACGCAGAACTCTAAATCTAGGCGTTGGTGTCCAGCATACAACACCTCCTGAAGGACAGTGTAGCATTTGGGAATCGATCGTTACCCAAGCTTCAATGTTGCTATTTCTGTATAGCCCTATGCATAATGTTTTTATTAATCCAAGGTCTTATTTTTCGCTACATAAATAAAAAAGTATTTTGTACTTGTTGAATGCAGGGTTGTGGTAATGGTATAGGGAGAGCTTAAAGAATATAGAGTAAGTGGGGAAGGATATTCATTTTTTAACGCCTGGATTCAGTAGTATTGAATAACTTTTGCACTTTGTAGTTTAAATTAAACACTTTACAAGGGCAGGGAGATAGCTGAATACCCAAATATCTTGAAGCAGTCAGTTTGAATTTTGTAAGGGCAAAGGGATTTTCAGGTTCACATTCAAAAGTTCTGCCTTTTGTTCATTCACTAAGAAGTTTGAGCAATTGCTGAATTCCTGGTTTCTTTCATCACTTCAGGGAAATATGTCATAGGGGAAGTAAGGGTGAGGAGGACATTGTCCACATATAAGGACACCTTGTAATCATTGATTGTATTGAAAAAGAGTCAGCTCAGTTTGCTCTAACTCTGGCCGTAGGAGAGCAATACAGAATCATTAAATCTCCAAAGCCCACTTTCTTAAGGACTGCATAGAGAAAGGTCCAATTTAATTGATAAAACGCTTTCTCCATGTCTGTCAAGATCACTACTGTTTTCAGCTTGGAGATTTTACCATTATCAATTAATAGCTAGGCATGAAGAATGTTGTCCCTTGCTTCTCTGTCAGGTATGAATCTAACCTGATCCGTATGAATGACATTGGACAGTATAGTGTTTATTTGGGTGCCAAGGGTTTTGCCATAAATCTTTAAATCAGTGTTAAGCAGCGATATGGACTTGTAATTACTAGCACTATTGTGCTGCTTTCCGGGTTTCAGTAAAACCCTAATATATGCCTCCAAAAATGAGGAGGGAAGCTTGCCAACCTCATCTACAAAGCGAAAATAAAGTCAGAAGTTGAGGCGCAACTATATCTTTAAAAAATGTATATGTATTAGAGAATCCATCAGGACCTGGACTTTTTCCTTTGGCAAATAATCAATGGCACTGAGAACCTCCTGGAGAGTAATCAGCTCATCTAAAGTGGTGGAAGAGTTTTAAGGGATCTTAGGTAAATCAACCGTCTGTAAATATTTCATTCTGTTTTGGTAATATAAGGCCTACTTGATACCAGCAAATTATATAAGTTGTTAATTATAATCCATAAAAATATTAGCTATTTGCATATTTTCATGTTACAGTTCCCCTGAAGAATCTGTAATATTAAAGATATGATTTTAAAGAGACTTGCAACTCAAAAGTGGTCCTTCCCTATTACCTCTATGAAAGTGTACATTCCTAAAGAATACTGCTTGTTTATTTGCTTACCTGTAAAGGTGCTCATTTCTGGATTCTCTACATTTTGTGAGGGTCAACCCATTTTGAGGGTATCTTTTTTGAGCCCTTTCAGCTGTTTGTAGAATTTGTAATAGGGAATGGAAGTCAGCTTTTTTAGAATTTCTCAATTGTGACCACTGTTTTATCAGCATTCCCCTAAAGACTGCGTTGTGGGCTTCCTAGATCACTGCATTTGGAAATACAGCACAAGTAAAAACTTCTTAAAAAGAAACATAAAAAAGGCACAAAATAAAGTCCAATTTACCAAACTCCTTAAAGACAGACATATATAGAATAGTCCACAAGTAGATGATTAGGGAGCTCTTCTCCTTAATCCATATACGGGTAAAACAGCAATCAATGAAAATTTGTGAGCAGGCTAACATTTTTTTGCCAGGATTATTATCAGATTATGTTCCTGTTTGCTGCTGACTGATACAACCTTCATCTTGACTACTTTGCTATGCCAGAGGGATAGTGTGTTTCAAATTGTTCAGACTGCCTCTACCAGCACATAAGTGTGCTTCTACTTTTGTGAGTATCTATTACACTGACCAGTGGCATATTTAGGTTTTGTGCTGCCCTAGGCACTCAAAATTCTGCTGCCCCCCGAAAAGGTTTTAGGCCTTTTTTCCCTTTTTTTTTTTGGGTCAGTGTGTAAAATGTTTTATTTTTATTTATTTTTTTTTCATAAAAATTCAAAAGAAAATAGGTTAGCACTTGCATACAGGTGGGTTGAATTGCATGCATCTCATATCATTTTATCCCTGAAAGAAGGGAGAGAAAAGAAGGAGAGGAGAGAACGGGAAAGGAAAGAAGGGAGAGAGGGAGAGAGAAGAGAAAAGTGGGGAGAGGAGAAAAGGGGGGAGGGAAAGAAAGGAATGGAAGAAGGAGTTGAGAGAAAGAAGGGAGGGAGGGAGGGAAAGAAGGGAGGGAGTGAGAAGAGAAAAGTGGGGAGAGGAGAAAAGGGGGAGGGAAAGAAAGGAATGGAAGAAGGAGTTGAGAGAAAGAAGGGAGGGAGGGAAAGAAGGGAGGGAGGGAGTGAGTTGAGGGAGGAAGGGAGAGAGAAAGGGAAAGAAGGGAGAGAGGAAGGTAGGGAAAGAATACACTTTGAAACAATCACTGCCCTTCACATGCAACAACATACAGTAATTACCATCATTCAAGTAATGAAACTTTTTAAGTGTCCGTTTACTATTTACTCCATGGGTTCATGAATGCAGACAAAGCTAGCTATTAGTAGCTAACATACATTAGCGCTGAGAGTTTATGATTAGACATCACATGAATGCAGAGACTGCTAGCTATTAGTAGCTAACATACATTAGCACTGAGAGTTTATGATTAGACATCACAAGTTGATCTAAGCAGTACACGGAGGCATCCAGTCTTTTAGTTACTATGACCTGCAATAAGCACTGCAGTCGCAGACCCACCACAGCTGACAAGGGGAGGCAGCATATCGGCACAAGGTCTCCGCCTCTAGCCTCACCTTGTAAGCATATCCCCGGGCAAGTTTCTCACCAAGAACGCTTCCACTGCAAAAATGCCGGCGGCTCTAAATGAAGCAATGGTTTAAAGGAGCACTGTATATGAAGTGCACTTTATTGCTCACTGTACTGTGTGCTAGCTTTTAGAGAGAGTATAGGACAGATGTGCTGCCCCTCCTAAATCTGTTGCCCTAGGCACCGGCTTTGTTGGCCTAGGCCATAATACGCCCCTGACACTGACTGTTATGCACTGGACCATTTACTGTTCACACAATGTGGCACCTCCTTTGTGTTTCCTTTTAGGATCTGCTCGTCTGCTAATTTGGAAATATTGCCTCTTTGAACTTTGCTAATATGATAGGATTGTATAATAACTATACATCTAACCTCCATACAGGAGGCACTATTTAAGTGTTAGTCCAATGTGACTCAAGTGTTACAGAAAAATAATCTGACCAAGCTGATCTTTTTTTTGTTTTCTTATTGTCTCCATCTTGTTGTTGTAGAGGACTTCCATCAACATCATTATCACTCCCATTATTTTTAGTTGCTGGTGAGAGTCCATTAATAGATTTATGGTAGGTCCTATTCTTAGGTCCAGTACTTCTATCCTCCGAAGACTCTTTAATTGGGGTAGGGGACATAGGGCTCCCATGCAATTAAGTAGTTTCAAAGCTGGAGAAGTTAATCCTTTCTTTTATTATAAAGCACAGAACTATTTGAGTGGATTTTTTTGCGCTCCATCAGGTTAGCACTCAAGCATTATTTGACATAAATTTAACTTCTCACCCCCATAGAAGTCTATTTACACAACTAATCTATCCAAGCTGCAGATATCAGCTTGCACTAGACTATCGCTCAAGTGATTTTCTAATACAAGCACAAATATTGAAGCAGTATTGATTACACATTTTTGCACTCGACCAATATCTTTCAAACCATTCAATTTTGTAGACCACTTTGGAAAATATACTATACTATTTAAGATATGTTAATATAAGCTGATCATATTGTTGCTTTGTAAATGACAATAACAACCCCCCCTCAAAAAAAAAAGAATGCTAACTTAAGTTTGTGCAGTCATATTTCTATAAAGTTTAGCAATGGGAATTAAAAAATAGTAGGATACATTTAAAAAAAATAAATGGATGAAACAGCATCAAGGAACCACTAGGTGTCAGTATATTCAAGTATTTCTAATCTCTGTTCACAATCATAGTAAGAAGTGCAAACAGCTTTTGTCTAATGCAAGAGACCTGCTAGTATTGCATCATTGTCTTGTCTAGAGTCTTATTCTACAGTCCTATTGAGAAAACTCTATAAAAGTCAGGGCGTGTTTAATCCTTTAATGAACCTGACGCACATTGATTCAATCAGCATTATTTATATTTTCACTCAATCTTTGATGTGGTTTGTTCCACAAGTCACTGTTTGTTAAGATATATATATTGCAGATTCTACAGAGAATGAAAAGATTTCTTTGAAAAACATATTTTTTTAATTGATTTAATTGAATTTATTTAATTGAATTTCATATTATTAATTAAAACCAAAAAAGATTGTTATAATGGTAAACATTTACAGAAACTTATTCATGTAAATTTCTCAGAATACTGAAAAAGTTTTGTTCATGTACTTCCCTTTTTATGAAAGTCCAAAAGTCTGATAATAATGAAATAAAGAACAATATTGCATAAAAAAAAGCTTAGATTCCCTCTCCATAACAAACTGCTATGTTGTTTGCAAAAAAAAGTTAATTTTCTTTCTTTTTATTTGGTTATAAATACAGCTATATTGTAAAAACTAAGTTACTGTATGAATAAAATAGTTACGTAAAAAAATTTTTTTACAGTAAATATAATTGTTTTGTTTTCTTTCTTAAAATGTATCAATCACAGCTCATATATATCAATCTATCCATGTTTTTAATAAAAATAATATTTTAATAATAAGAAATATGTTTTAAAAGGATTAAAAAGAGATTTGGTATATGGCAAAGTGTTTGGCTGGGAAGGGCTCCAATGTCTATATATGTGTGTGTATGTGTATGTATACTTAAAAAACCGAAAAGTGCCATCTTTGTGGTGGAACTAGATGTATATATATATAAACAGTATATATATATATATATATATATATATATATATATATATATTTATACTACGAAACAGGCTGTCCTGGGATGGTTCTGAATCACTGCACTAACCCTAGCTAAGCTTATAAGCTGTGTGAACAGCGATGCTTTGGCATAAAGGGAGTCTGCGTAAAAGCAGGCTTGAAGTAAAAAAGTGTGTCATTGTGAACCAAATTTGCATATCTTACCCAGAATCCTTGGCTGCATTGGAAACAATATAATTTAGAGGTTTTCTGTGGGAAAAAAACAAGCCTTCTGGCCTGTCTAGATGTGTTAATGAACTACACAATGAGTTATTTGCTCTATCTATACATACCCTTTCTAGCAGGATGGGAGTGGGACCAAAAATAGGCCCAGGCATTTAAAGGCAGAGCAGCCCACATCAGTTAGACCTCTGTCAGCTAGGTAGCTATTATACAACAGATCTCTTCTCCTGCAGTACCTCTGCTTAAAGGGACAGTATACACTCATTTTCATATATCTGCATGTGATAGACACTACTATAAAGAATAAGATGCACAGATACTGATATAAAAATCCAGTATAAAACTGTTTAAAAACTTACTTAGAAGCTGTCAGTTTGGCTCTGTTGAAAAGGTAGCTGGAAAGCCCACTGCAAGTGGCAAATAAGATACTCCCCCCTCCCCCTTCTTTTACATATGAAAAGACCCTTTACACAAACAGGAGCAAGCTGGAGAAGGTAGCTGACGGTATTCACATAAAACTTTGGGGCTTGGTTAGAAGTCTGAAAATCAGAGCAATGTTATTTAAAAATAAGCAAAACTATACATTTATTTTAAAAAAAAAAACTTTATAGGCTATATAAATAGATCATCTACAAAAAATGTATGCAAAGAAAAAATGAGTGTATAATGTCCCTTTAACAGCCAGACATAAAATTTACTTTCTGCTTTACAAAATAGACAAATTGTAACAGCTTCCCTGTTGTTACCCATATTAGGAGAGGGTGGTATTTAGCAGCAAGACCCACATTACAACCGGCCCACCGGCATTTGCCTTGTATGCCCTATGGCCAGTCTGGGCCTGCTTTTTAGTCAAATACCTTAAAACATGCAATTATATTTGTGTTCAGTTTTAATGTGTTTTAATGTATTTTGAATATAAATAATTGAAATTATATTGTTCTTAACTTAGATTTGTTTTCCTTATTATTTAAAAAAATTTTTTTTTATATATCTATGTACAAAAATGTACAGCATATGAAATATACATACAATATATATCTATATATATATTTCTATATAGTCATATAGATATATAGGTATAGTTATATATTTTTTTAAAAATCATACATATATATATATTTTTTTTTATAAAAACAACTACTACCTTCGGGTCTATCGCAGTGTCAAGCTAGCATGGAAGGGATAAATGTTAGTTTTTTTCTTTTCCTTTTAAAATGCGCGCCACATTGAAGTCTATGGGGAGAAATTAGCACGGTTACGACAGCCAAAGTCCTGAAGTTAGCACGCATCAGCCTTTCGCTTGCTCTCTAACTTTGTGCTTTCTACTTGTAATACATGCGCAAACCCGGCTGCGTCTAAATTTTAACTTGAGCGGAGTTCGCATCAGCTTGCAATCAAAAAATGTAGTCAGCACACCACTTGTAATCTGGCCACTGAGTGTTTAGTGTTATTGTTAGTGATATCAACATTAAAAAAATCTCTCTACAAACTATACTTTTCTTGCCTAAAGCAGATACAATGAATGATATATGTGTTTTATAAGTTAATCGTTTTTATTTTTTTGTTACGAAAATATAGAACTTTTTAATGTGTGTAAATTGCCTGCTATTGCTTAAAAGCACATCTAATATCCTTAGGCCACACATTTCTGTTGAAGCCAGTACAATTATATGACGGTATTAAAGTTCTTTTTAATGGGGAGATCATGAGTGAGCTGGAGACAGTTTAATTCTGCCACATAATGAGGTTTAACATAACAGCTATCTGTCAGTATAATCTGTCCTGCTGTTTATGACGCTCGTGTCTGTACAGAGCCTGAACAACACATTTCATGTTCCAATTGTGCTATAGCTCTGTGTATTGATTTCCAAGTCATGTGTTCAGTCACATATGTGCCACAGATATGGCATAGGACAAACAGGACAATCACATGAAGTAATATGAAGATAAAATTCATGACAACATTTCAAAACTGTGCATCAAATATTTCTGCTTCCTTATATTTATACAGAAAGAGAATAACATATGTTTAATGGATATTATAGTGCATTGTTAGAGCAGGTAGTTCTAGCAAAGCCAACCCCTGCTAATATGTGTTTAACTGCCACAAATGGGGTTAAACAAATAGTTAAAATATGATTTGAGAGCCACAGTGAATTGCTGGTCCCAAACTGATATACACTTGAAGGGTCTGTAGCAATAAAATGACATACAATAACAAATTAGAGACAGTATTAATGTCTCTTTAAAAGGAACAATCAATTTTGGGAAGCCCAACATTTATCTGAAGTTAAAGGGATAGTCTACTGCAAAAGTTTTATTGTTTAAAAAGATAGATAATCCCTTTATTATCCATTCCCCAGTTTTGCATAACCAACACTGTTATATTATTATACTTAATATACTTAAGTCTGATTATACTTAATATACTTAAGTCTGTAGTGGCTTAGAAATAGGCAGAACGCTAGAAGTTTTAATGTTATAAAGTATATTAGTATAACAATGTTGGTTGTGCAAAGCTAGGGAATGGGTAGTAACGGCGTTATCTAACTTTTTAAACAATAACAATTTTGGTGTTGACTATCCCTTTAAATGATAAATAACTCTCTCTTCAAAAAGGGCCCTATTCTCTATAGCTCTCTGCTCAGAAATGATCCAAAATGATCTTCCAGCACTGCAAGATCCGTCAACAGAATCGACAATGGCAAATTTAGTCATATATCTTTAAGGAGGCGATCCCTGCATTTCAGGATGTGAAGAAGAGACAAGCTCAGTGCAATATAGCCCTGAATAAAATGAGTTTTGTTATTTACAGTTTACACTTTGTGCGTTGTAGTTGAATTTACTGAAGATTTTGTCCTTTAAATTTTATTAAAGTTTGACATTTTTGTGTACATTTAATAAATTAGGATTATCAGAAGTGAAATATGTAGATGGCGCTTTAAGCTATGGGAGAGGAATGGATATAATAGAATATCATAAATTAAAACAGTTAGTAATAATCTCTTTCTTTTTCACTGATTTTACTTGAAAGGATTTGCTAAAAGGTGAATTACAAAGCAGTTTTATTAATGGTTTCTACAATCTTAAAAATTGATACAAACAAAACTGTAAAAAATCTATTCACATTTCATCACACCTCATTCATAACACTCATTCATTCAATAATTCAAATGTTTAAAACAAATAGTTAAAACAATTAATTCCAATCCTTGGTTTTATATCTCTAAAAGACCCTTATCTCACAAATTAATCCAAACAGATAAATCAATAAAATGTCCTTTGGAACAAATACGTCTCCAAATGAAACTGGGAGCAGAGGATAGCAAATCGTTTCTTATAATTTTATAGCTGATTTCCTTTTAAAGTTCCTTTAAAATGGATTTATATACAAGTGGTGCTCCTTATATAGACAATCTGTTCACCAATTTTCTTATTAATTGAGGTTTCCACAGTCAATAAAGTGTTAAAGTTGGACTGACCACAGTCTAAGCAGTTGTGTTCAAATCCGTGGCCGGACTTTTGGCCGACGGACACTTGGCCGACAGACACTTGGCCGACGGACATTTGGCCGACGGACATTTGGCCGAAACACAAGTGGCTGTCAGATAACAGTCCGGCACAAGATAGATAGATTTGATAGATAGATAGATACATAGATTAGATAGATAGATCAATAGATGCAATAGATACATTTGATAGATACGATAGATAGATAGATTTGATAGATAAATAGATAGATTTGATAGATAGATAGTTTCCCAGACAGAGAATTACAAAACGTGCGGCCTAGGACCCATGGTAAGGTTCCCAGAGGCAGTTGCGGCGCCCGAGGCTGTGATTAGAACAGAGCACTCTGGTAACGCATCTGCCCTCGGCCGAAATCGGAACATTCTTTAGCTTTCTGTCTGTCAGCCAAATGTCTGTCGGCCAAATGTCCGTCTGCCAAATGTCCTTCTGCCAAAAGTCTTTCTGCATTTTGTCAGAGCACCGTTCAAATCACATAAAGATGGTTAAATGTGTGTGCACATACAATTCATATGGCTTGTAGTTTTGCAGGAGTGTAACAATCTTACCGCCTTGGCGTACGCTCTTGCTTCTAAGTACAACGCTCTCACCTGCAGCACTGTCTGGTTTTGCAGCTTGTAGTTCCCCGGGAGTTTGCTGCTAGCAAAGCGCCTGACGTCACCGGTCACGATCAGCTGTGATCACCTGTAGGAATAGTTGAATACTTGCGCAAGTAATGTAAGTTTGACTTGTTCCTTCTTGACATATCTTATATGATATACTGCACTGCACAAAATAGAATATTACTTCATGCTATGGAGCATGATTACTTGCAATATTTCTACAGGCACAGAGATTGCTCCCTCTGGAACTAAGAATATTATTGTATTTTATGAAGCTTTCTTTTTTTAAATAGAACATTAGTGCTGCAAGTTGAATGCATACTCACAGTGTAATAAAATACTACTGTAGGTTATGAATATATATATATATATATATATATACATTATTATTATTATTATTATTATTCTTTATTTATAAAGCGCCAACAGATTCCGCAGCGCTGTCCATGGGTAACAAAGATAAAAGGACAGTACAATATGAGACACCAGACACAATTTAACAAACAAATACAGGGGGAATTGGGAGCCCTGTTCCCATGGGAATTTACAATCTAAATGGGTAGGAGAATGAGAAACAGGAGGTGGGGACTGCAAAGGTGGTAATGATGTAAGTATGGAGTTAGATGAGGGCAACTATTAGGCAAGTGGAATTCATTAGTTACTGATTTGGTGATAGGCTTCCCTGAACAAGAAGGTCTTTAGGGAGCGTTTAAAGGAGGAGAAGTTGGGGGAAAGTCTGACAGCTCGAGGAAGTGCGTTCCAGAGGGTTGGTGCCGCACGAGAGAAGTCCTGTAGTCTAGCATGGGAGGAGGTGATGGTAGAAAAGGCAAGGAGTAGATCGTTGTTGGATCTTAGGGGTGGGCTGGAGTACATTTGTTGATGAGTGAGGACAGGTAGTGGGGGTGGGACTGCATTGGTAAGGGCTTTGTAGGTCAGAGTGAGAATTTTGAATTTAATTCTGCTGTGAATGGGGAGCCAGTGAAGGAACTCACAGAGGGGTGCAGCGGATACAGAGCATTGGGAGAGGTGGATTAGCCTAGCAGAGGCATTTAGGATGGATTGAAGGGGTAGAGGCGGCAGAGAGGAAGGCCAGTTAGTAGGTTGTTACAGTAGTCAAGCCGGGAAATTACTAGGGAATGGATTAGCTGTTCAGTAGTTTCAGCACTCAGAAAAGGACGAATTTTGGAGATATTGCGTAGGTGGTTGCGACAGGATGAAGAGAGCGATTGGATGTGGGGTATGAAGGACAGATTGGAGTTAAGTGTAACTTCTAGACATCGGACTTGGGGTGATGGGGAGATAGTGGTGTCACCAACAGTGATAGTAAAGATAGTAAAGTTATATATATATATACATATATACAGTATCTCACAAAAGTGAGTACACCCCTCACATTTTTGTAAATATTTTATTATATCTTTTCATGTGACAACACTGAAGAAATTACACTTTGCTACAATGTAAACTAGTGAGTGTACAGCCTGTGTAACAATGTAAATTTGCTGTCCCCTCAAAATAACTCAACACAGAGCGGAAATGTCCAAATTGGGCCCAATTAGCCATATTTCCTCTCTGGTGTTATGTGACTCGTTAGTGTTACATGGTCTCAGGTGTGAATGGGGAGCAGTTGTGTTCAATTTGGTGTTTTGCTCTCACACTCTGGTCGCTGAAAGTTCAACATGGCACCTCATGGCAAAGAACTCTCTGAGGAGCTGAAAAAAAAGAATTGTTGCTCTGCATAAAGATGGCCTAGGCTATAAGAAGATAGCCAAGACCTTGAAACTGAGCTGCGGCATGGTGGGCAAGATCATACAGTGGTTTCACAGCACAGGTTCCACTCAGAACAGGCCTCGCCATGGTTGACCAAAGAAGTTAAGTGCACATGCTCAGTGTCATATCCAGAGGTTGTCTTTGGGAAATAGACGTATGAGTTCTGCCAGCATTGCTGCAGAGGTGGGGGGTCAGCCTGTCAGCGTTCAGACCATACGCCGCACACTGCATCAAATTGGTCTGCATGGCTGATGATGTGCAAGAAAGCCTGCAAACAGTTTGCTGAAGACAAGCAGACTAAGGACATGGATTACTGGAACCATGTCCTGTTGTCCGATGAGACGAAGATAAACTTTTTTGGTTCAGATGGTGTCAAGCGTGTGTGGCAGCAACCAGGTGAGGAGTACAAAGGCCTACAGTTAAGCATGGTGGTGGGAGTGTCATGGTCTGGGCCTGCATGTGTTCTGCCAGCACTGGGGAGCTACAGTTCATTAAGGGAATCATGAATGCTAAAATGTACTGTGACATACTGAAGCAGAGTATGATCCCCTCCCTTTGGAGACTGGGCCACCGGGCAGTATTCCAACATTATAACGACCCTAAACACACCTCCAAGAAGACCACTGTCTTGCTAAAGAAGCTGAGGGTAAAGGTGATGGACTGGCCAAGCATGTTTCCAGACATAAACCCCATTGAGTATCTGTGGGGCATCCTCAAATGGAAGTTGGGGGAGAGCAAGGTCTCTAACATCCACTAGCTTCGTGATGTCGTCATGGAGGAGTGGAAGAGGACTCCAGTGGCAACCTGTGAAGCTCTGGTGAATTCCATGCCCAAGAGGGTTAAGGTAGTGCTGGAAAATAATGGTGTCCACACAAAATATTGACACTTTGGGCCCAATTTGGACATTTCCACTTAGGGGTGTACTCACTTTTGTTGCCAACAGTTTAGACATTAATGGCTGTGTGTTGAGTTATTTTGAGGGGACAGCAGATTTACACTGTTATACAGGCTGTATGCTCACTACTTTACATTGTAGCAAAGTGTCATTTCTTCAGTGTTGTCGTCACATGAAAAGATATAATAAAATATTTACAAAAATGTGAGGGGTGTACTCACTTTTGTGAGATACTATATATATATATATATATATATATATATATATATACACACACACACACATGCGGTTTATATTTTTATTCTCCCAGAGTGTATTGGACATTGAGAAACATGTACATTAAGATTCTGCAGTCTTAAATACATTTGTTATTAAAAAATTAATGTGTTATAGTCATTTATAAGAAAATCACGATTAAAACGCAATCGCAATGTTTTTTATAAAAAAAATTGAATTATTTTTTTTTGCCCATATCGCCCAGCCCTATTTTGCGGTAAACCATAGATGAGGTAAAGTGCAAAAGTGTTGAGGGCACAGAAACTGCTAAAGAGCAAAAGTATAACGCATACCTTTATTGAAAAGCGGTTAAAACATTCACAGCAGTTGAAAACATGGTAGTGACCAAGGAGCGTAGGTACTATCGGAGGGTGACGTGTTTTACGCCCTCCTGGAGGTTTGGCAAACTTTGTTTCTTATGTCTATGCATATATATATATATACCGTATTGTTCCGCATATAGGCCGCATCTGAATATAGGCCTAACCCTTAAAGTTTGGTGCCATTTTGAAGAAATTCAATTTTTAAAGAAAACACACAAAATGTCCCAATGCAGGGTGTCAGCTCCCAGGGGATACTTTTACACTTCCCCAAGAGTATAGAAAAAAATCAAAGGAAAGATGCTGCACTCTTTATTCAGCCATTAAAGCTGTATTGGCTGAATAAAGGCTTTTTTGCCATTTGAAATTACCAGTACTAAGGAGTACAGCATCTTTCCTTTTTTTATTTTAATATATTAAAGCTGCAATTTGGTATGTACTGGTACATTATTAGCAGGTTTAGCAGGTATGATGTGATGGAGAAAAAAAGCACTTTCTTAGCTGACAATATCAGTAGCAAAACTGACTCACATGAACTATTGCAAGACATTGTAGAACTATCCAATCTGGTGGACTACAGTCCCCATAAGGCCACAGGGTGCACCGGAAGTTTCGGCTGTATAAGCCGGTTCTCCGAATTACACTGTGCTCAGTACAGTATTACCGCATCTTCACACACCTTCACAGCGGTGGCTCCTGCATATGAGCATCCTGCTCATCATCCAAACCAATCAACTATTGCAAAACGTTGCAAAACTACCCAACTCTGGCGGACTACAATCCCCATAAGGCCACAGGGTGCACCAGAAAATCTGCTGTACTGAGCAAGTACAATTTTGCCGATAAGCACCCGATTATAGGCCGCGCCCCTCATATAGGCCGCACTGCACATTTAAAGCTACAAATCAAGGGAAAAAAGTGCGGCCTATATGCGGAACAATATGGAATATACATATTTTTTTTTTTTATTTAAAAATAAAAATAAAATTTTCTACTATGTAAATAACATTGGAATGTAAAATATTTGCAGTACATACACAGTTAAAAACATTATTAAATATTAAAATTGATTATTATTTTTCAAGTTCTCAGGAGTGAAAAGGGCTCCAAAGTTTGTGTGTGTATATATATATATATATATATATATATATATATATATATATATATATATATATACATACACACAGTGCTTTTTTGTGAAAGAAAAGGTGCCGGTACTCATTGAATATTGATTGATAAATTCTGCTCAGTAGCTTTGAGAACATTATTTACAATGTTTGAAGTATTTTGCAGTCCCCTCTTATGAAAACTAGAGTATTTAAATGATGATTACAAATATTATCTCTTATGAGTTGGCAGCGGTGGGGGTACTACCACAAAATACGCCCTGTATATATATTTATATATATATATATATAGATAGATATATTAATATATACTGTATATGTTTGTATATATATTTATATATATAAATACATAAATACACACATATATATATATATATATTTAAAATATATATTCACATATATATGCACACATACACATATTTAGACATAAAAATGTACATTATAGCTCTTTCCATTTAAACACCTTGTCATACACCTTATGCATTTTAACCATTATAAAAATGTTTTATTAATATTTATATGAATAATTTGTATCAGATAGTGAATGTATGAGTGTAGCAGTTTATTTTAAAGAATTTATGCTGGGCTTGGTAAACATTTTTTTAACCCTTAACCTTAAAGGGACAGTCAAGACCAAAAAAAAATTCAAGATTTAAATAGGGCATGTAATTTTAAGCAGCTTTCCATTTTACTTTTATCACCAATTTTGCTTTTTTCTCCTGGTATTCTTAGTTGAAAGCTAAACCTAGGAGGTTCATATGCTAATTTCTTAGACCTTGAAGGCCACCTCTAATCTGAACCAGTTTTTTACCACTAGATGGCATTAGTTCATGTGTTTCATATAGATAACATTGAGCTCACAAACGGCTAGATTTAGAGTTCGGCGGTAGCCGTGAAAACCAGCGTTAGAGGCTCCTAACGCTGGTTTTAGGCTACCGCCGGTATTTGGAATCACTCAAAATAGGGTCTAACGCTCACTTTTCAGCCGCGACTTTTCCATACCGCAGATCCCCTTACGTCAATTGCGTATCCTATCTTTTCAATGGGATCTTTCTAACGCCGGTATTTAGAGTCGTTTCTGAAGTGAGCGTTAGAGCTCTAACGACAAAACTCCAGCCGCCGGAAAATAGCAGGAGTTAAGAGCTTTCTGGGCTAACGCCGGTTCATAAAGCTCTTAACTACTGTACCCTAAAGTACACTAACACCCATAAACTACCTATGTACCCCTAAACCGAGGTCCCCCCACATTTTTTAACCCCTAATCTGCCGACCGCCACCTACGTTATACTTATGTACCCCTAAGCTGCTGCCCCTAACACCGCCGAACCCTGTATTATATTTATTAACCCCTAACCTGCCCCCCACAACGTCGCCGACACCTGCCTACACTTATTAACCCCTAATCTGCTGAGCGGACCTGAGCGCTACTATAATAAAGTTATTAACCCCTAATCCGCCTCACTAACCCTGATAGAATCCTATCAGCCAATCGGAATTCGAGGGACGCCATCTTGGATGACGTCCCTTAAAGGAACCGTCATTCGTCGGGAGACACAGAAAGAAGAGGATGGATCCGCGTCGGCTGATTCAAGATGGACCCGCTCCGCACCGGATGGAAGAAGATCGAAGATGCCGCTTGGAGAAGATGTTTGCCGGTCCGGATGTCCTCTTCTTGCCGGATAGGAGGAAGACTTTGGAGCCTCTTCTGGACCTCTTCAGCACCGGATGCCAGGACGGATCGGTGATACCTGGATGGTGAAGACAAGGTAGGAAGATCTTCAGGGGCTTAGTGTTAGGTTTATTTAAGGGGGGTTTGGGTTAGATTAGGGGTATGTGGGTGGTGGGTTGTAATGTTGGGGGGGGGGTATTGTATGTTTTTTTTTACAGGCAAAAGAGCTGATTTTCTTGGGGCATGCCCCGCAAAGGGCCCTGTTCAGGGCTGGTAAGGTAAAAGAGCTTTTACATTTATTAATTTAGAATAGGGTAGGGAATTTTTTATTTTGGGGGTCTTTGTTATTTTATTAGGGGGCTTAGAGTAGGTGTAATTATTTTAAAATTGTTGTAATATTTTTCTTGTTTGTAAATATTTTTTTATTTTTTGTAACTTAGTTCTTTTTTATTTTTTGTACTTTAGTTAGTTTATGTAATTGTAGTTATTTGTAGAAATTGTATTTAATTTATTTATTGATAGTGTAGTGTTAGGTTTTATTGTAGGTAATTGTAGGTATTTTATTTAATTAATTTATTGATAGGGTAGTGTTAGGTTTAATTATAACTTAGGTTAGGACTTATTTTACAGGTAATTTTGTTATTATTGTAACTAGGTAACTATTAAATAGTTCTTAACTATTTAATAGCTATTGTACCTGGTTAAAATAAATACAAAGTTGCCTGTAAAATAAATATTAATCCTAAAATAGCTATAATATAATTATAATTTATATTGTAGCTATATTAGGGTTTATTTTACAGGTAAGTATTTAGCTTTAAATAGGAATAATTTATTTAATAAGAGTTAATTAATTTCGTTAGATGTAAATTATATTTAACTTAGGGGGGTGTTAGTGTTAGGGTTAGACTTAGCTTTAGGGGTTAATCCATTTATTATAGTAGCGATGAGCTCCGGTCGTCAGATTAGGGGTTAATAATTGAAGTTAGGTGTCGGCGATGTTAGGGAGGGCAGATTAGGGGTTAATACTATTTATTATAGGGTTAGTGAGGCGGATTAGGGGTTAATAACTTTATTATAGTAGCGCTCAGGTCCGCTCGGCAGATTAGGGGTTAATAAGTGTAGGCAGGTGTCGGCGACGTTGAGGGGGGCAGATTAGGGGTTAATAAATATAATATAGGGGTCGGCGGTGTTAGGGGCAGCAGATTAGGGGTACATAGGGATAACGTAGGTTGCGGCGGTGTACGGAGCGGAAGATTAGGGGTTAAAAATAATATGCAGGGGTCAGCGATAGCGGGGGCGGCAGATTAGGGGTTAATAAGTGTAAGGTTAGGGGTGTTTAGACTCGGGGTACATGTTAGAGTGTTAGGTGCAGACGTAGGAAGTGTTTCCCCATAGGAAACAATGGGGCTGCGTTAGGAGCTGAACGCTGCTTTTTTGCAGGTGTTAGGTTTTTTTACAGCTCAAACAGCCCCATTATTTCCTATGGGAGAATCGTGCACGAGCACGTTTTTGAGGCTGGCCGCGTCCGTAAGCAACTCTGGTATCGAGAGTTGCATTTGCGGTAAAAATGCTCTACGCTCCTTTTTTGGAGCCTAACGCAGCATTTTTTTGAACTCTCGATACCAGAGTTAATTTTATGCTGCGGCCAGAAAAAAGCCCGCGGAGCGTTAACAGCCCATCTACCGCCAAACTCCAAATCTAGGCCAAAGTTACTTAGGAGTGAGCACTGACTGGCTAAAATTCAAGTCTGTCAAAAGAACTGAAATAAGGGGGCAGTTTGCAGAGGCTTAGATACAAGGTAATTGCAGAGGTAAAATGTGTATTATTATAACAGTGTTAGTTATGCAAAACTGGGGAATGGGTAATAAAGGGAGTATCTAGCTTTTTAAACAACAAAATTCTGATGTTGACTGTCCCTTTAATGTGAGGTCTTCTGTCACACTAACCTGACGAGTGCAAATATCATACATTTTCAATTTGTAATATCCACACAAGTTAGCATGGTTGTGACAATAGCGCACCACTTGTAATCTAGCCCTTTGAGAATAGGGCTAAATTCACTTATACTTTAGGGACACTAAATAAATTATAGTTAGAATTATGTATTCAAAGCAAAGATCTGTCTCAATATAATATACAGATATATTTTTAAAAGTATATTAATATAAGTGTACAGTTTTACTACCTGTAAATCTATGTTGAGCCTAATTATGGACAGCTATGAATAGAGTGTGCAATAAATGACTGTGGAATATCCTATGGTAATGTCTGAAGTCTACACTTTCACTTTTAAAGGCACAGGAAACTCAAAAATGTTATTTCATGATTTGGATAGAACATACAGTTTTAAACAACTTTCCAATTCCCTTCAATTTCTTGTTATTCTTTAGTGAAGGAACACATCTAGTTAGCCAATCACAAGAGACAAGAGACAAATGTGTGCAGGCACAAATCAGCAACTAGTGTAGGATATGTGCATATTCTTTTTCAACAAATAATACCAAGAGAACAAAGCACATTTGAAAAAAGAAGTGAATTTAAAAGTGTCTTAAAATTACATGCTCTATCTAAATAATTTGTACTTTCCTATCCCTTTAACAGGAATTGGAAAATCGACAATTTTAATTATTAAATTATAAGAAAAGTGTATAAAGGACTACAAGTGAGGCTCAAATGATTTCAATATCATTTGCACTCCGTTTTAATTGCGCGCATATTACAAGTTGAGCAAAATTAATTTACGCTAGAATCCTTACCGTGATCTCAGAGCTGTGGTTAACTGTTTTGCAAAACAAAAAAGTGTCACAAAACACATAAAATAAATTACAGTTAATGTACAATAAGTACAGTTACACTCATAATAACACTGTCTAATAAAAATTATTTTAAAAAAATTTGCATTAAAAAGTTATAAGGGCTCAAAGATATGAGATCTCGGTTGTTAGAAGAAAAAAAAAAGCAGACAAAGGGCTTTAACATTGAGATACATACATATACATGTCTAATTATGTTTATGTATATACTGTATATATATATATATATATATATATATATATATATATATATATATGTATATGTCTATATATGTGTACATATGTATTAATGTATCTATCTGTGTATATGTGTATTTACAGACATATACACACATATAAAAACAATATATATGTATACTTATATTAACATATATATAAGTGAATTGGAGCCTTTTCCTGTTAAGTAGATAAAAACATGTAAAATCATATTTATGCAATATTCATATTTAATAAAGGTTTTAACTATGTATTTACTGCATATATTTCACATTCCAATGTTCTGCACATCAGGGAATATGTTCTAAGTATTTATAAATAGATATTCCTATATATATCTGTATGTATCTATACATCTATATAATCATCTATATCAGGGGTGTCAAACTCATTTGAGTCACGGGCCATTTTCCATACAAGTGCAACTCACGAGGGTCACACAGTACCTACATATCTTGCCATTGCTAAACAAAGCAGTCACATTTGCTATAACTGCATACATTTCAAAAGATTGTGTTCTGTAACTCATAATTTACTTAGGCCTAGATTTGGAGTTTGGCGGTAGAAGGGCTGTTAACGCTCCGCTGGCTTTTTTCTGGCCGCACCATAAATTTAACTCTGGTATCGAGAGTTCAAACAAATGCTGCATTAGGCTCCAAAAAAGGAGCGTAGAGCATTTTTACCGCAAATGCAACTCTCGATACCAGAGTTGCTTACGGACGCGGCCAGCCTCAAAAACGTGCTCGTGCACGATTCCCCCATAGAAAACAATGGGGCTGTTTGAGCTGAAAAAAACATAATTTATGCTTACCTGATAAATTTATTTCTCTTGTAGTGTATCCAGTCCACGGATCATCCATTACTTATGGAATATATTCTCCTTCCCAACAGGAAGCTGCAAGAGTCCACCCACAGCAAAGCTGCTATATAGCTCCTCCCCTAACTGCCATATTCAGTCATTCGACCGAAAACATGCAGAGAAAGGAAAAACCATAGGGTGCAGTGGTGACTGTAGTTCAAATGAAAAAATTACCTGCCTTAAAGTGACAGGGCGGGCCGTGGACTGGATACACTACAAGAGAAATAAATTTATCAGGTAAGCATAAATTATGTTTTCTCTTGTTAAGTGTATCCAGTCCACGGATCATCCATTACTTATGGAATACCAATACCAAAGCTAAAGTACACGGATGATGGGAGGGACAAGGCAGGTACTTAAACGGAAGTTACCACTGCCTGTAAAAAACCCTTTCTCCCAAAAATAGCCTCCGAAGAAGCAAGGTATCAAATTTGTTAAATTTGAAAAGTATGAAGCGCAGACCAAGACTCCGTCTTGTAAATCTGTTCAACAGAAGCCACATTTAAAAAAGGCCCAAGTGAAAACCACAGCTCTAGTAGAATGAGCTGTAATCCCTTCAGGAGGCTGCTGTCCAGCAGTCTCATAAGCTAAATGAATTATGCTTTTTAACCAAAAAGACAGAGAGGCTGCTGAAGTCTTTTGACCTCTCCTCTGTCCAGAATAGACAACAAACAAGGTGAACGTTTGATGAAAACTGTAGTAGCTTGTAAGTAAAACTTTAAAGCACAAACCACGTCCAATATTGTGTAATAGACGTTCCTTCTTTGAGGAAGGATTAGGATACAAGCATGGAACAACTATCTCTTGAGTGATGTACTTGTTAGATACCACCTTAGGAAAAAACCCAGGTTGGTACGCAGGACTACCTTATCCGTACGAAGGACCAGATAAGGAGAATCACATTGTAACACAGATAACTTGGAGACTCTACGAGTCGAGGAATTAGCTACCCAAAAGGAACTTTCCAAGATAAAGATTGATATCTATGGAACAAAAAAGGTTCAAACGGAACTTCTTGAAGAACCTTAAGAATCAGGTTTAAGCTCCATGGCGGAGCAACAGTTTTAAACACAGGCTTGGATCTAACCAAAGCCTGACCAAATGCCTGAATGTCTAGAATACCTGCCAGACGCTTGTGCAAAAAAATAGACAGAGTAAAAATCTGTCCCCTTTTAAGGAATTAGCTGACAACCCTTTTCTCAAAAACATCTTGGAGAAAAGATAATATCCTGGGAATCCAGACTTTACTCCATGAGTAACCCTTGGATTCATAACAATCAGATATTTACACCATATCTATGTTCAATTTTCCTAGAGACAGGCTTTCATGTCTGTATTAAGGTATCAATGACTGACTCGGAGAAGCCATGCTTTGATAACATCAAGCGTTCAGTCTCCAGGCAGTCCATCTCAGATTGATTCTATTTAGATGGTTGAAAGGACCCTGAGGTAGAGGGACCTGTCTCAGAAGCAGAGACCGTGATGGAAAGGATGACATGTCCACCAGATCTGCATACCAGGTCCTGCGTGGCTACGCAGGCGCTGTCAAAAACACCAAAGCCCTCTCCTGCTTGGTCTTGACCTCCGGAGGAAATCCCACTCCCCCGGAAGAAAAGTCTGACGACTTAGAAAATCCACCTCTCAGTTCTCAACACCTGGGATATGGATAGCTGATAGACAAGAGTGAGTCTCTGTCCAGTGAATTATTGTAAGACTTCTAACTTCTGTTCCCCCTTGATGGCTGATGTAAGCCACAGTCGTGTATATTGTCCGACTGAGTATGATGTACCTCAGAGTTGCTAACTGAGGCCAAGTCTGAAGAGCATGGAATATCACTCCCAGTTCCAGAATATTTATTAGAAGGAGGGTCTCCTCCTAAGTCCACTATCCCTGAGCCTTCACGGAGTTCCAGACTGCATCCCAACCTAAAAGGCTGGCATCTATTGTAACAATTGTCCCATCTGACCTGCGGAAGGTCATACCCTTGGACAGATGGACCCGACATAGTCACCAGAGAAGAGAATCTCTGGTCTCTTGGTCCAGGTTTAACAGGGGGACAAATCTGTGTAATCCCCGTTCCTCTGACTGAGCATGCATAGTTGCAGCGGTCTGAAATGTAGACGTGCAAACGGTACTATGTCCCTAGCCGCTACCATTAAGCCGATTTCATTCATGTACTGAGCCACCGAAGGGCGCGGATGGGATGAAAAAACACGGCAGAAATTTAGAAACTTTGACAACCTGGACTCCGTCAGGTAAATTTTCATTTCTACAGAATCTATCAGAGTCCCTAGGAGGGAAACCCTTGAGATTGGGGATAGAGAACTCTTTCCTTGTTCACTTTCCACCCATGTGATCTCAGAAATGCCAGTACTACGTCCGTATGAGACTGGGCAATTTGGATGTTTGACGCCTGTATCAGGATGTCGTCTAAATAAGGGGCCACTTCTATGCCCCGCGGTCTAAGGACCGCCAAAGCGACCCCAGAACCTCCATAAAGATTCTTGGGGCTGTAGATATCCCAAAGGAAAGAGCTACAAACTGGTAATGCCTGTCTAGAAAGGCAAACCTGAAAAACGATGGTGATCTTTATGCATCACAATGTGAGGATAAGCATCCTTTAAATCCATTGTAGTCCTCTATTGACTCTCCTGGATCATAGTTAAGATGGTACGAATAGTTTCCATCTTAAATGACGGAATTCTGAGGAATTTGTTTAAGATCTTTAGATCCAAAATAGGTCTGAAGGTTCCCTCTCCTTGGGAACCACAAACAGATTTGAGTAAAAACTCTGTCCCTGTTCCTCTCTTGGAACTGGATGGATCTCGTACACAATGTAAGAATGCCTCCTTCTTTATCTGGTTTGCAGATAATTGTGAAAGGCGAAATCTCCCCTTTTTTTGGGGGGGAATCTTTGAAATCCAGAAGATATCTCTGGGATATAAATTCCAATGCCTAGGGATCCTGGGCATCTCTTGCCCACGCCTGGGCGTAGAATGAAAGTCTGCCCCCTATAGGATCCGTTACCGGATAGGGGTCCGTTCCTTCATGCTGCCTTAGAGGCAGCAGCAGGCTCCTTGGCCTGCTTATCTTTGTTCCAGGTCCGATTGTCTCCAGACCGCCTTGGACTGAGCAAAAATTCCCTCTTGTTTTGCCTTAGAGGAAGAGGATGCCACACCTGCCCTGAAGTTTTTAAAAGGTACGAAAATTAGACTTTTTTTTTTTTTTGCCCTTGATTTAGACCTATCCTGAGGAAGGGCATGACCTTTTCCTCCAGTGATATAAGCAATAATCTCCTTCAAACCAGGCCCGAATAGGGTCTGCCCCTTGAAGGGAAGTTAAGTAGCTTATTTATTAAAGTCACGACAGCTGACCATGATATAAGCCATAGCGCTCTGCGCGCCAGTATAGTAAAAAACAGAATTCTTAGCCGTTAGTCTAGTCAAATGAACAAGGCATCAGAAAACAAAGGAATTGGCTAGCATACGCTTGTCAAATATATTCATCCAATGGAGTCGCTTAACTGTAAAGCCTCATCAAGAGACTCAACCCAGAACGCCGCAGCAGCAGTGACAGAAGCAATGTATGCAAGGGGCTGCAGGATAAAACCCTGTTGAATAAACATTTTTTATCCATTGGATCTAAAAAGCACAACTGTCCTCGTCAGAGGTAGTGGTACGCTTAGCTAGAGTAGAAACTCTTCTCTCCACCTTAGGAACTGTCTGCCAGAAGTCCCGTGTGGTGGTAACTATTAGAAAACATTCTTCTAAAAAATAGGAGGGGAAGAGAACGGCACACCTGGTCTATCCCATTCCTTATTAAAAAATTTTTAGTAAACCTCTTTAGGTATTGGAAAAACATCAGTACACACCGGCACTGCATATTATTTATCCAGTCTACACAATTTCTCTGGCCCTGCGATTGTACACATTCATTCAGAGCAGCCAAAGCCTCCCTGAGCAACAAGTGGAGGTTCTCAAGCATAAATTTTAAATGTAGAAATATCAGAATCAGGTTAAATCATCTTCCCTGAGTCAAAAAAAATCACCCACAGACTAAGCATATTGTGAGGTAGTATCATACATGGTTCTTAAAGCGTCTGTATGCTCTGTATCTACCCCCTGAGCTAACTGCTTTCCTTTAATTTCAGGTAGTCTGACTAATACTGCTGCCAGAATATTATTCACCACCTTTGCCATGTCTTGTAAAATAAACGCTATGGGCGCCCTTGATGTACTTGGTGCCATTTGAGCGTGAGTCCCTAAAGCGGGAGTCAAAAGGTCTGACACGTGGGGAGAGTTAGTCGGCATAACTACCCCCACGACAGAATCCTCTGGTGATAATGTTTTTAAAGACAAAAAATGATCTTTATTGTTTAACATGAAATCAGTACATCTGGTACACATTCTAAGATGGGGTTCCACCATGGCTTTAAAACATAATGAACACAGAGCTTCCTCTATGTCAGACATGTTAGAACAGACTAATAATGAGACTAGTAAGCTTGGAAAACACTTTAAATCAAGTTAACAAGCAAATATATAAAACGTTACTGTGCCTTTAAGAGAAACAAATTTTGTCAAAATTTGAAAAACAGTGAAAAAAAGGCAGTAAAACAAACGAAATTTTTACAGTACATGTAATAAGGTAACAGAGCATTGCACCCACTTGCAAATGGATGATTAACCCCTTAATGCAAAAAACAGATAAAAAAAAAAAAAAAAACGACATAGACGTTTTTAAAAACAGACACAACAAACTGCCACAGCCAACAGTGGGAAGCTTCAGTTAACTGTTTCTATGCAAAATTTAAGCCAGCCATGTGGAAAAAACTTAGGCCCCAATAAGTTTTATCACCAAACATATGTTAAAAAACTATTAAACATGCTAGCAAACGTTTTAAAACACATTTTTACAAGAGTATGTATCTCTATTAATAAGCCTGATACCAGTCGCTTTTACTGCATTTAAGGCTATACCAACATTACAGTGTTATCACCAATATACGTTAAAAAACGATTAAACATGCCAGCAAACGTTTTAAAACACATTTTTATAAGAGTATGTATCTCTATTAATAAGCCTGATACCAGTCGCTATCGCTGCATTTAAGGCTTTACTTACATTACTTCGGTATCAGCAGTATTTTCTTAGTCAATTCCATTCCTAGAAAAATATTTTACTGCACATACCTTATCTGCAGGAAAACCTGCACGCCATTCCCCCTCTGAAGTACCTCACTCCTCAGAATGTGTGAGAACAGCAAATGGATCTTAGTTACGTCTGCTAAGATCATAGAAAAACGCAGGCAGATTCTTCTTCCAAATACTGCCTGAGATAAACAGCACACTCCGGTGCCATTTAAAAATAACAAACTTTTGATTGAAGAATAAACTAAGTAGAAAGCACCACAGACTCTCACGACCTCCTATCTATGTTGAGGCTTGCAAGAGAATGACTGAATATGGCAGTTAGGGGAGGAGCTATATAGCAGCTTTGCTGTGGGTGGACTCTTGCAGCTTCCTGTTGGGAAGGAGAATATATTCCATAAGTAATGGATGATCCGTGGACTGGATACACTTAACAAGAGAAAAACCTAACACCTGCAAAAAAGCAGCGTTCAGCTCCTAACGCAGCCCCATTGTTTCCTATGGGGAAACACTTCCTACGTCTGCACCTAACACTCTAACATGTACCCCGAGTCTAAACACCCCTAACCTTACACTTATTAACCCCTAATCTGCCGCTCCCGCTATCGCTGACCCCTGCATATTTTTTTTAACCCCTAATCTGCCGCTCCGTAAACCGCCGCAACCTACGTTATCCCTATGTACCCCTAATCTGCTGCCCCTAACACCGCCGACCCCTATATTATATTTATTAACCCCTAATCTGCCCCCCACAACGTCGCCGACACCTGCCTACACTTATTAACCCCTAATCTGCCGAGCGGACCTGAGCGCTACTATAATAAAGTTATTAACCCCTAATCTGCCTCACTAACCCTATCATAAATAGTATTAACCCCTAATCTGCCCTCCCTAACATCGCCGACACCTAACTTCAATTATTAACCCCTAATCTGACGACCGGAGCTCACCGCTACTATAATAAATGGATTAACCCCTAAAGCTAAGTCTAACCCTAACACTAACACCCCCCTAAGTTAAATATAATTTAAATCTAACGAAATAAATTAACTCTTATTAAATAAATTATTCCTATTTAAAGCTAAATACTTACCTGTAAAATAAATCCTAATATAGCTACAATATAAATTATAATTATATTATAGCTATTTTAGGATTATTTTTTTAGTAATTATTTTAACCAGGTACAATATCTATTAAATAGTTAATAACTATTTAATAGTTACCTAGTTAAAATAATAACAAATTTACCTGTAAAATAAATCCTAACCTAAGATATAATTAAACCTAACACTACCCTATCAATAAATTAATTAAATAAACTACCTACAATTACCTACAATTAACCTAACACTACACTATCAATAAATTAATTAAACACAATTCCTACAAATAAATACAATTAAATAAACTAGCTAAAGTACAAAAAATAAAAAAGAACTAAGTTACAAAAAATAAAAAAATATTTACAAACATAAGAAAAATATTACAACAATTTTAAACTAATTACACCTACTCTAAGCCCCCTAATAAAATAACAAAGCCCCCCAAAATAAAAAATTCCCTACCCTATTCTAAATTAAAAAAGGTAAAAGCTCTTTTACCTTACCAGCCCTGAACAGGGCCCTTTGCGGGGCATGCCCCAAGAATTTCAGCTCTTTTGCCTGTAAAAAAAAACATACAATACCCAAGCCCCCCAACATTACAACCCACCACCCACATACCCCTAATCTAACCCAAACCCCCCTTAAATAATCGATCGGAACAGCCAATAGAATGCGAGCTCAATCTGATTGGCTGATTGGATCAGCCAATCGGATTGAACTTGATTCTGATTGGCTGATTCCATCAGCCAATCAGAAAATTCCTACCTTAATTCCGATTGGCTGATAGAATCCTATCAGCCAATCGGAATTCGAGGGACGCCATCTTGGATGACGTCCCTTAAAGGAACAGTCATTCGTCGTTCAGTCGTCGGGCCGGATGGATGTTCCGCGCTGGAGGTCTTCAGGATCCTGCCGCTTCGCTCCGGATGGATGCTGCTTGGATGAAGACTTCAATCGGATGGAAGATCCTCTTCTGCCCCGCTTGGATGAAGACTTTGACCGGATCATGGACCTCTTCAGCCCCCCGCTTGGGCTTGGATCAGGACATCGGAGGAGCTCTTCAGGACGGATCGGTTAACCTGGATGGTGAAGACAAGGTAGGAAGATCTTCAGGGGCTTAGTGTTAGGTTTATTTAAGGGGGGTTTGGGTTAGATTAGGGGTATGTGGGTGGTGGGTTGTAATGTTGGGGGGCTTGGGTATTGTATGTTTTTTTTTACAGGCAAAAGAGCTGAAATTCTTGGGGCATGCCCCGCAAAGGGCCCTGTTCAGGGCTGGTAAGGTAAAAGAGCTTTTACCTTTTTTAATTTAGAATAGGGTAGGGAATTTTTTATTTTGGGGGGCTTTGTTATTTTATTAGGGGGCTTAGAGTAGGTGTAATTAGTTTAAAATTGTTGTAATATTTTTCTTATGTTTGTAAATATTTTTTTATTTTTTGTAACTTAGTTCTTTTTTATTTATTGTACTTTAGCTAGTTTATTTAATTGTATTTATTTGTAGGAATTGTGTTTAATTAATTTATTGATAGTGTAGTGTTAGGTTAATTGTAGGTAATTGTAGGTAGTTTATTTAATTAATTTATTGATAGGGTAGTGTTAGGTTTAATTATATCTTAGGTTAGGATTTATTTTACAGGTAAATTTGTTATTATTTTAACTAGGTAACTATTAAATAGTTATTAACTATTTAATAGCTATTGTACCTGGTTAAAATAATTACAAAGTTGCCTGTAAAATAAATATTAATCCTAAAATAGCTACAATATAATTATAATTTATATTGTAGCTATATTAGGATTTATTTTACAGGTAAGTATTTAGCTTTAAATAGGAATAATTTATTTAATAAGAGTTAATTTATTTCGTTACATTAAAATTATATTTAACTTAGGGGGGTGTTAGTGTTAGGGTTAGACTTAGCTTTAGGGGTTAATCCATTTATTATAGTAGCGATGAGCTCCGGTCGGCAGATTAGGGGTTAATAATTGAAGTTAGGTGTCGGCGATGTTAGGGAGGGCAGATTAGGGGTTAATACTATTTATTATAGGGTTAGTGAGGCGGGTTAGGGGTTAATAACTTTATTATAGTATCGCTCAGGTCCGCTCGGCAGATTAGGGGTTAATAAGTGTAGGCAGGTGTCGGCGACGTTGAGGGGGGCAGATTAGGGGTTAATAAATATAATATAGGGGTCGGCGGTGTTAGGGGCAGCAGATTAGGGGTACATAGGGATAACGTAGGTGGCGGCGCTTTGCGGTCGGAAGATTAGGGGTTAATTATTTTAAGTAGCTGGCAGCGACGTTGTGGGGGGCAGGTTAGGGGTTAATAAATGTAATACAGGGGTCGGCGGGGTTAGGGGCAGCAGATTAGGGGTACATAAGTATAACGTAGGTGGCGGTCGGCAGATTAGGGGTTAAAAAATTTTAATCGAGTGGCGGCGATGTGGGGGGAGCTCGGTTTAGGGGTACATAGGTAGTTTATGGGTGTTAGTGTACTTTAGGGTACAGTAGTTAAGAGCTTTATGAACCGGCGTTAGCCCAGAAAGCTCTTAACTACTGCTATTTTCCTGCGGCTGGAGTTTTGTCGTTAGAGCTCTAACGCTCACTTCAGAAACGACTCTAAATACCGGCGTTAGGAAGATCCCATTGAAAAGATAGGATACGCAATTGACGTAAGGGGATCTGCGGTATGGAAAAGTCGCGGCTGAAAAGTGAGCGTTAGACCCTTTAATCACTGACTCCAAATACCAGCGGGCGGCCAAAACCAGCGTTAGGAGCCTCTAACGCTGGTTTTCACGGCTAACGCCAAACTCCAAATCTAGGCCTTACTCTTGCTGGAAACGCGCTCTAATGCTTTTAAGAGGATGACACACACACTTCATCTGGTTGCGCTCCAACAGAGTCCATGCAATTTTTATCTGTAGCAGCCCTGTTCCAGGCGCACCCACAGTTTAGCATACGCATGCGCATCATATAACATTTCCTCTGCATTGGATCACAATACTGTCTGCATAGCGACCCACTGTTCATATAGTGAGAGACATATACCTGTTGTATATAATATATTAAAAAAACATAAAATATATGTATTTATCAAATATAAAGTATGTGATTTTAGTTCAAGAGAAAATTATGGAAAGGAATGGGCAAAAATATACATAAAAATCAGTGCTGCCATAGTAATGAACACATATAAAGAAGTGCTGCATGTGTAAAATAAATAATTTTGCACTTATCTGCATTCGCCTTTTTCTTTTTAATAACAATCAGCTAGATTACGAGTTATGCTCGCTATAGGGAAATTAACGAACGCAAGAAAAGTTGCATTATTTAACCCCCTATAGCGCAGCCATTATAAGTTTTTCAAAACCTGGCTTGTGCGTGCGATATGGTGCTTTTAAGTTCCATAATGCAGAAAATACAAGCGCTGTTTTGACGTGCTCATGCACGCTTTCCCCATAGACATCAATAGGGAGAAGGTGTCTAAAAAAACTAACACCTGTGATCGCGGAAAGAAAAACTCTGTAGCGCAGCCCCATTGATGTCTATGGGGAAAAAAAACTTATGTTTAACCCTAACATCCTGAGATAAACTCAGAGTCTAAACACCCCTAATCTGCCCCCCACCGACATCGCCACCACCTACATAATGTTATTAACCCCTAATCTGCCGCCCCGATATTACCGCTACATAGATAAAACTGTTAAGCCCTAATCTGCCACTCCCGATATCGCCGCCACTATACTAAAGTTATTAACCCCTATTCCCCTGCACCCCAACATCGCCCACACTATAATACATCTATTAACCCCTATTCCGCTGCTCCCCGACATTGCCACAACTAAATTAAGCTATTAACCCCTAAACCTCTGGCCTCCCACATCACTACCACTAAAGTAATCTATTTACCCCTAAACCGCCCGCCCCCCACATCGCAAAAATCTAAATTAAACTATTAACCCCTACACCTACCCCTAAACCTACCTCTTACCCTAACCCTAAACCTAACCGTAACACCCCCTAACTTTAACATAATTACAATACAGCTAAATTAAAGTTACAATTATTAACTAAATAATACCTATTTAAATATAAATACATACCTACCTGGTAAATAAAACCTAAGCTAGTTACAATATAACTTATAGTTATATTGAAGCTAGCTTCGGTTTTATTTTAATTTCACAGGTAAGTTTGTATTTATTTTAAATAGGTAGACTAGTTAGTAAATAGTTATTAACTATTTACTAACTACCTAGTTAAAATAAATACAAACTTACCTGTGAAATAAATCCTAAAATACCTTACACTAAAACCTAAAATTACAAAACAATAAAAACACTAAAATCACAAAAAAATAAAAAAAACTACCATTACAAAAAAATGAAATTATCCAAAAAAAAAAAAAATTATTCCTATTCTAAGACTCTTTAACCCCACCCCCAAAAAAACCCAATCTAGAATAAACAACCAAGGGCCCTTAAAAGGGCCTGTTGGGGGCCCTTAAAAGGACCTTTTGTAGGGAATTGCCCTAAAGTTAACAGCTCTTTTGCTACAAAAGAAAACAACCCCCCCCAACAGTATACAAACCCCCACCCCCAAACCAACAAAATAAAAATAAAGTAAAAGCTAATCTACCCATTGCCCTGGAAAGGGCATTTGTATGGGCATTGCCCTTAAAAGGGCTTTTAGCTATTTTGCTGCCCAAGCCCTAATATAAAAATAAAAACCCACCCCAAAACAAAACAAAATACATTACACAAAATAACAAACACATTATCAAAAATAATAAAAATTATGCCTATTCTAATACCCATTTAAAAAAAACACCCCAAAATAAAAAGCCTAATCTAGAATAAACTACCAATGGCCCTTAAAAGGGCCTTTTGTAGGGCATTTCCCTAAGTTCAACAGCTCTTTTACCTGTAAAAAAAATACAAACACCCACTAACATTACAAACCCCCACCCCCCAATCCCACAAAATAAAAAAACTATCTAAAAAAACCTAAGCTACCCATTACCCTGAAAAGGGCATTAGGATGGGCATTGCCCTTAAATTATGCTGCCCAAACCCTAAACTAAAAAAAACCACCCAAAAAAACCCTTAAAAAACCTATCACTAACCGCCGACGATCCACTTACAGTTTTTGAAGTCCGCTTGAACGATCTTTATCCAGGCGGCAAGAAGTCTTCATCCAGGCAGCCTATTCAGTCTTCATCCTGGCGGCGAAGTCCTCATCCAAGCGGCGATAAGTCTTCATCCAGGTGGCCTCTTCAATCTTCATCTAGGCAGCATCTTCTATCTTGATCCCGGCAGTGCGGAGCAGGTCAATCCTGAAGACATCCGGCGCGGAGCATCCTCTTCATACTGTCGCTGCAGTACACTGAATCTTCAATGTAAGGTACTCGATTTAAGATGGCATCCCTTGCAAAATATTTAATCATCCAATAGGAATTAGAGCTGCTAAAATCCTGGCTGTTCAAATCAGCCAATAGGATTTTAGCAGCTCTAATTCCTATGGGAATCCCATTAAGAGTGCGGTACTGACGTTGAGTTACAGGCTAAAAGGCTTGCGGTACACCTATACCGACAAGACTCGTAATGGCTGCGTTGCTGTTTTAATGCTGAAAATACCATATTTTCAGTGTTAAAAGACGAATGCACAGACTTGTAATCTAGCTGAATGTTATTTGTTAAAGACTGAGGAGTTTTAATAATCTCGCTACTATAGTGCAGCTGCTCAATATACAACAAGTGAATCACAATGCCAGCACAAAGGGATACATACCTTATTACGGAGAGCTGAATGAAGGTTGCACGTATGCGCATCTCTAACAGTAAGCGCACTCGCTCTTTAAAGGGACACTAAATTCAATTTTTTTTTTCAATTTTAAGCAACTTTCTAATCTACTCCTATCAATTTTTCTTCATTTTCTTGCTATCTTTATTTAAAAAGCAGGAATGTGATGCATAGGAGCTGGCCCCTTTTTGGTTGAGAACCTGGGTTATGCTTGCTTATTGGTGGGTAAATGAAAGCCTCCAATAAGCAAGCGCTATCCATGGTGCTGAACCTAAAATGGGCTGGCTGCTAAGATTTACATTCCTCCTTTTAAAATAAAGATAGCAAGAGAACAAAGAAAAATTGATAATAGGAGTAAATTAGAAAGTTGCTTAAAATGTCATGCTCTATCTGAACCATGAAAGAAAAAAATTGGGTTTAGTGTCCCTTTAAGTAATATTGCTATGGAAATTGAGCAATTTCTAATTCTCACAAATGCACCTGCTGACTTTGCTTTAACTGATAACAACTGCAAATAAATACATTTATACTAACTTTGTGACCGTGGCTAGCCTGGTAGTCTAGAGATTAAGGGGCCGAATTATAAAGCACCAAGTGGAGCTTGATGCCCTTGTTTCCGCGCCGGAAACAGAAGTTATGAAGCAGCGGTCTAAAGACTATTGCTCCATAACTTGTTCACTGTCTCTGAGGCTGCGGTCTTCAATCCGCTGGTCCTATACAATCGGGCTGATTGACACCCCCTGCTAGCGGCTGCATTGCACAAGCAGTTCATAGGAACTGTTTGTGCAATGATAAATGATGACAGCGTATGCTGTCGGCATTTATCAGTGTGGGGAGGACATGGTACACTACAACGTATCATGTCCGTCCGCACTTTAATAAATCGACCCCTAAAGCCCAAGTTGGCTCCTCCAAATAAGGCAAATGGTGGGTTGAGTTTGGCCAATTAAAAAGAATTGCAGTAAAAAGGATACAATGGGGCCCATTTAAAAAGCTCTGTAGGGAGCTTGTGGGCCCGTGTTTCTGGCGAGACTTCAGACTCGCCAGAAACACAAGTTATGTAGCTGCGGTCTAAAGACCGCTGCTCCATAACCCTGTCTGCCTGCTCTGAGCAGGCGGACACGAATCGTCAGAAATCAACCCGATCGAGTAAGATCGGGTTGATTGACACCTCCCTGCTGGAGGCCGATTAACCCCGAGTCTGCAGGGGGCGGCGTTGCACCAGCAACTCTTGTGAGCTGCTGGTGCAATGCTGAATACGGAGAGCGTATTGCTCTCCGCATTCAGCGAGGTCTTGCGGACCTGATCCGCACTGTCGGATCAGGTCCGCAAGACCTTTCTTAAATAGGGACCAATAAGTAAACTGAACAGAGCAAGCTCATAATACTTGCATTCAAATTGCAGCTTCACAGAATTTTCAGTTAAAAAAGAGGTTTCAAATCAACTTTTTAATATGAAAAACTTGTTATTATTAAGCTGTTTCTTTATTATTTATGTTTTAAAGAAATGGGACAATAAAATGTTCACTTGTATACAGTGTGCAAGAGGGTTAAAGGCTTAAAACCTGCTTATCGGCACTGTTTTTCCTCTCCCACATGAGTATAAAAGCTGAGATTGTCTCTAGAGCACCTGTTATCTTGTTCTATCTCACTGCAATTGAAATTACGCATAACTGCCTTTGAGCTGATTCAGTCTACGGTACAGGCAGACTGCTGTTAGTTTTTCTTATCTCTGTAATAGTTCCTATCAGAACACATAATACAACTGCAGAAAATACATAAATCATGTATAAAGCATAATATTTTAACCCATTGTGCTGTGTTCTGAATACACAGAACAAAAAGAGGCACGGCAGAGAACCTAACACAGCGAAGAGGGTAAGTCGCGCAGCAATGTGCAGCAAAATATATATATTTATGAATATATACATAAATATGTATGTGTTAATATGTATATATACTCATATTGAAACATAAATATACTGTATATGTATTTAAGCATATACATATATATTTCTAGAAATAACTCCCTATAGACCATTTGTAATTTCTTCACTTTTTCTTTTTTATAGAGCTCCCAATTAATTATCATCATGTAATACAGACCAATGACCTTGTATATGTTCTTCTAACATATATTTCGGATTTTTAAACAAAGATATAATACGTTTTTGACAATCAATCTACAATGATTGAACCTAACACTTCTGTTTTCTACAAATGTTATGATTCTGGAATCAGGTTCATAATAATTATCATATTCTTAAACAATAAAATAATGATCTATCATATTTATCAAAGTAGAAAATGTTGGTGATGTTTTCTACTTCCATAAATTAAAGGGACAGTCTACCATAGAATTGTTATTGTTTTAAAAGATAGATAATCCCTTTATTGCCCATTCCCTAGGTTTGCATAACTAACACAGTTATATTAATATACTTTTTACCTCTGTGATTACCTTGTATCTAGGAACCTTTTTCCAGCCCCCGATCACATGACTGTGACTGTTTATTATTTATTGTCTTGCATTTAGCATTGTTTTGTGCTAAATCTTAAATAACCCCCTGTGCCTGAACACAGTGTTATCTATATGGCCCACATGTACTTTCTGTCTCTTTGTGTTGAAAAGAGATTTAAAAAGCATGTGATAAGAGGCAGCCCTCAAAGGCTTAGAAATTTGATGATAAAAGTAAATTGGAAAGTTGATTAAAATTAAAAGTCCTATCTGAATAATGAAAGCTTAGTTTATACTAGACTGTCCCTTTAAATATTAATTTCCTTCCAAATAAAATTAAATATGTAAGTAAGTCATTACTTTTTTCGAATTTAATTTCTTCAAATAATAGAATTTGAGAAATATTAATTTTGTTCTCCATTTAAAAAAATGTTTTCAACCAATTAGATGTTTTTTGCTTAAATGTTTTACTCTTCTGATAACACTGAAGTGAATTCATTTTGGCTATTCAAAATTACTTTAAAAACATTTTTTATTTTCTAAAGTGGCCACTTTCTTGAATACTCAGGAATACAATATGAAAGATGTATTAATCTACAATGTGACTCTCTAAATCTGTTGTTAAGAAAGATTTATACCCCTTCTTGATACTGATCTTGATCTTATCACTCTCAATATCTTTAGATAACAATTTAATTTCATTAGACAACAATACGATTTAGAGCCAGATTATGAGTGGTGCGCTAACTGTTTTTGCACAAGCAATATTAGGTTTATTGCAGCTGTTTGCGTGCAGCGGAAGGAGCACTCATATTACGGGCTGATTTATGAAGCAGTCAAGCTGCTTATTCTGTGCAAGCCTTCAGGCTCGCAGGAATCAGGAGTTAAGAAACAGCCGTCATAAGACCGCTGCTCCTTACCTCATACGCCACCTCTGAGGCGGCGGACAGCAATCACCTCGATCGATTGACACCCCCTGCTAGCTCCGATTTGCCGCGAAGGTGCAGGGAGCAGTATTGCACAAGCAATTCACAAGAAATGCTTGTGCAATTATAAATGCCAACAGCGTATGCTGTCCGCATTTATCAATGTTGGGCAGACATAATCCGCTACAACGGATCATGTCCGCCCGACAGTTGATAATTCGACCCCTACAAGTTGAAAGTAAATGCGAATGCGTGAGCACAATCGCGATTTACACTAGAATGATTACCCCAACCTCAGAGCTCTAGTTAACTGTTACAATAGGTTGCTCCACCTAGTGCTCCTAGAGCTGAGGAGGGGGAAAATTGCCCATCCCTACCATAGTCCGTTTTACACCCAGCCATATTACTGAACCTACTCAATCCATCAAACACCCATGAAGAACCCACCGGCCTCCTGGACTTAATTCACACCTTCCCGCACAGACCTCTACATCAAAAAATTGTATGTATATATAATATAACATTTCTGAAACCATCACCTCTATTTGAGCTCAGTGGAAGGAATGTTGATGTTGAAATTTTAATGAAATTAAAATGTTGGGCATTATGTTCCACTTGATTAACCAATGGTATGGACTTTAAAGTGCTGTTTTCATTGGATAATAGGTAACAAGCAATTAAATACAGACATTTCAAGTTCCTGAAGTTAATGTAAATGATTCAGCCATTAATTGACAACCTCTATGAGAATGTAAAAACACTGACAACATTATAAAAATAAATATTTATAATTGACATTATCTGTGTGATAGTTAGATACCAGTAGTACTCATATATTCTCATGGAATTCTCAATCATCCTAGTATGAAACCCTTGATCAACTTAGCTTTAGCCCATATATAAAGTTGTGAGTGACATACAAAGAAAGTATTTTTATTTTCCTCCCACTCTTCTTTCCTCTATCTGTTCTTTCATTACTCATTCTTTAGTTTTACCTTACTTAAAGGGACAGTCAACTACAAAATTATATTGTTTTAAAAAATAAGATAATCCCTTTATTACCAATTCCCCAGTTTTGCATAACCAACATGGTTAGATTAATATACGTTTAACCTCTGTAATTACCTTGTATCTAAGCCTCTTTTGACAGCCCCCTGATCACATAGCTATTTGTTTATTATCTATTGACTTGAATTTTAGCCAATTAGTGCAGTGTAATGCACAACTCCAAGGGAGGGAGCACAATGTTATCTTTATGGCCCATATGGATTAGGAATCTCCTGTTGTGAAAAGCAAATAAAAAAGTATGTGATAAGTGGCTGTCTGTAGTGGCTTAGAAGCAGGCAGAAATTTAGAGGTTTAAATGTTATAAAGTATATTAATATATTGGTTGTGCAATGCTGGGGAATGGGTAGTAAAGGCGTTATCTATCTTTTTAAACAATAACAATTTTGGCGTTGACTGACCATTTAATTAAATATTTTGTATTTTTCCAGCTACCTTTACGTAATCAGTTAATTTACTTGGTGAACTGTTATCATAATCTTACTGTACAAAATCTAATATGTGATTACAGAGAAAGTTTTAGCTGTAGAAGTTACTCTGAAAATATTTTTCTTCTTCTGTTTGATTATTCTGAAATTAACTATATTTATTTATTTTTTTAAAAAACTAAAATTCAAAAATGTATCAAGCAGTAGGAAAGTGTAAATGTTCCTAATATAATAACTAATTTGGGCAATATAATTGCCCCCATAATATTTACATCATCATCATACTAAAGGACTGAGACTATAAAAAAGGAGTTTTCCACAAAATGCAGACATAAATCCATTTGAGGAGTCAAGGACAAATATTGCTTTAAAATTCCCCTCAGCCTCAGCCAGCCTTTATTTGAAAATAAGCCCAGTGGATTTTTAATGGTTTACACCTGATATTTGGGAATGGTTACACCCTTACCTACAGTAAAGAGAGACTGGCAGCTTTCTAACGTCACTATTTACTCCCTCACTCTCCAATGTCCTTATTCTTATCTACTCTCCAGCTGCTAATCTGACCCACACAGTAAACAATAAATTAAACTTCAATGTATTGCAAAGTTTGTAAAATGAACCAGCATTTATTTCAAAATGAATGAGAAATCTGCTTTTAGCAATAACTTGGTGCTTCTTCTGTTATTCCCTGAAATCCCATCACTGTTAGCTTTTTAATGAGAGTTTGAATAGGAAAGCAGCATACCGAGTCAGACGCTGCACCATTAACCCCATAAGCACTATTAGAGTGCATTCTCTTGCTAATCTGCTTTAGTGTCTTTTGAAGCTGTGTGACAGGTCACACTAAAGCAGATGAAAGAGCCTCTGATTGGCTGTGCTACCCACTATATATAAACAAAAGGCATAAACTGATGGGTCATAGCAAATGGATGCACCAAGCTTGCTGCTAAAAGAGGATTTTCTCTTTTATTTTACAAACTTTGCAATATTTTGAGGTTACATTTATTTTCTGTGGGTCTTGAGTGGGACAGTGTTGTTTTTTGCTTGTTGATGTGGCCTCTGTGGATAAGTTATACATTTGTTCTGGTTTGTGACAAAAAAAAAATCCATTTAGTATCGATGTAATCCAGAGAAAATTTTGGAGCTGTTCTCTGATGTTTCAAGCCCTGAAGTATATTTGCTCCTGAAAATACATAAATATGACCAAATTGGGTTTCCCATTATATCTAGTTTAACAGTCTGAAAGAACACATATCAGATCTCACTGAAACCATCCTGAAACCTCTCATAAACCATTTAGCGCAAGATGTCACAGACATCCTGAGGAAGCTAACAGAAAGTAAACAAAAAATCACAATGCTTAGTGTTAACCATATGTTCATCATTTACATCATGATAAATACTTATCCCTTATGAAATTCCCTGGCACCCAAGTAATTTGGAACCTCAATGTAACAGCATAATATACTACAAATATTCAAAGTGCCCAAGTCAAGGAAGAAGGACCCTGGCCTTACCTGGTTTCACAAAACACATAACTAAAATGTTACAAAGTACACTAACACTCATAAACTACCTATTAACCCCTAAACCACCACACTCGCGCACCACAAATACTATATTAAACCTATTAACCCCTAAACCTCCGGCCCCCCACATCGCCAATACTATAATAAAAGTATTAACCCCTAAACCACAGGCCCCACATCCCAACTAATACACTAAACCTATTAACCCCTAAACTGCCGGCCCCCACATCACAAAACACTAAATTTAACTATTAACCCCTAAACCTCACACCCTCCTAACTTTAAATTAAAAGTACAATATAACTATCTTAAAATAAATAAAAACTTAACTGTGAAATAAAAAAAAATAAGATTAAACTATAAATTGAACTAACATAACTATTCTAATAAAATAAAATAAACTACAAATTAAAAATCCTAATTACAAATTTAAATTAACCTAACACTACGAAAAAATTAAAAAATCTAACATTACAAAAATAAAAAAACACTAAGATTACAAAAAATAAAAAACGAAATTATCCAAAATAATAAAAATTACACCTAATCTAATAGCCCTATAAAAATAAAAAAGTCCCCCAAAAATAAAAACACCCCCTAAACTAACAATAAATTACCAGTGCCTTTTGTAGGGCATTGCCCTAAGTTAAACAGCTCTTTTACCTACAATAAATTACAAAGTCCCCTCAACAGTAAAACCCTCTACCCAACCAATCCCCAAAATAAAAAACCTAAGTCTAAAAAAAAATACCTAAGCTACCCATTATGGGCATTGTCCTTTTACTGCCCATCCCTAATCTTCGAGAGAAAAAAAAAAAAACCCAAAAAAATAATAATAACACTAACCCCAGAAAATCAGCCAATAGGATTTCAGTAGCTCTCATCCTATTGGCTGATTGTAAAATGTCAGCGAATAGGAATTCAAGGTACCTCATTTTTAAATGGGTACCGTGCATTCAAGCTTCACGGCGGTGATCATATGAAGAGAATCCTCCACGTTAGATGTCCGTGCCACGGGTAAAGATGCTCCCCGCCTCCACAGCTCCATGAAGAAAGAAGATGCACCACCCGCGATGAATCAAGATGTCGCCACCTGGATGAAGACTTCACGCCGCCTGGATGAAGATGGATGTCTGGACTTCAGGAACCGTGAGTAGAATTTCTGGGGTTAGTGTTAGATTTATTTATTTTTAGGATTAGGGATGGGCAGTAAAAGAGCTATATGCCCTTTTAAGGGTAATGCCGATACAAATACCCCTTATGGGGCAATGGGAAGCATATTTTTTTTTAGACTAGACTAGGCTATTGGAAGTTTATTGTTAGGTTAGGGGGTGTTTTTATTTTGGGGGGATTTTTATTTTTATAGGGCTATTAGATTTTGGATAATTTCGTTTATTATTTTTTGTAATCTTTGATTTTTTGTTTTTTTGGCAATGTTAGATTTTTTTCGTTTTTTCGTAGTGTTAAGTTTATTTAAATTTGTAATTCGATTTTTTATTTTTTCGTAGCGGGGGTTTAGGTTTAGGGGTTAATAGTTTAATTTAGTATTTTGCGATATGGGGTGCTTCGGATTTAGGGTTTAAAGGTTTAGGTTAGTTGTTGCGATGTGGGGGGCCGGCGGTTTAGGGGTCAATAGGTGTAGTTTATTATTTGGAAGTGGGGGCCGGCGATTTAGGGGTTAATCATTTTATCTAGTGTTGGCGATGTCAGCGGCAGCGGTTTAGGGGTTAATCATTTTATTTAGTGTTTGCGATGTCGGGGGTGGTCGATTAGGGGTGTCTAGACTAGAGGTTTATGTCAAGGCATTAGGTTTGAACTTAAATTTCTTTTCCCTATAGACATCAACGAGGTTGCGTAATGGCAATCGCCATTCCACGATCGCAGGTGTTAGTTGTTTTCTAACACTTTCTCCCCTTTGATCTCTATGTGGGAAAGTGTGCACGAGCACGTAAACTCAGCCCTTGGCTTTTGTGCGGTATGGAGCTTAACGCACCATACCGCACAACACAAGGAGGTTTTTTTAGTAACTTGTAATGGCAGCGCTATGGAAAGTGCGTTCTTTACGCACCTGGTATAGCGCACAACTTGTAATCTAGGTGTAGGTAAGTAATCCATTCTAGATGAGACAATGTGGTCAATTTTTTAAACCCCTGGGTGGACATGATTCGCTATAGCAAATTATGTCCGCCCTGCATCGCATACGCTGATGGCATTTAACATTGCACAAACATTTCACAAGAAATGCTTGTGCAGTGCCACCCCCTGCACATTCGCGGCCAATCGGCCGCTAGCAGGGGGTGTCAATCATCCCGATCATATCTGATCGGGATGACTGCAGTCCAAGTTAAGGAGTAACGGTCCTACGACCGCTGCTTGTTAACTTAGGTTTCAGGCGGACCTGAAACCTCGGCCTTAGCAAGCAGCATCGACTGCTTGATAAATCTCACCCAATCTCTCTAATTTGTAATATGCTTTGTTTCTCATAAAGCAAATGCATAATGTTGAGGGTTTTCTATTCTGCATATACAAGACTAATAAATAATGGGTTTCCCCATTTGTGAAGCATTAAGCTCTGCAAATATTCACTATGGAATATAAGCTGGAATGTAAAAAATGTTTGTAAAAATAAATTCACCCTAGCACATGGGGTCATTTGTGTTTGAAGTTGTAGGGAAGCATTGGCAGCAGAGAACACAAGTGATTGACTGTGTCAAACTAAACAGTGCACGTGAAGCTTGTGCTTTTGGCTTTAGAGTCAAATACAAATTCTAGGATTTTTCCATCCTTGCAGGGACATGTCCCATGATGTCTAAGAAGAGCAAGGCAAGTTTAATTCTTAGTCTGGATGTATTTCTGCATTAAGAAGACTTACTTGTAATCTGCTCTTTGATGTATCACTGTAGACATCATTTGTATTAAAATCCGTTATAGCTATAGACAAGTTTAAAGACAGGCAAAATATCTGAGGGCTGTATTAACTCTAATCTATTAACTGCATCAGAGGTAAATCTGCTACCACAATTAACATTTTTTTCATTGTAATGTAGAAATTCCTAGGGGTTATATACGTATGGTGTCTCATAATCTATAAGCTTTTTCCTTTAACTGTTTAATATGTAGTTGTCAGGGTAATGTAACTTTCATTAAAGATAGAAAATGGTTAAAATGCATGGAAATAAAATAAAATCAAGTCAAGCCTCTAATGAGTTAATATAACAGAAACAGTCAAATATTATAAAATCTAAAAAATTAATAAATCTTTTGTAAAAATGAGTTATCCCTTGTGTGTAAATGGAAAACACAAAAAAATAAAATGTAAGTTCAGGAAGATGAAATTTGCAGAATATGAAGATAAATTCTTTGCATAAAATTGAGAAATCCAATGAATAAAATTCTTCTTGTGGTCAACTGCATTTGTTTATGCAATGGGAATCCATTAGAAACTGTAACAAGAGAAAAAGCATTAGGCCAAAGTATATGAAAAAAAATATTTTTAGACATTGATCTGTATATATTTATATTTTTAAGCAATCAAGAAGTTAGAAAGTTAAAACAATTGCAGTATTGTGCAATGTGGCACAGCTGATTCAAATACAGTTATTATGCAAGTGTACTCACATTCACTTCCATTCATATGAGTTAAATTAAGAGCATTGTTTACAGATGATATCCCCCTCAATCACTCTAAGTTCCCCTTTTTGGAGTAGGTGCTGACTTTCCTATAGTGCCTCCTAGGATGTGGTTTCCATTCCTTCCAGATATGCTACACTATCAGTAAATATTTGTATAAGCCCATACGACAGAGGGGTAGAGAGAAGGATATAGGGTGGCGTCGGATGACTCAGTTGAATCAAGTAGCTGGTTAGTGAGCAATATTAGAGAGTGCTCCCCCGTACTCTGAGCACCCCCGGCTATGCTGATCAACATACTGTGAAACCCTCAGATTTCAGGATACTACCTTTAAAGAGACAAACCGCTCTTCACCTCCAAATATTTCATATGCTCTTGTGGAAGACCAAAAGTCAAACCACTGAAACTTTATGTGATTTGCCCATACAATACAAATTGGGTGATTACTTGATTACTGCTATTGCATTGCAAAAAGCTAACATACACATTCCCAGGGTATAATAGGCCCCAATTAGGACCTGCATAAAACACCCAAAACATGATTTTACGGGTCCCTTGGTCCCAGTGCTACCTATAGCTGGTGAGGTTTCTTATTGACGCACTTTAAGCATTTTTGCTCTTACAAATTATGAGAAAAAAGCAACTGCGCAATGTCGCCCCCTGCAGATTTGCAGCCAATCGGCTGCTAGCAGGGGGTGTCAATCAACCCAATCGTATTCGTTTGGGTTGATTTCTGTCCGCCGCCTCAGAGCAGGCGGACAGGTTCTGGAGCAGCGGTCTTTAGCATGGGACATCAAGCTCCATACGGAGCTTAATAAATATGGCCCTTCATATAAATATATGATTTATCATTTTATATCACCATCTCAAAGTGTATAATGTCCCTTTAACACTCATCTGAATAAGCAGATGTAAAGGAAAGACAACTTCACCTAATGGCTATTTTGCCCTCGGCATCTATAGAACATATCAGAGCAAATCTAGTTAGTATTATAAGCAAGCACATGTCTTGAGCACTACATAGAAGCAGTGTTTGCAGCAATTGTATATGAATGATACATATAGGCCTAGATTACAGTGGAGTGGATAAATATTAGCGCTGTTGAGCTTTAACACCACTCAAGATCAATAGCACTCTTATTCTTGCGCACATTTTACAAGCTGAAAGTAAAAAGATAGCACTGGAGCAAAATCCCCAGGATTGTTAACAGCTGGAGGTCTGGAGCTACATCCCCCACCTCATAGACTTCTATAGGGCGCACTACAAAAAAAATCAGAATTGTGCTTGAGCACTAACCTGAAGGTGTACTAAGTCAAAGTGTGCTAAGCAAAAAGTATGGTAAGAATATCTTGCTGGTATAATCTTGATATAGGAGTGGGATATATACTACGTGTTAGTTAATGGTCGTAGGGGCTGTAAAATATTATTCCACACCCCTTTAGATTCCCTATGGCATAGCATGTCTCTAAGAATAAAATACCCAAACGCCTTACATATAGCACAAGAGAGTACTTCTCTATATTTTAATAGGGCCTTAGAGGGCCCCTGAAGCTATAATCCCCTATAGGTATCTCTAATTCCTTTTCAACACTCAGGGTTATTATATTAGGGTAAAAATGTGTGCTGCTTGGTATGCTGGGTTCTTTAACTGTGCGGACCTATGTGTTTGAAGGCATGAAGTCCCATGTATTTGTTATTGAGCCATATCCAGGCTGTACTAGACATGCCGTTCACAATAATGTGCTGAACCCTATAGAGCAATCTGTTGGCATTTTCTCAAAAGTAAGGGTCTATTGTATATCAGGTGCTACATAAAGATTCCCCCCCAAACTGCTTAAGGTTGAGATAACATTATTACAGCATTGGGTCAAAGTGTGGCCCTATTAACATTCTTTCCATTCTCTACCCATCACCTATATATTCTTTTTTTGTCTTTTGAATATGTCATGGACAAGTACAAGCCTGCATATGTTGCAAATTGGTCATTGAAGTTAGGCTTAGACTACGTTGGTTGTTTTATTCTATGTTATTTGCCCTTTTCAAAATGCACTTAGATAAAATGAGGTAATATACATGGCTAGAAAATGTACCTTTGCGTAAAGGTATACTTAGATTTTACAGATATGAAGTCATGCTTGTTTAGTCCATCATGTAAGTTCTGATGTCTGTCAAATGGGCATGTTGCCATGATGTTTTTTCTGTGTAATTTTATTTTTGTTTGTCATATTACCTCAATAAAAAATTATTTAAAAAAAAAAGTATGGTAAGAAATGGTTTAAATACCATTGTTCTTCACTCAGTAGAACATTTTATTTTATACACACACATAGGTCCAGCCATGCAAACTTTTTAACTGCTGTTATGTGTTGAAAGTATAGGGCAAGCTAAAGAAATGTCGGCTGTGGTAATTCTGTTTAACCATTCACTTGCAATACCAGATTGTGTACTATTCACAATAGTGATAGCACGCCTTCTTCTATCAATAGTGTTCAGAGCATCTCCTTAGCACTCCTTAGCCTACCTCAGTATGCTAGCATGAAAAGGAGCTACGTTTTAACAAATTAGGAACTTATTTTTTAAAATTTTATGATTTACTGTATCTAAATTATGAAAGCTTAATTTTTACACTTGTGTTCCTTTAACAACTGTTCCAAAGCTTTGAGAACATTTATTATTTATATTGAAATTTGCCAACCAAGAAATTGCTCATTCAGAAAAAAAGTAGATATCAGTAAAGATACACTAAAGTTTTATATCTACTTACAGAAACACATTAAATACATTGTGATTCCTAATGGGTTAAAATTAAATTGATGTTTTAGTATGTGCCCCTTTGAAATGCAGGAAAGGCTTGTACTGGCCCAGTGATGCAGAACACAATTCCACATGAATGATCAATTACAAAAAAAAAAATCGCTGAGCAGACAAGTTTTTGTTCCATGCCTATATAACAACAGAATCGAGAGCTGAACGTTAGTGAGAAAGAAGACAGGGCGTATAGTTCTAAAGATCGTCAGGCTGTAAATTGCTAAGATTTTGTTCATTTGTTGTGTGAACTGTGTGCATCTCGTTTTTTTATGGAACCAGCTGTGTGTGGTATTAGTTACAGAAAGAGTCTGAGGGTTAAAATGAAAGTAGTAGGGATGACTGAATATCTGTATTTTGACATTTGAATGGTAAAAAATAAAGCTTGAAATGTTTTCTGCCATTCTTTTAGTACATAAAAATTAATATTTGAATATCAGATGTTACTATTCAAAGAGCAATTTTAATATTTGAATACTGATTCCTGAAGTCCATGGCAACCAATAATGTAATTATATTTATTTCATATAGAATATTTGAATATCTAAATGTTACCTTCAGTAAAAGATAATGCCAAAACATTCAGCCATATATATTCAGTAGACTAGCTCATTCTTACAATCACTGGTAAAGAGTTGCGTTTGATTCATGTCAACAGCCCATACCCTTAAAACTTTTTGCAAAACTGCACTTTTGTCATTGTCTAGATCTGGGAATTTATAGCTATACATGTTCAAAAGAATACTTTTTTTAAAATATGTTTCCTACAGTAAGAACAATAAAGATATTGAATTCTCTGCCTAAGGCAGCTGTTGTGAAAAATTCAGTAGATGATTTTAAAGAAGGCCTAGATGCTTTTTTGGCAAAGCAGCATATGAAGGTATAAACAGTTAGAGGCCGATTTATTAAAGTGCGGACGGACATGATACGATGTAGTGTATCATGTCCGCCGCACATCGATAAATGCCAACAGTATATGCTGTCGGCATTTATCATTGCACAAGCAGTTCTTATGAACTGCATGTGTAATGCTGCCCCCTGCAGTTTTGCGGCCAATTGGCCGCCAGTAGGGGGTGTCAATCAGCCCGATCGTATAGGATCGGGCAGATCGTATAGGATCGGGCAGATTGATGTCCGCAGCCTCAGAACAGGTGGACAAGTTATGGAGCTAAAGGCCGCTGCTTCATAACTGCTGTTTCCGGCGGCCCCTTAGTATTAACAGTATAGTAACTTGTTGATTCAAGGGGAAATCTCACTTACACTTTTTTTTTTTAAAGCTCTGTAATTTAGGATTTTTTTGCCTTCTTTCAGATCAACAGTCGTAACAGAAATGTGTGAGAGGTCAAACTTGATGAAGTTGACTCTTTTTTTCAACCTATATTATTATGTAACTATGAACTGTAACTACCTGTGCCAATATTTTTCATAGGGTTTTGCAAATCTCTCAAAGTTCTCAACTATGTGTGTGTGTAGGGGGGGGCAAAAGGTCATGTTGTGGACTGAATTAGGGAGGCCTGGCGGTGGAAATATTAGTGGAAAGGTTCAGGGCTTGTGAGAGCAGAGACATGATTGTTCAGTGTGCAGACCTGGGTAGTTCCAAGGCGTGACTAGAAAGTTCCAGTGGCTAGATGCTCTGGGGTGTGGTCTTGGAAGAATGGATAGATGTGTGGAAGGGTAATTACACTCTCCTCTTAAGCTCAACTGGCACAAAAACAATTTAAAAGACTAGTAGCACCCCGTAATATGAGTTAATACAGTGATTATGCTATTAAAGCATATATATGATAAAACAAACTATGGCCGAGATTTTAAGTGGAGCGCTAAATTATTGCGCTCCTGCACACCACTAGGTTAATTTTCTAAAAGTGCCCCAAATGCCCTCAAAATAGAGGGCATTGTAGTTTTTTTTATTGTAGTGGGAGTGGGGTGTTAGAAGAAAAACGGCACTGAAAAGTGCCTTTACATTGCGGTCTATGGGAACTGTGTGTTCCCATGGACTGCAATGTAAATATATATGTATATGATTATATACATATATATTTATGTGTTAATATGTATATATACATATATTAACACATAAATATATATGTATATATTCATATACATATATATTTAAAATGCTGCCCATCGCTGCGCTACATACCTCCTTTGCTGCACGGTATATCAGAACGAGGTATATCAGAACAAGGCTCCAATAGGAGCCTATGGAAGCGTGCTCTCGTGAGCGCAATTCTTCCTAACAATGTAAACGCGATTGCATTGAGATTAACTTTTAATACGAGCGCACATTACCACACACTGGTATTACAACGTGGAGCACTAATATCGCTTGCATGCAAGCGATATTTAGCGCTCCTCTTATAATCTGGCCCTATGTCTTGAAAGATTTGTATTTTAAATATATATATATATATATATATATATATATATATATACACACACATACATAGTTATATTAAGAAAAGGTGTTGGACTGGGAAGGGCTTAAAAGTGAATATATATGTGTGTATGTATATGTGTACATATGTATGTGCACACATACATACATACATACACATTAATACAGATATACACACACAAATACACACACATGCACACACACACACACATATATATATATTTATTTATAAAACACCTTTCAGTCCTTCCAAGTCCAACGCTTTGTTATATACCATATCAGTTTAAAACACTTTTTATACATTTATTTCTTTCATAAGGTGGTGAGAGTCCACGATCCATTACTCCTAAGATTTAACTCCTGGCCACTAGGTGGAGGCAAAGCAGTTATGTGCAGTCACTAGAGGCAGGTGAGGCAGTGCTTCACCTCTCATATGGGCAAAAATATATATTTTTTATTGGCTTTAAAAAAAAAATTGTAAATTTTTTCCCCCAGCATTTTTTTTTCTCACAGCTATATGTTATGCAATGAAGAGGCACAATCAGGTCTGCCCACCATTACACAACATGCTGCGCCATCTACTGGATGCAATTGGTTAAGATCATTGCATGGCTCATTAACTGCTTATTTGAGGCAGTCCTATTTGGGCTGAACCAATCCAGTGAGAGGCATTAGTAAGTGGAACATAGGGTTGGGGCTGGATGTTAAATCATATAAAACAAAACAAAAACGCAAAAAAACAACTGCTAGCTTTGCTAAAGTGAAAAAGAGAGTTCTGTTCTTCCCCTCTAAGTGCAGTGGAATGTGCCACTGTCACTTCCTGAATCCTTACAGAGCAGGAGAGAGGCACAGAGAGCAGTGTTTCACCCACATCTTATTAAAGTAAGATTTTACTGAAAGATTCTGTTAGTTAAAATGATAATTTAATGAATGTGGTTTAGTGTTTGTTTACTCTTTTATAGCAGGGTCGTTTTTGTATTTTGTTTACTCAAACTTTACACCCACTAACTTAGCAGCTTGCCTCTGTACTTCACACTAAATTATAGACTAATTTTCTGAACTCTCTGTAGCTCTGCTGTTTTATTACTTTAAAATGCAGTGCCCCCCCCCTTGTGTGTGTGTGTGTGTGTGTGTGTCTCTCTCTCTATCTATCCATCTCTCTCCTTATGTGTTGTTCTCCCCCATGGTCTCTTTCTCTCTCTGTCTCTCTTCCTCCCCCTCTGACTCTCATCCCTTATGTAATGAAAGAATCTATAAACATAATTTGCAGCATTAAAGTAAAATGTATGTTTTAAACATATTTTAATGGGCATGGATTTCTAGATCTCATAATCAGAGCAAGCATTGTGTTATCTGGCAAGAGTTTCTGTTACAATCCTTTTAGACTAAAATCAGATGTTTACTAAGTTGACCAGTTTTCCAAGACACCATTTAAAGGGACATGAAACCCATATGCAAATTTAAATAACTTTCCAATTTACATCTAATATCTAATTTTCTTTATTCTTTTGATGTCCTTTGTTGAAAATCATATCTAAATATGCTCAGTAGCTGCTGATTGGTGGCTGCACATAGATACCTCATGTGATTGGCTCACCCATGTGCATTGCTATTTCTTCAACAAAGGATATCTAAAGAATGAAGGCGTATCCTAGCCACTGCCTCACCATCCTCTGACGTCACTGCACGTCACTGAGGCAAAGACACCCAATATTTCACAAACTTTTAACCATTCTCAACTCCCTGGTACCCCAGTCGTAATCTTTTCCTCCACAGGAGGAAGGTAAAGAACAGAGGTGCTACAGCGAATCATGTCTGCTCCACCATTAATAAATCTACTATTGAATCTTGTAAACTCAGCAAATTCCTTTAAAATGCAATTTTAGTTGTGCATATTAATGCTAATATATTATTTTTTTTAGTGATTATGTTATTAAAACAACAACTTAAAATGGGATAAACAAACTTTGTCTTGGAGGATTTGTATTTTAAATAAACTTTGACTTTTGATTATGTGGCTGCCTTTTATCCCTGATGTGCACTCACATAAAAATAAAAATTATATATATATATATATATATATATATATATATATATATATATATATATATATATATAAAACAACATTTTAAATTAGGGGGAGATAAAAGGCGAGTTTAAAATCCTCCACTACGCACAAAATATAGAAAAAATAACTCATTGTGTAGTTCATTAACAAATCTAGACAGGCCCAGAGGCTTGTTTTCCCGCAGAAAACCTCTGAATTACATTGTTTCCAATGCAGCAAAGGATTCTGGGTAAGATATGCAAATTAAGTACACAATGACACACCTTTTTACTTCAGTCTGCTTTTCAGCAGGTTCCCTTTATGCCAAAGTATCGCTGTTCACACAGCTTATAAACTTAGCAAGGGTTAGTGCAGTGATTCATAACCATCCCAGGACAGACTGTTTCGTGGTTTTTGCCACTCATCAGCTGGGAGAAGGTTAGAATCACTGCTGGGTGAAGTTGATTCCGGGCAGAATACAACAACATTTTAAATTAGGGGGAGATAAAAGGCGAGTTTAAAATCCTCCACTACGCACAAACTATAGAAAAAATAACTCATTGTGTAATTCATTAACAAATCTAGACAGGCCCAGAGGCTTGTTTTCCCGCAGAAAACCTCTGAATTACATTGTTTCCAATGCAGCAAAGGATTCTGGGTAAGATATGCAAATTAAGTACACAATGACACACCTTTTTACTTCAGTCTGCTTTTCAGCAGGTTCCCTTTATGCCAAAGTATCGCTGTTCACACAGCTTATAAACTTAGCAAGGGTTAGTGCAGTGATTCATAACCATCCCAGGACAGACTGTTTCGTGGTTTTTGCCACTCATCAGCTGGGAGAAGGTTAGAATCACTGCTGGGTGAAGTTGATTCCGGGCAGAATACAACAACATTTTAAATTAGGGGGAGATAAAAGGCGAGTTTATAATCCTCCACTAAGCACAAAATATAGAAAAAATAACTCATTGTGTAGTTCATTAACAAATCTAGACAGGCCCAGAGGCTTGTTTTCCCGCAGAAAACCTCTGAATTACAGTGTTTCCAATGCAGCAAAGGATTCTGGGTAAGATATGCAAATTAAGTACACAATGACACACCTTTTTACTTCAGTCTGCTTTTCAGCAGGTTCCCTTTATGCCAAAGTATCGCTGTTCACACAGCTTATAAACTTAGCAAGGGTTAGTGCAGTGATTCATAACCATCCCAGGACAGACTGTTTCGTGGTTTTTGCCACTCATCAGCTGGGAGAAGGTTAGAATCACTGCTGGGTGAAGTTGATTCCGGGCAGAATACAACAACATTTTAAATTAGGGGGAGATAAAAGGCGAGTTTAAAATCCTCCACTACGCACAAAATATAGAAAAAATAATTCATTGTGTAGTAACCAAAATAACATTCCAACATTACAATACTATACCTCTCATCCAGACTGCATGGGATGAGGTTTTCTGGCTTTATATACACACAGTTAAATATCTGTGTCTGGAACACACCTGAACTGGGTGGAGTGCTTTAAACCAAAAGGGCTTTGGTCAGTTTCCCCAGTGATAAATCAGTAAGAAATAATGGTTAAGCACATCTAATTAAAGCATATGTTTTTAAATGCACATATTGTGGAGTGCTGCCAAAGTGACCAAAATGTATATAATAATAAGAGCAGGTATTGGCGCACCTCAAGACACATGAGACCACAAATTATTTTGCATATTTTAACTTTTTTCCATTTTTTCCTTAACGCTGCAAAAATTGCCTTCATAATATTTCATCATTCTCTTGGTTGGGGAAAATGGGGAAAAAATCAAACAAACATATGTCAACCTTTTAAAAGTACTTTTCTTCATCTAGCCATCTACCCAGATCATTAATGTACAATTTTGAATTCACAGAATTATTTTTGTATGCACATTTACAAATATGATTCTTTAAAAAGTGATCTCTTAAATTTCTGCAATTTTTTGGTTTAGGGGATGCAAGGTGCATACATGTTTCCTCCTGTGAGTGTTTCTGTGGGTGTCTGTGTTTATGTCATTGTGCTTTGGTTTGTGTCTCTATGAGTGTGTATGTATTTTTTTGTCTGTGGGTCTCTCTGTGAGGGTGGGTGTGTATGTCTTTGTGCATTTTCTGTGGATGTCTGTGAGGGTGTGTGCATACGTCTTTGAGCTTTTTCTATGGGTGTCTCTGTGAGGGTATGTCTGTGTTTTCTGTGGATGTCTCTGTGAGGGTGTGTCTGTGTATGTATGTCTGTGTTTTCTGTGGATATCTCTGTGAGGGTGTGTGTTTTCTGTGGGTGTCTCTGTGAGGGTGTGTGTATGTCTTTGTGTGTTTTCTATGGATGTCTCAGTGAGGGTGTGTGTATGTATGTCTTTCTGTGTTTTATGTGGTTGTCTCTCTTTGTGTGTGTGTATGTCTTTGTGTGTTTTCTGTGGGTGTCTCTGTGTGTGTTTGTGTGTGTCTTTGTGTGTTTTCTGAGGCTGTCTCTGTCGGTGTTTCCTTGGGTGTATGTGCAAGTTTGAGTTTGTGTGTATGTGTCAATTGTCTGTTCCTTTTTAGGACATTTTGATCTTACTACTGATTATTCACATCTTTCTACAGACTTTGAGACTAATGACACATTTCCGGAAGTCACCAATCTACCATTTAACCAGTCATTTGTCTACTAGATTAATTTTAGGGTTCTAAAAGCAATCTTAGCACCTCGATATAAGAACTAAAATGTGGCACGCAACCCCTTATTTGACACTGCTATGAATTGAAGGCCCACACTCCTAGGTAGCATTTACATAATCATCATGGAATAACCTGAAATAACTATAGACATCTGGAACAAATTGGGAGATAGAGTGTTCAGTTTGCTGACTACCATATTACAATACCACTTATTCAAAAGCAATAATCCTCCTCTTTCAAATGAGTGGCTAGTGACGGCCATCTTTTAGGTAATTACCATACCATTGAAAAGCCTCACAGTCAAATTATTTTTTTAAATATATCATAAAACTCATAATTTGAAAGTGGGGTTCCTGCCACCCAAAAAAGTATTTTTTTTTCATGACCTCATAACTGTCAAGTGATAGTCATAGTAATAATAATTTGGTAGTCTTGTTTTGTTATGTTTTTGATAGATCAATGCTCCTCTAAGATAATAAAAAATGAGGTATCTAAATAAATAGGGAAACTGGGGAAGTGAACAAAAGATAAAACAATGTGTAATTCTATATGGGATGATTTTTGTTGGAAGTTTTTTCTTACTATATCCTTCTGATCACAATCCTTCAAAGTATATTGTAAAGTAAGTGTCTCTCATTCACATCAAGAGTATTAGTGAACTCCCCTTAATGAGATACACAGATCTCAAAATAAAAATTGATTGGCGGGTCTTGTAAGAATGATGAGGCATCTTATAGAACCGTATAGAATCTCGCTGGGCCAGAGAGCTTTAGAGTATTGGGCCCTAGGTCTATGAAGATTTTTAAGCATCTAGTGCTACCTTTCAAGTGCTATCATTGTGGGTAGATACAGTGGTGACATTCACATGTGCTAACACAGAGGACATCATTTTTACTTATCAGCTTTGACCAAATTTGAATTTGTTTTCTCCACCTCATATTGAATATTCCGAACATTGAAATTCTGAAACAAGTTGTTCTTCAAGTGCACATGAGAGTGAAGGTGGTTTAGTTGAGCCAGGCGGAGTAGACACACTAGAGGGATAGTAAATTTCAAGCACAGCAAATAATTTACTTATATGAATGAAAGAGTTATTTAAAAGGGATATGAAACTCCCCAAAAAAATTTGTGATTCAGACAGAGCATACAATTTTTAAAAAGTTTCTATTATCAAATTTACTTTATTCACATTTTTTTTTCTAGGTTGGTAGGTGTCTGGATCACTGCATGGCAGGAAAGTGCTGCAATCTAGTGTTCTTACAAATAGATAACATTCTTGCAAAACTGCGGCCATATAGTGCTCTAGACACGTGCACGCTCCTGAGCTTTTTTTAACAAAATTTACCAAGAGAACAAAGAACAAAAAAGGCACGCTGGTGTCTTGCAGCGTCTAACAGCGGATCCTTTTGCCTGATTCTATCTACCCCAGAAGAAGACACTTTATGGGAGCAATTGGTAAGGGAGGAGCGGCCGCATGAAAAAAGACAGGTATCTATGTGAACTGTAAATCCATTACTTACTCGGCTTGGTAATATGGCATACCTGTGAAAAAGACGCGGAGATGTTCAGCTCCCCCTCTTAATAAGCTCTAACGTATTACATTGGTGTGACGAGCAGGGGTTTAGATTTGATTCGCCTGGCTTTGAGAATAATTGGGGACAATCTCTCTCCCTTTGGATTACAAATTATATGCATTTATTTTGAATGACATTTATCCTAAGATTTCTGGTGCACCAGATTAACTCTTGGCCAGTGTGTTCTTATATGCGCTTTCATGGGATCCCCTGTATGAATGTGATTTGAATGATTGGATGTATGATTACCATTTTATTATTAAACATTTTCTAAATTTGACTGTTTGAATCTCTAGTGTGCTTTTTTATTAGACAGTTGTGCTGATTTTGCCTAGACTTTTAGAAACTCCGTATTGTGGGGTTTCTACTCCCTTCTCTATGCTATTATAAATCTATTTTTCTAGGAAGCACCTGTATACTTTTATATTGTTTATTAGAGTGCTACTCGATTGCTTGTTGTTACTGAATAGTGTTTTCCCAGTTCTTCCATCAAAGGTTTTAAATAATGTGCTAACAATTGAATTATAACTACAGAATGCGCTAGATTACAAGTGGATTGCTATTGATTGCAGAGGGTATGCTATTGATATTGCAGGCCCTCACGAAGATTATCACACAATCTTGTATTACAAGTCCATGATAAAACTGAAAAACAAGAGAATGGTTAATGCTAAGCGGACAGTGTACACTAAAATTGCTATTGTTTAAAAAGATAGATAATGCCTTTATTACCCATTCCCCAGCTTTGCACAACCAACATTGCTAGATTAATATACTTTATAACATTGAAACCTTTACATTTCTGCCTGTTTCAATGGGGTAGATTTAGCGGATGCTGCTATCTTCCCACCGTACTTTCCGGCTCTCCGGAAATGTAAGTTAAGAAGCAGCTACAGCGGATTATGTCCACCCTCACATTGATAAATCTACCCCAAAGGCTCTATAGATAGCCTCTTAATCACATGCTTTTTTATTTGCTTTTCACAACAGGAGACTGCTAGTTCATGTGGGCCATATAGATAACAATGTGTTCACGCCCGAAGAGTTATTTAAGATTTTGCTCAACACAGTACTAAATGCAAGTCAAAAGATAAAATAAAAAGTCATGTGATCAGGTGGCTGTCAGAAGATGCTTAGATACAAGGTTATCACAGAGGTTAAAGTATATTAATATAACTGTGTTGGTTATGCAAAACTGGGGAATGGGTAATAAAGGGATTATCTATCTTTTAAAACAATAACAATTCTATTGTAGACTGTCCCTTAAACATTGTTTAAAGTTATATGTTGCACTCAAGCAAGTGTTACAAGAAAAGTACATTATAACACATGTAAAACATATTAAAATATATCACCATAGAACAGGCTAACAATGTTATTGAGCTGGTTGTTCGTTCAAAGGTGTATATATGTGTGTATATTTGTATGTGTATGTTAGTTCACCAGTCTTTTGCTCACGCGCACACTTTTTACTTTTTTTATATATATAATTTTTATTGAGGCAAAACAAGAAATACAGATATTCGGTGTAATACAATTTGTAGGTTTAACGTGTATCACAATGGACATGTTATGAATTAACATAAATAAAACGGGATACAGTATTCTGTAAGGGTCATTATAAAACAACCTAATAAAATAAACTATAGAAATGTCTCAATTTATAGTAATCTGTATGGAAAAACTGAACCAACTTTACAGCCGCTCATTTGTTATTTTTTTTTAACATTATATAGATTTAAATCTCCCCATAATAGATACTAAAACAACTAGCTAATTGTTGTTCCCAAATAATAGATGAAGGTCTCTCATGGACCTCTAAAAAAATACATTTAGCTACGGGAGAGTTTGGGGGAAATAATAAAAGTAAAGATAGGGTTTTTGAGGGATGCATTTTCCCATGCTTACTTTGTAAGCTATTTCTCAGGGGGGGGGGGGGGTTAAAGGGACATAAAACCCAAACTTTTTCTTTCATGATTCAGATAGAGAATATAATTTAAAAAAACGTTCCAATTTACAAAAGCTCAGGAGCAGCACAGAACATAGGTTCTAGCTGCTGATTGGTGGATGCATTTATATACAGATTGTTATTGGCTCATCCATGTGTTCAGTTAGAAACCAGTAGTGCATGCATTGTTGCCTCTTTAACAAATGATACCAAGAGAATTAAACAAATTAGATAATAGAAGTAAATTAGAACGTTGTTTAAAATTGTATTCTCTATCTGAATTCTGAAAAAAAGAATTGGGTTTCATGTCCCTTTAACTGAAAAGTGTTATGTTAACTATACCACCTAAGCAGAATATTGCCCGGAATGTATTATGCTAAACCATTATTTTGAGGTTTGGTGAGTAGTACTATTGGGTATGTGCAATTTAGTGAGATCCATGTAAGCAAGACATAGGGAACTCCAAGACCCAAGCTAAATTATATGACAAAGAAGATATAAGATCTAAATCTAGTTGGAAACATAGATCTACTACTTTTCTTGTCATAGTAAGCATATACATTGCATATAAGGTAATCCTATATATTATAGCATAACCAGTATTATTACCAGTGGGCGTAACTGTGCATAATAACTGTAAGGAGTAAGAGCTATGAATTTTACATAAGGTCATGAGCATAGTATTTTCACATTCAGCATCTTATTGTACATAATATTTAAGCAAACTTATATATGAATGGAAGATAAAAACACTGTACTGCAAGTATTATAACACTAGACTATAAAACCGGCATATATTTATAACTCTAATGTAGGAGCTAAATTATAAGGCAGGTATGGATTGGATTAGTAGGTCACACCAATCTATATATATATATTAAACCTATTGATGTACACTAAACAATAAGCTCAGGTCTATTGCTGTCAATACTTGTTAAGGCACGTAATGGTCTAGTCCCTAAATATATATCAGTATTTTGCCTAGCTTTGTAGGCAGAACATAAGACTATTGTCTAAGATACATAACAGCAAAAATGCACATGAGATAAAATGGCTGCTCTAAAGACATAAATAGTAAGGAGAAATTCTATAGTAATTGTAATAAGCTGAGTGCTATGACCCACAAGTCTCAGGAAGAGGTGTCCATCACTTGCTGTAGTGGTCGCACATATATGCTGAATAAAAGTTATGCTAATACACTGCACATGAATAGTCTAATAACATAATATACATATTAAGTAGGGTAATGTGAAAAACCCCAGTTAAGGAAGAGACTAATTATATGCTGTCCATGTCTACGTAATATATCCAAACATCTCGTATGAGCAATCCATAGGTGAAACTAGGAGTCTAATAATTATCAAAGAACCAAAGTCTGAACGCTTATTTGTAATGTATGGGTATCATACAGTCTCAGTCCATCACCTCATTAGTAGATTGGTGATCTTCTGTGATGCATAACATCCTATCCCACCCCAGTACTGCTAAATGCTTTAGGATAAATATCACAGGACCTTCTTGAGGTTACTATCTTAATCTCTTCAGCCTCCTGTATACTGGACTCCATCAGCACAGCCGACACAGTGCCTCTCTCTCTTTTAGGTGAATGCCCAGGGAGCCAGGATCGAGTAGTTAGGGCCCTCAACTCCCGATCTCATCTTTTTAAGTAGGCATGTCGGGTCATCTTATGCATCATCCTGTAGATCCACTGACTCCCAGCTTTTATGAGTTATATACGCTGAGACCTGCTCCCAGGGATCGGCCGCATCCCATGAGGTCAGGCCCCCGGTCTGCCTATCAAATTGCCTCTGTGGCTCCAACAGTATCAGCACTTCTAGAGGTGATTTTGTAAGATCGGAGTGCTGCATTGTCCCTTTCTCCTCGATCTGTCTCAGACGCTTTAAAGTCTACAAAAATAGCCTCTATCGCCAGCGTGATATCCTCCATGATGAAAAATATAGGGGTTTGTAGCCTTAGGTTCACTTCAGGTCTGTCGTACTTTTATACAGAAGTGGTGTAAGTTTGCTCCATAGGTATTAATCTGCGCCACGTTATGTAGTAGATAGCCTTGTGGCCTTAACGAAAAAACATTTATCAGGGATGAAGTACGGCTCCGGCTCCAAACCACTGTATCTCAACGATGAAGCTAATATATATGGTTAATCTATAGTTAGGAGTTCCAAATAATAAAAAAATTCCATATATTAGCATCTTAACTCCTGATGTATGCGTCCTACCGCTTCGGTGGTTAGCTCCACCCCCCCACACACTTTTTACTTTTAACTTGTAATATGTGCACAATATAAGCGTCATTGATTTAACTTGAGCAGAGTTAGAGCTAATATTTTTGCTCTCCACTTGTAATCTAGGTCTATGTGTTTTATTTTAAAAGGGTATAAGTGATGAGCTGGCAAGGGTACTTTTTTTTCTTCTCTTTTTGAGTTGTATTTATTATTTTGTATCTCTATGCATACAACACCATGGTTTAATAAGTTATATTAAATATTTGTATTTAACTTGGAGCTATACTGAAGTGAACTGAATTCATAACATTTACTGCTATTCAAACAACAAATACAGGTTACTGTGGTAGCTGGAGACCAAGAGCTAAGACAGCATGACATGATCCAAAAACAATTAAATCATTAGCAGCAGTAGATTATGGCTGATACTCAGCATGCTTCAGCATGGCTTAGCTTCGCATTTTTGACGAAAGCAATAAAATCATCAAGGAAATCTTCTTAGAATTAAAACATTCCAAAAAATATAATTAATAATTCTGAACAGGCATTAAGACTCCAGACAGTCTGTGTAGTTTTGCTACTAGACTAGGTAGAAAGCTGTGAAATGCAAAAAAAAGTCCTGCAATCTACACCATCCCAAAGACATAAATACTGGAAAAATCAGCAGTTATATCTAATCAGCATGTATGCTGGTAATGTTATCTATAAATCTCACAAAGTGGAAAGTCATAAGCCACCAGTATACTAGACATTATATAGGTCAGATTACAAGTCAAGTGTTATTGTTTGTGCGAGGTGCACTAACTTGTACAAGGCCTTGTGCAATCTATAACATTCTAGTTGATATTACAAGTCATTGGTTAAAAAATGTAACCAAAGGCTTGTCTCGTGCACATACCTAAATAAGATAATCAAATAGTGATAGTGACCAAGCGCTAAGGTGTATACCTCTAGCTGTGCACAAATGGCTTCCTAACTAGCTCTGGAAAGAGTGAAAATCATACTGGTGTGTATACAGCGCCTATGGCCGAGGAAAATAATAGGAGATAACTGACTGTTAAGACAGTAAACGTGTGTAGGGTTACACAAAACTATCAAATAATGCACATAAAAATATATTGCACATAAAAATGTATCAATATTTAATAATCATCACAATATAATAAAAGTTAAAAAACTATTCATGGATCCATGAGTTAAAAATGTGGTTTAAAACAATGACAAATATTATGTATTGACAAATGATAACAACAATGATCCTAAAGATCCTGGTGAGTTACTAAACAAAAATCTAAATGTAAACTGCTACAGTGAGTGTAGATGTCAATATGATGCTCTGACAGACTGCAATCAATAATAACCAATAATGATTAATCCAGTTGTCAATCAAGGAGTAAAGAAATATGCATAGTCAACAATATTCAATGCGTTGCCAAGCAGTGAAATGATTATGAAATGGATGATACAATGATATAAAAATGACCAAACGAGGAGAAGAATATGGGATGAACAAATGATAATGAAAAAATTATTGAAAAAATGTGATAAAGAATGATGAAAAAATGGTAACAAAAATTATATATATATATATAGTGTGAGAAAAATATAATGCAAATGAAAAAATGAAAAAATGTGAATGTGGCAAAAATAATATTGCAATTCCCAGTGATTAAAATCCAGTAACAAACGTTATAATCCCATAATATAAACAAAATCAATAGTATAATTTATAATCCAATAAATGAAAAAATGAAAAAATGAAAAAGTTTGTGAAAAAACCTTGTGTATTTAGTGAAGAAAATCCTTGGTGTCCTGTTAGTGTTACGTTTATCCTGTTGTTCACATAGTTCTTGAATGTCCCTGTAGAACTAAAAATCCAATAGTGTAATATATTCAATACTCAAAAAATATATGGAGTAGTGCTTACCAGTAGGTCGACGCGTTTCGGCCCTTTAATCAGGCCTTTATCAAAATCAGGCCTTTATCAAGAGTCTTGGAGAGAAAGTGTTAGAAAAAAACTAACACCTGCGGTGATCGCCGTAACGCAATCCACTCTGATGTCTATGGGGAAAAGAAAGTTATGTAAACACCCTAAAATAAACCCCGAGTCTAAACATCCCTAATCCGCCGGCCCCCAACATCACCAACACTAAATAAAGTTATTAACCCGTTAACTGCCACCCGCATCACTAACACCTAAATATGTATGTATTGGGTACTTGTAAAGCGCGGCTAATCACCCGTAAGGGTCTCAAGGCGCTGCTCATTTTATCGACCTCAGAAGGATGAAAGGCTGAGTGGACCTCGCAGGGGATCGAACCTGCAACCCTTGGGTTGCTACAGAGCTCAGCCACAGTGCCTATTAACCCCTAAACCACCAGCCCCCCACATCGTTACTACTATAATAAACCTATTAACCCTTAAACCGATGGCCCCCCACATCGCTACTACTAAAATAAACCTATTAACCCCAAAACCGCCAGCTCCCCATATCACTACTACTATAATAAACCTATTAACCCTAAACCGCTGGCCCCCCACATCCCTACTACTATAATAAACCTATTAACCCCTAAACCGCCAGTCCCCCACATTGCTACTACTATAATAAACATATTACCCCTAAACTGCCGGCCCCCCACATCACTACTACTATAATAAATCTATTAACCCTTAAACCGCTGGCCCCCACACCGCTACTAGTGTAATAAACCTATTAGCCCCTAAACCACCAGCCCCCCACATCGCTACTACTATAATAAACCTATTAACCACTAAACCGCCGGCCCCCCACATTGCTACTACTGTAATCAACCTATTAACCCCTAAACTGCCGGGCCCTCACATCGCTACTACTATAATAAACCTATTAACCCCTAAACCGCCGGCCCCCGCATCACTACTACTAAACTAAAACTATTAACCCCTAAACCGTCATCCCCCACAATGCAATAAACCTAATTACACTATTAACCCCTAAACCGACATCCCCCACAACGCAATAAACCTAATTAAACTATTAAACCCTAAACCGCCATCTCCCAACAACGCAAATAACTAATTTAATCACTAAGCCTCCTAACCTTACACCCCCTAAATTAACCCCAATTACATAAAATAAAAAAATACTAAGTTAAAATTAAAATAAAAAATCCTAACATTACTTTAAAAAAACCAAGATTAAATTAAAATAAATAAATCTAAAATTACAAAAGATAAAAAAGTCTAAAATTACAGAAAAAATAAACCAAATTATCAAAAATTAAATCTAATCTAATACCCTATAAAAATAAAAAAGCCCCCAAAATAAAAACACCCCTAATCTAACACTAAGCTACCAATAGCCCTTAAAATGGCCTTTTGTAGGGTACTGCCCTAAATTAAACAGCTCTTTTATCTCAAAAATACAAATTAATCCCAGTTAACAGTAAACCCCCCAGCCCACCAAACCCCCAAAAATAAAAAAAACTAACACTAAAAAAACCTAAGCTGTCAATTGACCCTAAAAGGGGCATTTGTATGGGCATTGCCCTTAAAAGGGCAATCAGCTCTTTTGCAGCCCATTAAAATAAGAAAATCCCTAATCTAAAAAAAAAAACACCACCAAATATAAAAAAGCCTAAATCTAACCATGAAATAGGTACTCATCCTTCCTAAAGTAGTAGTAAATTGTGGTTACTTTCTATTTTATAAAAAAAAAAAAAAGAAAATAAAACAACTTACCTTAGTTTGCCAGGTTAACCAACCAGGACTGTTTATGGTTATGGTTGAAAGCTAAACCTAGGTAGGCTCATATGCTAATTTCAAGCCTGCCTTTTGACAGTTTTTCACAGCTAGACAGCGCTAGTTCATGTGTGCCATATAGATAATATTGTGCTCACTCCAGTGGGGCTATTTATGAGAGGTTAAAAAGTATATTAATATAACCATGTTGGTTATGCAAAACCGGGGAATTGGTAATAAATTAATTATCTATAATTTTAAACAATAACAATTCTGGAGTAGACTGTCCCTTTAAGTTCACTGTCAAAACTGAGCTTCCCATCCTTATGTGAAGATTATTCATCTAAACTTTAAGCCAAGGAAAATGTATAGCTAATTTAGTTATTTTTACAGGTCACAAATAATCTTAATAGATTTGGAGTGACAGTTAAGGTTAATTGTGGTGGAGGCTGGGTCAGCAGTAGTTAGGGTTAATATTGGTAGGACATGGTCATTGTACATCAAGGTTTGAGATAACAGTGGTTAGGGCTAATTTCTTTCTGATCTTCTGCATTTAGCTTTGTGTTTTTCAAACTCTTGTATGACAATTGCTTTTAGTTAGGGTTAGGGTTGCAATTGCTTTTAGTTGACACATCTAAAAATGGATTTGACAAAGCTTTGCGGACTACCACGTATAATAGCAACATCCATAACATAATGTTGTTCTTGTGTTATAGCAGATCCCATGGAAGATAATAACTGGGAGCTGCCACAGTGATTGAGCCCTTCAACATTTGTGTGGCTTGAGTGTTATTGCTGACCCACCATTATTGATAGCTTTTGTTATCCAAGTAGTTGTCATTACCAAAGCATGTCATATAGGATCTAGTCCTAGGTATTTAAACCACATATATAGCATCAACAGCTTGGATAACCAGTCATATACTTTTAATGTACAAAAAGTAAAATATTTTGTGAAGAGAAGCCTCAGAAATGCATTTGATTGGTTTATAGAGTAAAACAGCACAAATATGACTACAAATATAGCACTGTTTGGAAATATCATAATGTATTGCGTTCTAAATAATTTCAGCTGATGTTATATAATGTTTATTTTGTGCAAGATGACTATGCAAAATTTTTAACTTGAAATTACCAGGAATCAAAGGCAGATGTTAGGTTTAAAGCTTGAGGAAAAAAGATGAAATCCATCTCTGGGAGATATTCTATTTATGAAAAGAAGCTGTTGAAGGTAAACACTAGATACGGGTTATATCTGGTCTGTGCAACCTATTTATCAAATTATGCCTTAGATTGCAATTATGCTGCTAATTGTGGCAAATAATCATTTTCTATTTGCCAAAAATGGCTTGTTATTTGAAACAGTAATCCATAAGATGTGTTCACTTCCTTTCTTGCAGGGATCTTCCTTGAGTGTCTGCAGCTCTTTTCAAAGTTGTCCTATTTTAACCTCTTACAGGTGCCAGTTGCTTAAAGGGACATAATACTCATATGCTAAATCACTTGAAACTGATGCAGTATAACTGTAAAAAGCTGACAGGAAAATATCACCTGAGCATCTCTATGTAAAAAAGGAAGATATTTTACCTCACAATTTCCTCAGCTCAGCAGCGTAAGTTCTGTGTAAAAAGTTATACTCAGCTGCTCCCAGCTGCAGGTAAAAAAAAATAAAAAATGAAGAAATGAACAGCAGCCAATCAGCATCAGCAGTGCTGAGGTCATGAACTCTTACTGTGATCTCATGAGATTTGACTTAACTCACATGAGATTTCATAGTAAGCTTCCTTTACCTGATTGGTGAAATAATATGAGAGTGCACGAAGCTCATCCTTTCAGTTGTCCCGGGACAGACACACTAATACAGTATGCTGCTTAGAAATCCTTTACAATGGGAGGTGGCTACTGAGGAACTTTTGAGGTAAAATATCTTTCTTTTTTACATAGAGATGTTCAGGTGATATTTTCTAATCAGCTTTTTACAGCTATGCTGCATCACTTTCAAGTGTTTAAACATTTGGGTATTATGGCCCTTTAAGCTCCACGTCTAAATAGTTAGTGCTGCCATCGTGGCGCCTTGGTATTCTAGCACCCTGTGACAGTGCTGACTGACTCACAGAACAGTGGCATTGCTGGATTTTTGACAGCTGTATTGTGCACTTCTGGTGGGTGTGTATGATACAGTGCAGAAACTTTACATTTTTACAGTGACTGCATTGATCTTTATTATTAATGTGACCTTTTTTAATATACAGCATGTTATGTAACTTTTATACTGTGCATAAATGCTGCAAAACTATCCACCTCCCGCTCTATATTATGTGTACTAATCTGATACACACAACATAGCTGTGAAAAAGCAGGCCAACACCACTGATCTGTGAAGGTTCATAGTACACGAATATGTAAGCTCCAAAATGAGCAAATTAAAAAGACAGTGCGGGAATAAACCAACACTATCAATAGGGGGTGCACAAAATCCATTGCAATCACTTACAAGGCAAATGATAAGACACAGGAGAAAAACTGCAAATATGAAATATGCCCTTGACTAATAAGGGTACAATGTTCAGACTATAGAAAAAATCTAAAGTCCAAAATCCAAAGACAGCAATCACTCAATCTTCTTTGATTATGGGATGCTTCCACATACTCCCATCTGGAAAAGGCTGCACTCTCCCCTCTCACTTGCAAAGTAGAACTTCGAAAAGATATTCAAACAACAAGGGAGGTGCTGCATGCGTGTATCAATAAGGACTAGTCACCAGTATAATGACCCGAATAAAGGGTACTCACATTTAAGAAGAGCACTCTATTGTGCTGTTAGGCGCATGCTGGATATTTAACAGCAAACCAGCTATCTTTACTCCAGTTCACAGAAACACACAAAATAACAGGGTTCCAGCCGCGATGTTAGTCAACTCCATCATGTAGCTTAGGCTCATCAATAGTCAAGGTTCAAAGTGGTTAAAAGTAAAGTCCTACAGCCTTACAGCACAATAGAGTGCTCTTCTCAAATGTGACTAGTCCTTATTGATACACACATGTGGCACCTCTCTTATTGTTTGAATATCACTATGGGAATGTTGAGTGGGGAACTAACTGCTGCGCATGAGCGATACAAGGTATTTTGTGCCTGTTTGCACACGTCATGCGTATTACAAGTTGAAAGTAAGCGCATTTGATAGAGGGCAATTGAATTTAACACGTGTTGAATTACCACGACTTCAGAGCTCTGGTTAACTGTTACACAAGACAAAAAAGTTGCACAAACACATCAAAAATACATTGTACAGTACAGTTACACTGATAATAACAGTGTCTGATTTAAAAAAAATTTTTTTAAATATTGCATTAAAATGTTACAAGGGCTCAAAGATATGAGGTCTCGGGTGTTAGAAAAAAAAAGGCAGACAAAGGGCTTTCACATAGAGATACATACACATTTCTAAATATACAGTATGTATGTATGTATATATATATATATATATATATATATATATATATATATATATATATATATATATATATATATATATATATATATATATATAAAAAATTCCAATAGTTTTAGTCAGACCAGCTCTAAGAATACCTGATATAATCTATATTTGAAGATAGGATTACCTATGACTACTAATGTATGAGTCCAGGGTGCAAGGTGGAATCAAAAAAGTTACAATTACTCTAAAGAACAGTAAGAAATTACTAGATAAGAAAAAAAGTCAGAAAAATACAAGGATTCCATAGCTAGCACTGTCCTATTCTAATACAATCTATACTGGGAAAGCATAGCACCAAAGAGATATACAAAACCAGGTACACAGCAATGATTCACACATGCACATGTCCAATTATAATACAAAGTTCATTTATTGATCACCTACTTATAGGAAAAAAGGCATACTGGTAATACCCTAAATATATATAGAATATAAAAATAATTAAAACAGACCTATAGCCATAGGGGAAAAATAAATGTCTATATATAGTTATACCGTCACAAAATTAATTGGTGTCAGTATCATACAGAAAATGTCATAAATAACATGACATTCAATAACGGTATAAAAATTACAGACAAAATTAGTAGGAGACAGGTATAGTAGTGTGCCTGTAGATTATACAGGGAGTGCAGAATTATTAGGCAAATGAGTATTTTGACCACATCATCCTCTTTATGCATGTTGTCTTACTCCAAGCTGTATAGGCTCGAAAGCCTACTACCAATTAAGCATATTAGGTGATGTGCATCTCTGTAATGAGAAGGGGTGTGGTCTAATGACATCAACACCCTATATCAGGTGTGCATAATTATTAGGCAACTTCCTTTCCTTTGGCAAAATGGGTCAAAAGAAGGTGAAATATCTTGCAGAGGGATGCAGCACTCTTAAAATTGCAAAGCTTCTGAAGCGTGATCATCGAACAATCAAGCGTTTCATTCAAAATAGTCAACAGGGTCGCAAGAAGCGTGTGGAAAAACCAAGGCGCAAAATAACTGCCCATGAACTGAGAAAAGTCAAGAGTGCAGCTGCCAAGATGCCACTTGCCACCAGTTTGGCCATATTTCAGAGCTGCAACATCACTGGAGTGCCCAAAAGCACAAGGTGTGCAATACTCAGAGACATGGCCAAGGTAAGAAAGGCTGAAAGACGACCACCACTGAACAAGACACACAAGCTGAAACGTCAAGACTGGGCCAAGAAATATCTCAAGACTGATTTTTCTAAGGTTTTATGGACTGATGAAATGAAAGTGAGTCTTGATGGGCCAGATGGATGGGCCCGTGGCTGGATTGGTAAAGGGCAGAGAGCTCCAGTCCGACTCAGACGCCAGCAAGGTGGAGGTGGAGTACTGGTTTGGGCTGGTATCATCAAAGATGAGCTTGTGGGGCCTTTTCGGGTTGAGGATGGAGTCAAGCTCAACTCCCAGTCCTACTGCCAGTTTCTGGAAGACACCTTCTTCAAGCAGTGGTACAGGAAGAAGTCTGCATCCTTCAAGAAAAACATGATTTTCATGCAGGACAATGCTCCATCACACGCGTCCAAGTACTCCACAGCGTGGCTGGCAAGAAAGGGTATAAAAGAAGAAAATCTAATGACATGGCCTCCTTGTTCACCGAATCTGAACCCCATTGAGAACCTGTGGTCCATCATCAAATGTGAGATTTACAAGGAGGGAAAACAGTACACCTCTCTGAACAGTGTCTGGGAGGCTGTGGTTGCTGCTGCACGCAATGTTGATGGTGAACAGATCAAAACACTGACAGAATCCATGGATGGCAGGCTTTTGAGTGTCCTTGCAAAGAAAGGTGGCTATATTGGTCACTGATTTGTTTTTGTTTTGTTTTTGAATGTCAGAAATGTATATTTGTGAATGTTGAGATGTTATATTGGTTTCACTGGTAAAAATAAATAATTGAAATGGGTATATATTTGTTTTTTGTTAAGTTGCCTAATAATTATGCACAGTAATAGTCACCTGCACACACAGATATCCCCCTAAAATAGCTATAACTAAAAACAAACTAAAAACTACTTCCAAAACTATTCAGCTTTGATATTAATGAGTTTTTTGGGTTCATTGAGAACATGGTTGTTGTTCAATAATAAAATTAATCCTCAAAAATACAACTTGCCTAATAATTCTGCACTCCCTGTATACATCTGTTAGCAGACAATGCAGTTAGCAGCATGGCATAAATAACGAGGTTAAATGCAATCATTAATGAGTTCAAGCAGTGCATGCATATGAATCAATATTAGTGCATATATATAGTTGTTAGCAAGTCAATGTAATCCAAGCATCCTTGCATTAAGACAATCTGTCATATTGCCCTATTATTGTTGGGTTGAAAAGAAGCAATATGGATATACGCAATTCAGCAGTTCATGCAAGCATAATGAGTGCAGACAAAGCTATATAGCATTTTGTATGTAGGTTCACAATCATCGGTATTTAGGGATAATCCTACTGAAAGATATACTTCCATCTAAGGGTCCCATATACACTCTCACCACCTCCTGGGCTATGTGATACCAATTCGTTATGCTTCTGCGTGACCTCCGTTGCAGTAGTCGTCACTTTCCAAACCGCTTTAGTGCTGCAGCTGTCTCAGTTTCCCTTTTTCCAGGGCCCGGTCCAAGCACAGCAGATCCTCTGTAAACTCGGGCAAGCCACCCCGAGCAGTGTTTGAAACAAGTTACACGTGTTTCGCCGCCAGGAAGTTCCGGTGCGGCTTCTTCATGACATAACAGTGCTGCTGAAAATTACTTCCTCCCGGAAATTTATACCCGTTGTGTGGGAGACCTGGGTAGTTTGTTTCTCCTCCCTCTGTAGAGAATCTGTCACTTTCATTCTATCATTATCTCAGGGTAGAAATCACATCAATATATTTACCATAAATTCATTGATTATTGCCTATATCCACATTTTATACTATGTGTGTATTGTTTACCTAAGTGCAGCGATCAATATATATATTAGTCTAGATGTAATTAAATTCCTAAAAGGAAAAAAGGATAATGATAAGGCATGGAACATGTGCATATGTGAATCACTTAGCAAAATATACCCATGCAAAGATATCTATAACTATTTAGAAATCAGTTGTGCAAAAGTATCTAAAGTTATTATAATACATAAATACATTATTATATACAATGACTGATACCAACAGGCAGTCTGATCAAGCGCTGAAATTCATATTCATAATTATTGTGGGAGAAAAGGAGCATAGTTTATTTCCTCATTGAGGCCTCCTGGAGCAAGGGTGTTCATATTAAAAAATCCATTTACCCTCAGATTGTAACAATCTTTGATCCAGATCTCCCCCTCTATTTTGCAAATCTATTAATTCTAAGCCTCTGACTTTAAATGTAGATACAGAGCTGTTGTGATATTGATAGAAATGCCTAGCTACACTGCTATCATCTAAGTTTTTATTTTTAATATCTCTCTTGTGCTCTTTGATTCTCTCACAGAGTTCTCTGTAGGTTTCCCAATGTAGGAAACCGGGCAAGAACAAGAGATCATGTATATTACACCTTCACTCCTGCAGGGGATATGTCCTTTTATTGAATGTTTTCTATTGTAGTGATCATAGACAGTATCTCCTTTCTGCAAGTTTTTGCATATGCTACACTTCCCACATGCAAAGTTGCCGTTCTTTTGTTTATAATCTGATAGCCAATTGCCCTTTGGTTTATTATATTGAAAGTGGCTGTGTACTACTTTATCTCGTAAGTTTGGAGCTTTTTTAGGGGTCATGGTAGGTATCTCTCCCACTATTTCTTTGATTACAGGGTCTGTATGTAAGACATTCCAATGTTTGGAGAAGATAGCTTTAATATCTTGCCATTTATTATTATAAGTGGAGATAAATCTAACCACTTCTTTGTTGGAATCATTTTGTTTGTATGTATATAGGGTTTCATCCCTAGTTTTTTTATTTGCTTTGAAATAACTTCTTCTCAATACTTTTTTTTAATACCCCCTTTCTAGTAGCCTGTTTTTTAAATCATCAGCATGATGTTTATATAGTTCTTCTGTTGAACAATTTCTTTTGCACCTAAGGTATTGGCCATATGATATGCCCTTTTTTACTGTCTCTATATGATGACTATCTGCTTTTAGTATTGTGTTTGCGGCTGTTTCCTTTCTATATATTTGAGTTTGCAAGATATCATTTACTGCAGTAATATTCAGATCTAAGAAATTAATCTCAGTACAGCTTTATGTATAGGTAAATTTGAGGTTTAATTCATTGCAATTCAATTTTGCAATGAATTCCTCAAGTTCCTCTGCTGTTCCATTCCACAACACCAGGATATCATCGATAAAACGCACCCATAGTTTTATCTTTTCATCATATTCTGCCATAATGTCCTGTACACAGTCCATTTCCCATTTTCCCAAGTATAGGCACGCATAAGTGGGAGCACAACTTGCTCCCATTGCCGTGCCCACTACCTGGCAATAATATTTCCCATCAAATATGAAGTAGTTGCTATTGAGAACAAAATTCAGTATATCAATCACAAAGTCAGTATGCTTTTGGTAATGTTGACCTCTTTGATTTAAGTAGTGTCTGCATGCCTCAATTCCCAAATGATGGGAATTGAGGAATACAGAGCCTCTACGTCAATTGCTACAAGTATTGTATTCTCATCCACCGTTAAACTGTCTAGTTTTTTAAGGGCATCTCCTGTATCCTTTATAAAGAATGGTAAGGTTTCAAGGAAGGGCTGCAGGCAGTAATCAATATATCTGGATACATTCTCACCCAGGCTACCTTGACCTGAAATAATGGGTCTTCCTGGTGGAGGGTTTTTCTTTTTGTGCAATTTTGGTATGGTATAAAATGTAGCAATTTTAGGCTTTTTAATGTTCATAAATTCAAATTCAGCTTTATTAATTACACCATTTTTCCTAGCCTGGGTGAGAATGTAATCCAATTCAATTTGGTATTCAACAGTCGGATCATTATTTAATAATTTGTACTGTCTGCTATCTGTAACTTGTCTCAGGCATTCATTCCTATAGTCAGCAGTATTTAGTATGACTACATTGCCACCCTTGTCCGATGGCAAAATTGTTATATCTGGATCTTTGATGAGATCATTAAGAGCCCATGTCTGTTTTTTGGTGAGATTATCTTGATAACCAGTCTCAATATCTAAGCTGGCTATTTCTTTCTCAACCAATTTGACAAAGCTATTTACTGCGCCAGCCATGGACAAGGGTGGCATGTAGCTTGATTTGTTTTTTAGGGGGGTATACCCTATATGTGGCTCTGACATTTCCTGTGATTAATTATCTGCAGATGGTGTTATGTTGTTTGGGTTTACCTGTATATAGTTTTTTTAAAACTATTTTTCGTGCAAATAAATTCAGATCTTTGACAACAGTGAACCTGTCCATTTTGTTTACTGGGGAATAAGACAGTCCATTTTTAAGGACTTCTTCATGTTCCTTTTTTAGGATTTTATTGGACAGGTTCACTATTTTCAGATCATTTGTCCCCCTATTTTCTGTAGCCGGACCTTGTGTCACAGCCTCTATTGCTGGCTCCTTAGATTGTAGGTCTTTTTCGCTGTATCTCCCCCTTCTATATTTCCTCCCTGCTCTGCGCCTTTTTCTCCTCCCCTCTCCTTGTTCCTCGTTTGATCTAAAAAAGATCTCTGATTTCTTCTACGGTTCTTCTTTTTATTTCTGTTATTATTCCCTTCACTATTAGTTGATTTATCTGTGTCAGAAGAGATATCTTTGTTCCACTCTCTGCCAAAATCATAGACCTTATTGGTTTGGTAGTCTTGATAATCTCTCTGAAATTTTCTCTTTTTTTCTAGACTTGGTTTCATCTTGTATTTTCCTTAATTCTAATTTTACTTCATTCATCAGTCTTTCATACTCTGTGTGTGTCTGCCATTTATCAATTACTAATTTGCGCTCATCCATTTCCTTTTTGGCTCGTTCTAATCTATATATATGTTTGAGTATGAAGGGATTATCTGCAAGCAACGAAATATGTTTCCTCAGGGCACAATATAACTCTGTAAAATGGGATATTTGTTGGATACCCATGTGTCTGTCATGTCTTAACTAGTATTTATATTAGCTTGTGTTCCAAGTCTAGACAATAATAGACAATTAGAACCATAAGACTCAACTTGTCTGCAAGATGATATTTTACCTCAAGTATTGCACCAAATCAAATGTACTCAGAGCAGTATTTGCATCAAAATGGGAATGTTTTAAAGAGATATAGAAGCTAGAACCAAATACCGTAAAACCTACCAAATACCGTAAAACCTACCAAATACCGTAAAACCTACCAAGTACTCTATACCTTCTAGACACTGGCATGGTTTCTTCATGTTATCCCAAACTGATAAACATGTATCAGTCTCCAGAAAAATTGCTTCCGTTTGTAGAGCAAAGAAAAAAACTAATTCCAACTTGTAGTCCCCAATCTTAGTAGCCCCTAATCCCTAATGTATATTCCTTGTAGTGTTCACAAGGAAATAGGAATCAATAGCTCTAATTATATACACTTACAGCAGATATTCTCTCTGGGTCTTAAGGTATAAGAAAGATCAATAATAAAAAGCTCTAATTTGCTACAGACCTATATGTTTAACCTCTGCACATGATTTAAACACATAGTTAAAGTGAGCTCCACCTGTCGATTGGCGTTAAGGTTCATAAGCCATTCATAATTGGCTAACTTTATTAGAGCATTTTATTATTGCCCTTTTGTGTTCTTTTAGTGCTAACATTTGATTGATCAAATGGAATGGAAATATTTATTTTTTTTCTCACGTCAAAAGGATTCTGAACACACACACACACACACACACACATATATATATATATATATATATATATATATCAAGATATGTTGAAGAAGTTATTGCAACAATTTATAAAAGGAAGGACTCCTCTCCCCTCAGTGGCTCCCCTCCCCTCCTCTCTGTATCTTTCCTCTTCTTCTCTCTGTGTGTGTCTCTCTCTCTCCTCTGTGTGTCTCTCTCTCCCCGTCCTCTGTGTGTCTCTCTCTCCCCTTCCTCTGTGTGTCTCTCTCTTTCCTCTGTGTCTCTCTACCCTATGTCTCTCTCTCCCCCCTCATCTGTGTGTCTCTCTATCCCCTTCCTCTGTGTGTCTCTCTCTTTCCTCTGTGTCTCTCTCCCTATGTCTCTCTCTCTCTCTCCCCTCTGTGTCTCTCTCTCTCTCTCTCTCCCCCCTCTGTGTCTCTCTCTCTCCTCCCTCTGTGCCTCTCTCTTTCCTCCTCTATGGGGCCTATTTATCAAGCCGTCAACTGCAAATACGTTGGAATTCCGCAACGTAATTGTGGAGAGCTTGATTTACCTTATTTATCAAAGGCTACAGACCAGCAAAAGTAGAAATTTGAGACGTAACATACGATCCGCTGGTCTCAGTCCGACACAGATTGATGTTTACGTCATTACAGATGTTCCGAATACAAATTCGTCACTATCTGACTACTTTTGCTAGTTAACAAATAACTACCAGGTACGTTCGCCACTATTCCGGCCCAGCGTACCTGGAGGCAGCGGATGCCATAGGAATCAATGGGAGTCTGAAAGCAGCAAAGCTCATGTTCGCTGCTGCCCGATATCCCATTGATTCCTATGGGAGAATAAAAGTTATGTTTACACCTAACACCATAACATAACCCCTGAGTCTAAACACCCCTAATCTGCCGCCCCCTACACCGCCGCCACCTACATAATGTTATTAACCCCTAATCTGCCGCCTGACTCCGCTGCCACCTACATTATACTTATTAACCCCTATCCCGCCGCTCCCGGAGCCCACCGCAACTAAATAAAGTTATTAACCCCTAAACCGCCAGCCCCCCACATCGCCATAAACTAAATTAACCTATTAACCCCTAAACCTAACAACCCGCTAACTTTATATTAAATATAAACTCATTCCTATCTTATAATACATTTAAACTTACCTTTAGAATTACATTAAACTATATTAAACTATTAATGAATCTACCCTAACTATTATACTAAAATTACATTAAACTATATTAAACTAATAATTAATCTACCCTAACTGTTACACTAAAATTACATTAAACTATATTAAAATAAAAATTAATCTAACCTAACTTTTATACTACAATTACATAAAACTACAAATTAAAATAACTATATTATATATTTAAACACCTAACCCTACTCAAATAATTTAAATCTACACTAAAAAATTACTAAGTTACCAAAAACTAACAACTAAGTTACAAAAAATAACATACACTAAGTTACACAAAAAAATAAACATTAAGTTACAAAAAATAAAAAATAAATTATCAAAGCTTTAAACTAATTACACCTAATCTAAGGGCCCTATGAAAATAAAAAAGCCTCCCCAAAATAAAAAAAAACCCTAACCTGCAATATACTACAAATAGCCCTTAAAAGGGCCTTTTGCATGGCATTGCCCCAAAGAAATCAGCTCTTTTACCTGTAAAACAAAAATACAAACAACCCCCCAACAGTAAAACCCACCACCCACACAACCAACCCCCCAAATAGAAAGCTAACTAAAAAAAAAAAAGCTCCCCATTGCCCTGAAAAGGGCATTTGGATGGGCATTGCCCTTAAAAGGGCATTTAGCTCTATTGCAGTCCAAGTCCTAATCTAAAACTAAAACCCACCAAATAAACCCTTAAAAAATCTTAACATTAAAGATGGCGTCCCTTAGATTCCGATTGGCTGATAGAATTCTATCAGCCAATCAGAATTAAGGTTGAAAGAATCCTATTGGCTGTTGCAATCAGCCAATAGGATTGAGCTTTCATCCTATTGGCTGATCCAATCAGCCAATAGCATTGAGCTCGCATTCTATTGGCTATTCCAATCAGCCAATAGAATGCAAGCTCAATCCTATTGGCTGATTGCAACAGCCAATAGGATTTTTTTAAACCTGAATTCCGATTGGCCGATAGAATTCTATCAGCCGATCGGAATCTAAGGGATGCCATCTTGGATGACATCATTTAAAGGAACCTTCATTCATCGGTAGTCGTCAGAAAGAAGAGAATGCTCCGCATCGGATGTCTTGAAGATGGAGCCGCTCCATACCGGATGGATGAAGATAGAAGATGTCGTCTGGATGAAGACTTCTGCGGGCTTGGATGAAGACTACGGCCACTTCGTTGAGGACTTCTCCCAGCTTCTTGGAGGATGGATGTCGGATCTTCAAAACTGTAAGTGAATCTTCTGGGGTTAGTGTTAGGATTTTTTAAGGGTTTATTGGGTGGGTTTTAGTTTTAGATTAGGGCTTGGGCTGCTATAGAGCTAAATGCCCTTTTCTCTCTCTCTCTATCTTTCCCCTTCCTCTGTGTCTCTGTCTCTCTCTCCCCTTCCTCTTTGTATCTCTCTATCTCTCACCTTCCTCTGTGTGTGTGTGTGTCTCTCTTTCTCCCCCTCTCTCCCCCCGTTTCTCTCTCTCTCTTTCTCTCTCTCTCTCCCCCCTTCCTCTGCGTATCTCTCGATCTCTCCCCTTCCTCTGTGTGTGTCTCTCTGTCTCCCCCTTTCTCTTTCTCTCTCTCTCTCTCTCCCCCCCCCCCTTCTTCTATGTCTCTGCTTGCCGGAAACTACAGGGGTAGATTGCAGCATCTGCTGCTTGGTAAATCTACCCCTCTGTCTCTCTCTCTCTCCTTCCTCTCTCTCTCTCTCTCTCTCTCTCCCCCCTTCCTCTGCATATCTCTCTATCTCTCCCCTTCCTCTGTGCGTGTGTGTGTCTCTCTCTCTCTCCCCCTTTCTCTTTCTCTCTCTCTCCCCCCCTTCTTCTATGTCTCTGCTTGCCGGAAACTACAGGGGTAGATTGCAGCATCTGCTGCTTGGTAAATCTACCCCTCTGTCTCTCTCTCTCTCCTTCCTCTCTCTCTCTCTCTCTCTCTCTCTCTCTTTCTCTCTCTCTCTCCCCCCCCCTTCTTCTATGTCTCTGCTTGCTGGAAACTACAGGGGTAGATTGCAGCATGCGCTGCTTGGTAAATCTACCCCTCTGTCTCTTTCTCTCCTTCCTCTGTGTCTCTGTTTCTCTCTCTCTATCTCTCCCCTTCCTCTGTGTCTCTGTCTCTCTCTCTCTCTTTCTCCCTCTCCCCTTCCTCTGTATGTGTGTCTCTCTCTCTCTCCTCTTCCTCTGTGTCTCTTTCTTCTTAACATCATCCATGAAATAAACAACAGCTTTTTTTCTTTGCTTAATCCAGTGAGTGTGATCATTCTGTTTCCTGCATTATTCCAAAACCTACACTCTGGTTGCTGTTGCATTTGTTTGTGAGAATACAGATGAATCATCTAATGATATAAATATATCCCCCTGATATGTGTGTATCTCTCTCCTATGTGTGTCTCTCTCTTCCCTATGTGTCTCTCTCCCATATGTCTCTCACTCTCTCCTCTCTCTCTCTCTCTCCCTCTCCTCTGTGTGTGTTTCTCTCCCATCTGTGTCTCTCTCCCCCTCTGTCTCTCTGACTCTCTCTCTCCCCTCTGTGTCTGTCTCTCCCATTCCTCTGTGTCTCTATCTCCATTTCCGCTGTGTCTCCCTGTCTCCCCTCTGTGTCTCTTTCTCTCTATCTCCCCTCTGTGTGTGTCTCTCTCCCCTTCCTCTGTGTGTGTGTCTCTCTCTCTCTCCCCTTTCTCTGTGTCTGTCTCTGTGTGTCTCTCTCTCTCTTCTTCCTCAGTCCCTATCTCTATCTCTCCCCTTCCTCTGTCTCTCTCTCTATCTATCTATCTATCTATCTATCTATCTATATATATATATATATATATATATCCCCTTCCTCTGTGTCTTTGTCTCTCTCTCTAACCTCCTAGGTGCCTCTGTCCCTCTCTCCCCTTGCTTTGTGCCTCTGTCTCTCTCTCCCCTTCTTTTGTGTCTCTGTCTCTCTCTCCCCCTTCATCTGTGTGTGTCTCTCTCTCTCCACTTCCTCTGTGTCTCTGTCTCTCTCTCCCCTCACTCTGGCCTAGATTTAGAGTTCGGCGGTAGCCGTCAAAACCAGCGTTAGAGGCTCCTAACGCTGGTTTTGGCCGCCCGCTGGTATTTGGAGTCAGTGATTAAAGGGTCTAACGCTCACTTTACAGCCGCGACTTTTCCATACCGCAGATCCCCCTACGCCATTTGCGTAGCCTATCTTTTCAATGGGATCTTCCTAACGCCGGTATTTAGAGTCGTTTCTGCAGTGAGCGTTAGAGCTCTAACGACAAGATTCCAGCCGCCTGAAAATAGCAGGAGTTAAGAGCTTTCTGGCTAACGCCGGTTTATAAAGCTCTTAACTACTGTACCCTAAAGTACACTAACACCCATAAACTACCTATGTACCCCTAAACCGAGGTCCCCCCACATCGCCGCCACTCGATTAAAATTTTTAACCCCTAATCTGCCGACCGCCACCTACGTTATACTTATGTACCCCTAATCTGCTGCCCCTAACACCGCCGACCCCTGTATTATATCTATTAACCCCTAACTTGCCCCCCACAACGTCGCCGCAAGCTACTTAAAATAATTAACCCCTAATCTTCCGACCGCAAATCGCCGCCACCTACGTTATCCCTATGTACCCCTAATCTGCTACCCCTAACATCGCCGACCCCTATGTTATATTTATTAACCCCTAATCTGCCCCCCACAACGTCGCCGACACCTACCTACACTTATTAACCCCTAATCTGCCGAGCGGACCTGAGCGCTACTATAATAAAGTTATTAACCCCTAATCCGCCTCACTAACCCTATCATAAATAGTATTAACCCCTAATCTGCCCTCCCTAACATCGCCGACACCTACCTTCAATTATTAACCCCTAATCTGCCGACCGGAGCTCACCGCTATTCTAATAAATGTATTAACCCCTAAAGCTAAGTCTAACCCTAACACTAACACCCCCCTAAGTTAAATATAATTTTTATCTAACGAAATAAATTAACTCTTATTAAATAAATAATTCCTATTTAAAGCTAAATACTTACCTGTAAAATACATCCTAATATAGCTACAATATAAATTATAATTATATTATAGCTATTTTAGGATTAATATTTATTTTACAGGCAACTTTGTAATTATTTTAACCAGGTACAATAGCTATTAAATAGTTAAGAACTATTTAATAGTTACCTAGTTAAAATAATAACAAATTTACCTGTAAAATAAATCCTAACCTAAGATATAATTAAACCTAACACTACCCTATCAATAAAATAATTAAATAAACTACCTACAATTACCTACAATTAACCTAACACTACACTATCAATAAATTAATTAAACACAATTGCTACAAATAAATACAATTAAATAAACTATCTAAAGTACAAAAAATAAAAAAGAACTAAGTTACAGAAAATAATAAAATATTTACAAACATAAGAAAAATATTACAACAATTTTAAACTAATTACACCTACTCTAAGCCCCCTAATAAAATAACAAAGCCCCCCAAAATAAAAAATTCCCTACCCTATTCTAAAATACAAATATTACAAGCTCTTTTACCTTACCAGCCCTGAACAGGGCCCTTTGCGGGGCATGCCCCAAGAATTTCAGCTCTTTTGCCTGTAAAAAAAAACATACAATACCCCCCCCCCCAACATTACAACCCACCACCCACATACCCCTAATCTAACCCAAACCCCCCTTAAATAAACCTAACACTACCCCCCTGATGATCTTCCTACCTTGTCTTCACCATGCCAGGTTCACCGATCCGTCCTGGCTCCAAGATCTTCATCCAACCCAAGCGGGGGCTAGACATCCACTGAAGAAGTCCAGAAGAGGGTCCAAAGTCTTCCTCCTATCCGGCAAGAAGAGGACATCCGGACCGGCAAACATCTTCTCCAAGCGGCATCTTCTATCTTCTTCCATCCGATGACGACCGGCTCCATCTTGAAGACCTCCAGCGCGGATCCATCCTCTTCTTCCGACGACTAGACGACGAATGACGGTTCCTTTAAGGGACGTCATCCAAGATGGCGTCCCTCGAATTCCGATTGGCTGATAGGATTCTATCAGCCAATCGGAATTAAGGTAGGAATTTTCTGATTGGCTGATGGAATCAGCCAATCAGAATATAGTTCAATCCGATTGGCTGATCCAATCAGCCAATCAGATTGAGCTCGCATTCTATTGGCTGATCGGAACAGCCAATAGAATGCGAGCTCAATCTGATTGGCTGATTGGATCAGCCAATCGGATTGAACTATATTCTGATTGGCTGATTCCATCAGCCAATCAGAAAATTCCTACCTTAATTCCGATTGGCTGATAGAATCCTATCAGCCAATCGGAATTCGAGGGACGCCATCTTGGATGACGTCCCTTAAAGGAACCGTCATTCGTCGTCTAGTCGTCGGAAGAAGAGGATGGATCCGCGCTGGAGGTCTTCAAGATGGAGCCGGTCGTCATCGGATGGAAGAAGATAGAAGATGCCGCTTGGAGAAGATGTTTGCCGGTCCGGATGTCCTCTTCTTGCCGGATAGGAGGAAGACTTTGGACCCTCTTCTGGACTTCTTCAGTGGATGTCTAGCCCCCGCTTGGGTTGGATGAAGATCTTGGAGCCAGGACGGATCGGTGAACCTGGCATGGTGAAGACAAGGTAGGAAGATCATCAGGGGGGTAGTGTTAGGTTTATTTAAGGGGGGTTTGGGTTAGATTAGGGGTATGTGGGTGGTGGGTTGTAATGTTGGGGGGGGGGGTATTGTATGTTTTTTTTTACAGGCAAAAGAGCTGAAATTCTTGGGGCATGCCCCGCAAAGGGCCCTGTTCAGGGCTGGTAAGGTAAAAGAGCTTGTAATATTTGTATTTTAGAATAGGGTAGGGAATTTTTTATTTTGGGGGGCTTTGTTATTTTATTAGGGGGCTTAGAGTAGGTGTAATTAGTTTAAAATTGTTGTAATATTTTTCTTATGTTTGTAAATATTTTATTATTTTCTGTAACTTAGTTCTTTTTTATTTTTTGTACTTTAGATAGTTTATTTAATTGTATTTATTTGTAGCAATTGTGTTTAATTAATTTATTGATAGTGTAGTGTTAGGTTAATTGTAGGTAATTGTAGGTAGTTTATTTAATTATTTTATTGATAGGGTAGTGTTAGGTTTAATTATATCTTAGGTTAGGATTTATTTTACAGGTAAATTTGTTATTATTTTAACTAGGTAACTATTAAATAGTTCTTAACTATTTAATAGCTATTGTACCTGGTTAAAATAATTACAAAGTTGCCTGTAAAATAAATATTAATCCTAAAATAGCTATAATATAATTATAAATTATATTGTAGCTATATTAGGATTTATTTTACAGGTAAGTATTTAGCTTTAAATAGGAATCATTTATTTAATAAGAGTTAATTTATTTCGTTAGATAAAAATTATATTTAACTTAGGGGGGTGTTAGTGTTAGGGTTAGACTTAGCTTTAGGGGTTAATACATTTATTAGAATAGCGGTGAGCTCCGGTCGGCAGATTAGGGGTTAATAATTGAAGGTAGGTGTCGGCGATGTTAGGGAGGGCAGATTAGGGGTTAATACTATTTATGATAGGGTTAGTGAGGCGGATTAGGGGTTAATAACTTTATTATAGTAGCGCTCAGGTCCGCTCGGCAGATTAGGGGTTAATAAGTGTAGGCAGGTGTCGGCGACGTTGTGGGGGGCAGATTAGGGGTTAATAAATATAACATAGGGGTCGGCGATGTTAGGGCAGCAGATTAGGGGTACATAGGGATAACGTAGGTGGCGGCGGTTTACGGAGCGGCAGATTAGGGGTTAAAAGTGTAATGCAGGGGTCAGCGATAGCGGGGGCGGCAGATTAGGGGTTAATAAGTGTAAGGCTAGGGGTGTTTAGACTCGGGGTACATGTTAGAGTGTTAGGTGCAGACGTAGGAAGTGTTTCCCCATAGGAAACAATGGGGCTGCGTTAAGAGCTGAACGCTGCTTTTTTGCAGGTGTTAGGTTTTTTTTCAGCTCAAACTGCCCCATTGTTTCCTATGGGAGAATCGTGCACGAGCACGTTTTTGATGCCGGCTGCGTCCGTAAGCAACTCTGGTATCGAGAGTTGCATTTGCGGTAAATATGCTCTACGCTCCTTTTTTGGAGCCTAACGCAGCATTTGTTTGAACTCTCGATACCAGAGTTAAATTTATGGTGCGGCCAGAAAAAAACCCGCGGAGCGTTAACAGCCCTTTTACCGCCGAACTCCAAATCTAGGCCTTAGTGTCTCTGTCTCTCTCCCCTTCCTCTGTGTCTCTGTCTCTCTCTCCCCTTCCTCTTTGTCTCTGTCTCTCTCTCTCCACATCATCTATCTCTCTCTCTCTCTCTCTCTGTCTCCCCTTCCTCTGTGTGTGTGTCTCTCTCTCTCCCTTTCCTCTCACTCTCTCCCCCCCCCCCTTGCTCTGTGTGTGTGTTTCTCTCTCTCCCCTTCCTCTGTATCTCTGTCTCTCTCTCTCTCTGCTTCCTCTGTCTCTCTTCACCCTTCCTCTGTGTCTTTCTTCTCTCTCTCTCTCTCTCTCTCTCTCCCTTTCATCTGTATCTATGTCTCTCTCTCTTTCTCTTCCCTTCCTCTGTGTCTCTCTCTTCCTCTCCCCTTCCTCTATGTGTCTCTTTTTTTTTAACTTCACCAATTAAATAAACAACAGGGTTTTTTTTTTTGCTTAATCCAGTGAGTGCAATCTTTCTGTTTCCTGCATTATTCCATTACCTGCACCCTGGTTGCTGTTGCATTTGTTTGTGAGAATACAGCTGAACCCTCTAATGATATATCTATGTATATATACACAGTACTGTGCAAAAGTCTTAGGCCACAATTAGATTTGTTGTTTTAGCAACAGTATAGTGACCATATATAATTATTTCTCAGTTTATTTATTAGAATACAACCAGAAAATACAGGATATCTGTATGCAGAATAAATTTAAAAAAAAAAAAAAAAGAAAAAATGCTTCTATAGGCTAAATTGGCAAGTATTTAGTGTGACCTCCCCTTACATTTGAGCAATAGCAGGAACATGGCTCTCGTAAACCTAAATGGAATGGAACCCTAATTTATGTCATTGATAACACCTGTATTTGTCCTGCTATTTCATGTTAAAATGCTGTGAAACAGGTCTTTTACACCAGGTTTGTGCACGACATGCTTGAGCATTACATACACATGTGCTATGAGTTTAATTCATTGGAAGCTTGCTAATAAGACCAACTTTCAATCACATCATTCCATTCAAAATGCCAAAGATCACAGAATTTGACAGACATAAAATCTTACTTTTGCATCAGCAAGACCACTCTCTAAGGGAAATTAGAAAACAAACTGAATACTCAAGATGTGGTATTCAAGCTGTTTTAAAGAAATTTGAAGAATCAGGAGAGGTAAAGGATAAAAAAAAAAGGATTGGAAGGCAAAGAAAACTTTTAAAATCTGATGAGAAGTTTCTCAGAGTTACTTCATTGAGAGACCGGAAGAATTCCAGCAAGGACTTGGCTCAGCATCTGGCAGCTTCATCGGGATGCCAAGTTGACCCTTCTATAGTCCAAAGAAGCTTGATCAGTAACGGTCTTTGTGGAAGGGTAGCAGCCAATAAACCACTTTTTTGGAAGGGGAACACGGTAAAAAGGCTAAGACAGGCTAAAGCTCACAAAGTATGTAATGAAAATCAGTGGAAAAGAGTTTTATGAAGTAATGAATCCATGTTTGAATTTTTTTGTTCCAATCGTTGACAATATGTGAGAAGAAGAGTTGGAGAGACATGGAAGAATGAGTGCTTGTGGCCTTCAGTGAAACATGGGGGAGGGTCTGTCCTGGTTTGGGGTTACATTTCTGCAAGTGGTGTTGGCGGTATTGCCCGATTTGATGGGGATCATAAATGCTGAAAAGTACAGACAGGTTTTAATTCATCATGCCATTCCTTCTGGAAAGAGCCTGATTGGGACTGGTTTTATTTATGAGCATTATAACGATCCCAAGCACACTGCTGCCAAGGGAGGTCACACTAAATACTGACTTTTGCTTGAAGAAGCCATTGTGTTCTTAAAATTGTGTTTTTTTATATTTTGTGTACATATTAAGGCCCCTATTTAAGAAAGGTCTTGCGGACCTGATCCGACACTGCGGATCAGGTCCGCAAGACCTCGCTGAATGCGGAGAGCAATACGCTCTCTGTATTCAGCATTGCACCAGCAGCTCACAAGAGCTGCTGGTGCAACGCCGCCCCCTGCAGACTCGCGGCCAATCCGCCAGCAGGGGGTGTCAATCAACTCGATCGTACTCGATCGGGTTGATTTCTGGGGATTCCTGTCCGCTTGCTCAGAGCAGGCGGACAGGGTTATGGAGCAGCGGTCTTTAGACCGCTGCTTCATAACTGCTGTTTCTGGTGAGTCTGAAGACTTGCCAGAAACACGGGCCCACAAGCTCCCTACAGAGATTGTTAAATGGGCCCCTAAGACTTTGCTAAAGCAACAAATCTAATGGTGGCCTAAGACTTTTGCACAGTATTGTATATATATGGTAAATAAAGAGTTATTGTCAGATATATGTGTTTGAATTGCTTTGTTTATTCTTCCAGTAGTATGTTTTTTATAACTGTTAAGTCTGCTCTTTTCCTGATTTTCGAAATCCTTCCCCAATTACAGCAGATTAATCTGGTATTTCGTAATGTTATTCCATTTCTAAATATTGTAGTCTTAAAAGACATATTGTAACAAGCTTGTTTCCAATTAAGAAAAATGGAACCACAACTCAATAACATATTTTTTGGTCTGCTTCTCCTTCCTGCGCTAGACAGGATGTTCTTCTCTGTTTTGCAAAACCTGTTAGTGATCTTCCTTGCTTCTACATTGAACTGATCTGTCAGCTGGCAAAATGATTAATGTTGTGGTTGATGCTGTAAACAAAAAAAGATCCATTTCCTTCATGTGACATAAAAGCATGGAAGTTAGGCTTCTGATTGGATAGTGTGTTACATAGCTATGGTAATTTGTAACATAGCCTTCCTTAGAAGTATTTGCATCCTTACAAGAGAAGAAAAACAAACCAATTATATTAGTTGTCTTACAATTGTCTCCATTAAGACTCATATTTTGACATTAAGTTTATTGAGCTGGTAATGACAAATCTAAGTTGTTTGCTATTATTGCGCAACCTAATAGCACAGTAATATAATATCAGCGACAGGGGTTTTGTTGCCTGTGGACATTGTGATTTTATGTCACAGAATACTGTCTTTCTCATGGAAAACTAAGTGGCCACAGATTCTTACAGAGCATAAAACCAATCCAAAGGAACAGGCAGTGACTTTGGTCAATTATTTTCCATCAGTCATGAGATATTGCCAGCTGTGATTCCGCTTCACAAAACTGTCTTTATGCCAAGTTCACTCTTGCTCCATTCCGTTAGCTTGTTGACTTGCTAATTCTCAGGTATGAAATGGAAAAATTCAGTCCCCAATAAACAAAAGGCAATATTACTATAGATACACACACTGTAGAGCCATGAAAAGTATAAAGCTATAGGCTGTTTGTGTACATCCTCATTTTGCACAATAATCATCTCTGATATCAAGTGCAGATTATTTTCCCAGCTGTAGATGTGCATGTGAACAACCTACTGCACATTAAATAACAATATGTTTTTATGCCATCGGAAAAAAACTATCAATTAATATTTATAATAATTACTATTCATATACACTATTCTGCATTTCATATATAAAAATTGCAATATCAAATGTTTAAAAATTACCTATAAGAACAACACAGCATTATTGATTTGCAGATTTTGCCCCAACGTTCTGTGGAGGCTGCAATATGTATTGTTAGTTTATTTTCTATTTTAATCATTGATGTATTGTTAATACAGAATATGCAGGGACAGATTAAAAATTCAAACCTGATAGGCAGGATGTAAGCAGCTTACATAAAGGCCACATGACCCCTGCCCTCAAATTATTTATAATGATTGTTGTCCACATATGATAAGTTAATTGGTGAAGTTATAGTCAATTATAGTCAGTTAAAGGATTACTTTCTGTTATAATTTTTAAGCTAAACAACTAACATATTAAAGTTAATAAACATTAATTAAAACCTACTGACCTATATTTTCTCCAAAACAAAGTTTCATAACGTTCTAAAATTTATATCTTTTATTCGCCGATGATGTCACATTATCCTGCCCACTTTTTTCAGCACTGCATGTTCAAAATACTTAAACCAATAACTTTGGCCTAGATTTAGAGTTGGGGGATAGCCGACAAAACCAGCGTTAGAGGCTTCTAACGCTTGTTTTTACAGCCCTCTGGTATTTGGAGCCAGTCATTAAAGGGTCTAACGCTCACTTTCCAGCCGCGACTTTTCCATACCGCAGATCCCCTTACGTCAATTGCGTATCCTATCTTTTCAATGGGATCTTTCTAACTCCGGTATTTAGAGTCGTGTCTGAAGTGAGCGTTAGAATTCTAACGACAAAACTCCAGCCGCAGAAAAAAGTCAGTAGTTAAGAGCTTTCTGGGCTAACGCCGGTTTATAAAGCTATTAACTACTGTGCTCTAAAGTACACTAACACCCATAAACTACCTATGTACCCCTAAACCGAGGTCCCCCCACATCGCTGCCACTCTATTAAAATTTTTTAACCCCTAATCTGCCGACCGCACGCCGCTGCCACCTACGTTATCCCTATGAACCCCTAATCTGCAGCCCCTAACACCGCCGACCCCTATTTTATATTTATTAACCCCTAATCTGCCCCCCTCACCGTCGCCTCCACCTGCCTACACTTATTAACCCCTAATCTGCCGAGCGGACCGCACCGCTACTATAATAAAGTTATTAACCCCTAATCCGCCTCACTCCCGCCTCAATAACCCTATAATAAATAGTATTAACCCCTAATCTGCCCTCCGTAACATCGTCGACACCTAACTTCAAGTATTAACCCCTAATCTGCCGATCGGAGCTCACCGCTACTCTAATAAATTTTTTAACCCCTAAAGCTAATTCTAACCCTAACCCTATGTGGGTGGTGGGTTGTAATGTTGGGGGGGGGGTATTGTATGTGGTTTTTTTCCAGGCAAAAGAGCTGAATTCTTTGGGGCATGCCCCGCAAAGGGCCCTTTTCAGGGCTGGTAAGGTAAAAGAGCTTTGAACTTTTTTATTTTAGAATAGGGTAGGGCATTTTTTTATTTTGGGGGGCTTTGTTATTTTATTAGGGGGCTTAGAGTAGGTGTAATTAGTTTAACATTGTTGTAATATTTTTCTAATGTTTGTAAATATTTTTTTATTTTTTGTAACTTAGTTGTTTTTTATTTTTTGTACTTTAGTTAGTTTATTTAATTGTATTTATTTGTAGGTATTTTATTTAATTAATTTATTGATAGTGTAGTGTTAGGTTTAATTGTAGATAATTGTAGGTATTTTATTTAATTAATTTATTGATAGTGTAGTGTTAGGTTTAATTATAACTTAGGTTAGGATTTATTTTACAGGTAATTTTGTAATTATTTTAACTATTTTAGCTATTAAATAGTTATTAACTATTTAATAGCTATTGTACCTGGTTAAAATAAATAAAAAGTTGCCTGTAAAATAAATATTAATCCTAAAATAGCTATAATATAATTATAATTTATATTGTAGCTATATTAGGGTTTATTTTACAGGTAAGTATTTAGCTTTAAATAGGAATAATATATTTAATAAGAGTTAATTTATTTCGTTAGATAAAAATTATATTTAACTTAGGGGGTGTTAGTGTTAGGGTTAGACTTAGCTTTAGGGGTTAATCCATTTATTACAGTAGCGACGAAATTCGGTCGGCAGATTAGGGGTTAATAATTGAAGTTAGGTGTCGGCGATGTTAGGGAGGGCAGATTAGGGGTTAATACTATTTATTATAGGGTTATTGAGGCGGGAGTGAGGCAGATTAGGGGTTAATAACTTTATTATTGTAGCGGTGCGGTCCGCTCGGCAGATTAGGGGTTAATAAGTGTAGGCAGGTGGAGGCGACGTTGTGGGGGCAGATTAGGGGTTAATAAATATAATATAGGGGTCGGCGGTGTTAGGGGCAGCAGATTAGAGGTACACAGGGATAATGTAGGTAGCGGCGGTTTACGGAGCGGCAGATTAGGGGTTAAAAAAAATATGCAGGTGTCAGCGATAGCAGGGGCGGCAGATTAGGGGTTAAACAAAATATGCAGGTGTCAGCGATAGCGGGGGCGGCAGATTAGGGGTTAATAAGTGTAAGGTTAGGGGTGTTTAGACTCGGGGTTCATGTTAGGGTGTTAGGTGCAAACTTAGGAAGTGTTTCCCCATAGAAAACAATGGGGCTGCGTTAGGAGCTGAACGCTGTTTTTTTGCAGGTGTTAGGTTTTTTTAAGTTCAAATGGCCCCATTGTTTTCTATGGGGGAATCGTGCACGAGCACGTTTTTGAAGCTGGCCGCGTCCGTAAGCACCGCTGGAATTTAGAGTTGCAGTGGCGGTAAATTATGCTCTACGCTCCCTTTTTGGAGCCTAACGCACTGAAAACCCAGCCATTCTGTGAACTCTAAATACCAGCGGTATTTAAAAGGTGCGGGGGAAAAAAAGCATGCGTAGCTAACGCACCCCTTTGGCTGCCAAACTCTAAATCTAGCCGTTTGTGTTTAAAGCGCCATTTTGAAACCTAGGTATTGTAAACGGATTGGTACAGAGCAAAGGATACCCACGGAGTGGGTTTGGAAAACAATTAAACTTGCAGACAAGATTTCTGATATACGGTAGAGATATGTTAATGAAATGCTATTGATAAAAAGCGTATTTGGGGTAGTTAGTTAGTAACAGCCATAGAAAATATTTACTTACAGTGGCCCTTTAATAGTATTCTGTGCTTTATTATTATTAATAATAATAATAATAATAATTTGTATTATTAATGTGAGCATATTGAAACAATTTGTTAACTATTATACAAATACAGTCTGTCATTTATAAAATGATATTAATATGAATGTGAATATATTCATTTGTATCAGGTTATACATACACTATTATCTAATAGAATCATAGTGTAATGTTATAATGTTTTCAAATAAAGAAAAGAAAGTTACCAATGGCACTACACATTAGCAATTATCATGTATCCCCTATATTCCTTATATCAAATGTGAAATCAACCACATTAATCCAATCGAGGAGAGTTGGTGCTATGTAGTAAGAGAATGCATGAACAAACTACGAGATAGGCTGGATGATCCGTATCAAGGGAAAGACTACATATATAGCACTCAGGCGAATAGCTCTATTGAGTCATATTGAGATAACATAAAGAGAGTCCAACAAAGGATGTGCAAGAACATAGACAAAACTGTCGGGTATAACTATTCTAGATTAAAAATTAACTTTATTAGAGGCAAACATTAAAATTTGGAAAACACACACTTAAAATCATACTCAGGAGCCTGAAAAATTCTTATTTATGCGTTTAGATTATGTGAACTTGGGTATAGTGGACATATGTGACACTGTAAGTGGATTAGCTAATGTATTAACCTTCGTGAACTAGGAAAGCTAATAGGGACTTTGTATTGGATTTCCCCCTAAATGATTGTTATTAGAGAGTACCAAGATAGGTGTAAATATACAACTGTAGTTTACCCTTATAGGGGATTATAGTATCCAAACCACACCTGGTCGGATTGTGAGTGCGTCTGGAATTCACTTATATTTATAGGTTTGGAGTGACTTATAATTCTGTCATATCCTTTCCAGTATCTGCAGCGTTCATATTTTACACTTTATTACCGACTAACGTTGTATTGTAACATGTGTGGGGTCAAGCTGGTGACCAATCAATTACAATCAAGTTGTATTGAGATTGATATAACCATTCTATTGTACCTTATCACTATTCAGCTTAAAAAAGAAAAAATCTGCTGCTTTGTAGTAGCTGTTCTCTTGGTGTGTCGTATGAGTTTACACGGAACTTGAAATGTTATTTAATACCCATTTCATAAGGTTCATTTGAATTAGTTCATAGGAGTGATAAGCATAGCATTTGTATGCTAATTATACTATATAAGTTTATATCCTGAACGACAACCAAGATTGGTGATGACAAAATGTTTTAATTAATCGTATAACTGATCCATATTGAAGACAGCAGCACTAGTGTTACTCAGATTTAACACTTATCTTAGAAATAAAGTTTGTCTTAATAACTGTAAGAGACTATTACTTTTAGTAAGTTTGGAATATAGGTTAACTTAATAAATAGACCCCTTACAGAGGTGATATAGCAATGGCTATGTTGTACGTAATTAAAAAGTGTTAGCAAACTGACAAGTGTTGCATAAACTTTTAACATTCTCTGTGTGCAAAATCCAATAATATGTAAGCTATTTTGCTTATAGTTGGTCTATGATATAAAGACCTTGTACTTAGTTGACTACTTAAAACACTTACAGTGCTATAATGAGTAACTGCTTAGGTACCTTTCAGTAACAGTGTTAATAAATTAGTCAGTGTTACTTGAGCCTTATAACGATTTTATAGGTTTGATCAAGTGCCACAAAGGCTATATTGTTTGGTCTGTTGATAATATACTTTGCTGTGCTCAACTAAATTACTGAGCTACTTAAAAAGGTGGTGTGTGTGTTAGTTTAATGTTCCTTGCTAATAATGCTGGCAAACTGCCAGCTGTTATATAAAGCATATTCATACACTTCGTAAGCTTACTACAATGTTATAAAAGTTACATGCATTAATAGCGAGTGGTGGTTCAACTTGTAAAATACAAGGAAGGTTAATTATATGTTTTACTGTTTGTTGAACGTTTAGTCCACAAACAGCTGTTATTACTAACAATCTAGTTTAAAAAGTACGGACGTTAAATAACTTTTACTCGATAGCGGTAACAAAGTATTGATATTGTAGTTTACCACTTATAAAAAGTAAGGTAGTCTCTGTTAGCTTCAGTTTATAGCGTGCTGTTTTAACACTATGAAGCCCAAATATTTGCCACTATGATTGAATTCAGCTCTAAGTTAATAGCGTTGCAGATTAGATTCAATAGCAGTAAACCCTGTTTGTGAGCTGCCGTATTATAAATTAGACCACACGCTGAACAAAATCAGCTGAGGGGATTCCCTATCGGCATTGAAGTCCGCTTGTCACAATTTCCCACAACCTAGTATGATCATTAATTATAAGAGTAGATAGTAATACATGAATTTTAACGGTTCCTGAGGCTAGCTAAAAATACATGAGCTCCAAGGGCTCATCACCAGTACCCTAGCGTCCCTAGTGTCCCTAACATGTTTCGCCTTTCGGCTTTTTCAAAGAGTGAGCGCGCCACTCACATACTGGTCTTTTGAAGTGTCGTAGTCACGCCTCTAAGATGACATCACTATAGGCAACCAATCCTCATCCTCCTAGGTGTAGATCACGCCTACTGTTACAGTCCTATTCTGACACTCATCGAAGCATAGATGATCCAATGTTGTATTTCTGATATGTCATTACATTATGTTTAAATTATAAAGAGCTCCAAATGGGCTGGATAAAAATAGATTAATGCATATTAAACGGCAAGTTACATATGGAATTGGAATATATCGCTGGATTTTCCTTAAAGTGTTCCCAATTGTGCCCAAAAAAGATTTTTGGTGTGTTATTCAAGTTATTGTAAATAACATTGAATTCTAAATGAGTGTGTGATATTATATAGTAATATCAAAGTGTGTGGGCGATAGTGCAAAAACTCGAGGAGTGTGTTTTAACTGTTAAGTTATTTGTGACTTCATTGTGATCGAGTAACATTTCATTATAGTGCCGGTGTGTAGTGTTGTTGCCATAGAGGTTGTACATAAGGATGTGACATAGAGCCTAGATAAAATGATGATTATTTAAAATTAGAACTATAATCAAATGGGTGAAAATAATTGTGAAGAAAACTACCTTTGAAAATTAAGTAAAAACTTATGCTAAAAATGTGTAATCGTGAAATATAGTGACAGATGATGATTTTAATAACTCAGAATTAAAAGGAAATAAAAGTAGTGTGAATCTGAGTAAAGGAAAATTAGAAGAGAAATTAGAAGAAAAATTCTCTACCTGCAGTTGAAGGTGTATATTCTGAATTTAAACATTAAGAGTATTTTTTTATAGTAAAATAAATTACTATTATACAACAATAGGGGATTGGATGGAATTATGTTCTCCTATGATATGTTTATGCTCCACTAAATTTACGTGGAGTTATTCTTATCACGTTAGAATATAATTGGAGGTATTCACATCTTATGTTCAAGACACTACTGATGTCCTAAATCAACTGGATAATATTCACATTTCAAAACAGACATGGCTTGTGACAGCTGATGTCGAATCTTTGTACACTTGTATTAAACATGAGCTGGGAATTGAAGCAGTATGGGGGTTCCTGGATATGGGCTCTGAAGAAGAACCTATTCATGATGAATTCATTCTTGTATTATTACAATTTGTACTAAAACATAACTACTTTACTTTCAATAATGGGTTCTATTTACAAACAAGAGGTACCGCGATGGGTACAGCATGCGCTCCCACCTATGCTAACCTATTTTTAGGGTGGTGGGAGCAAAAGCATGTCTTTTCTGATACCAACTCAATGTGTCTGGAAAAAATCCCTTTCTGGGTAAGATATATAGACGATGTGCTGTTCCTCTGGGAAGGCACCAAAGAGGAACTGGATTCTTTCTTTCTCGTCTTGAACACAAACCAATTGAACATCAAATTGACTCATGAAGCCAGCCAAATGAAAGTAAACTTTTTGGATTTGGATCATTATCTATGGATGTACATAGAAAGCAACAGCTACCAACAGTGTTCTACACAGCTCTAGCGCCCATGCCCCCAATACTATACAAGCACTCCCTATAGGAGAATTTTTAAGAATGAGGAGAAACTGCTCCTCAGACTCCAACTATAAGAAAAGAGCTAAAGAACTCTCTGGACGATTAGCATCAAGGGGGTACAGCAAAAGGGCAATTAAAAGGGCAAAATTCAGAGCAAGAACAACTGATCGAACAGAACTACTTCAAAAGAAATTGAAACCCAAAGAAGATAAGATAAGATTTATATCAACCTACAATCCTAAAAGTAATTACATAAAATCTCTATTTCAATCTAACTGGCATATCTTGATGTCTGATCCAAAACTAAGCACAATTTTGGGTGATAAAATTCAGACGGGATACAGAAGAACCAGAAACTTAAAGGATATTATCAGCCCCAGTCACCTCGAAAGTGAAAAAACAAAAAGTGCTTTTACTAATGGCTCCTTCGAATGTGGAACCTGTACCACATGTAACTTTATGTTGAAAATACAAACAATACATGATCGGTTTAACAAACCACATAAAGTGAATGCACACATCAACTGCCAAATGGAGGGAGTAATTTATGCACTACGCTGCAATTGCAACCTATTTTACGTTGGCAGGACAACTAGAAAAATAAGAGTAAGGTTTCAAGAACACCTCAGAAACATTAAAAATGCCAGAAAAGACCTACAAGCAGGGAAACAACTCACCTCTGTGGCCAGACACTTTTTTAACAATCATAATTCCAAACAAAGTGATTTAAAATGTTTTGGTATACAAAAGGTAAAACTGGGAATCAGAGGTGGGGATGTGGAAAAAACCCTCCAAAAAGCTGAGAGCAAATGGATTTTTCTCCTCAACACAGTGTACCCATTATGGTTAAACGAATGTAATAATCTTTCTCCTTTTTTATGAATGTGCAATAAAAAGCACAAGTATATGACAACACAGTCAAATCCTCCTAATAACTCCATGCAGATCACCAGTATAAAAATGGGGAATCAAGGCAACTCCCCAATATAAGAGACAGTCACTAGACACCTATGTAGCAAGGAATCAGTCTATATAACAAACATGGAGATCACAAAGGAAAACAGTGAATACAAATATACGATATGCTTATAACTCCACGTGATAAGAATATGATAAGAATAACTCCACGTAAATTTAGTGGAGCATAAACATATCATAGGAGAACGTAATTCCATCCAATCCCCTATTGTTGTATAATAGTAATTTATTTTACTATAAAAAAATACTCTTAATGTTTAAATTCAGAATATACACCTTCAACTGCAGGTAGAGAATTTTTCTTCTAATTTCTCTTCTAATTTTCCTTCACTCAGATTTACACTACTTAGTTTTTTATTTCCTTTTAATTCTGAATTATTAAAATCATCATCTGTCACTATTTTTCACGATTACACATTTTTAGCATAAGTTTTTACTTAATTTTCTCACAATCAAAGGTAGTTTTCTTCACTATTATTTTCACCCATTTGATTATAGTTCTAATTTTAAATAATCATCATTTTATCTAGGCTCTATGTCACATCCTTATGTACAACCTCTATGGCAACAACACTACACACCGCCACTATAATGAAATGTTACTCGATCACAATGAAGTCACAAATAACAACAGTTAAAACACACTCCTCGAGTTTTTGCACTATCGCCCACACACTTTGATATTACTATATAATATCACACACTCATTTAGAATTCACTGTTATTTACAATAACTTGAATAACACACCAAAAATCTTTTTTGAGCACAATTGGGAACACTTTAAGGAAAACCCAGCGATATAATCCAATTCCATATGTAACTTGCAGTTTAATATGCATTAATCTATTTTTATCCAGCCCATTTGGAGCTCTTTATAATTTAAACATAATGTAATGACATATCAGAAATACTACATTGGATCATCTATGCTTCGATGAGTGTCAGAATAGGACTATAACAGTAGGCGTGATCTACACCTAGGAGGATGAGGATTGGTTGCCTATAGTGATGTCATCTTAGAGGCGTGACTACGACGCTTCAAAAGACCAGTATGTGAGCGGCGCGCTCACTCTTTGAAAAAGCCGAAAGGTGAAACATGTTAGGGACGCTAGGGACGCTAGGGTACTGGTGATGAGCCCTTGGAGCTCATGTATTTTTAGCTAGCCTCAGGAACCATTAAAATTCATGTATTACTATCTACTCTTATAATTAATGATCATACTGGGTTGTGGGAAATTGTGACAAGCGGACTTCAATGCCGATAGGGAATCCCCTCAGCTGATTATTTTTTTTTTTACCTTAACAGTGTAATTTCAACTATATAATATATATTTTTATTTATTTATTTTTTTTAAATTTAATTTTTATTGAGGTTTAATCAAGACATATATACAACATATGGTAATATGACAAAGCCCGGAGGGGCGAAACTAGTCAGGAGTCAACGTGAGCGTTTGGGCGCTTTGTTTTTAACAGCCTAGCACTACATGCTAATCTAGACATAAAGACAATAATAGCTATACTTAGTTAACTTGTTGAACAGTCTGGGTTGTGCCAGACTTAGCCAGAGTTAATGTAATAATAACAAAGGTATTTACCAATGTATCCACTCTTTGACCGTGCCAGAGATAAGAGAATATTCGCTGCACTAAGCTCTTACAAAACGCAATTATAACTGAAAATATATCAACAGTGATACCAGTAACCCAAATTTACTTAACTATAGGCTTTGTTTGTAGCGGAAACGGAGCCAAACATAACTGTGATACATAGTGGCAACACAGAGATTATGTTTCCTTCCAATTAAGACACTGCCTAATTGGGGGTTATATGTCTGCAACGCAAACATAGCCAAATATAATTTATATTAATACTGGCAACAAAGAGATAATGTTGTCTTTAAACATAGATACTGGCATTAAGGTTGTATGTCTGTAGCGCACACAAAGCATAACTGAAATGGTGACTTATATTGGAAACACAGAGAAGGTGTTGTCTCCTAATAAAAACTTTGTAATTTTGAGTTACATGTATCATTAACAGAATAGTATTTGTAGCGTACGTAAGTCCTTTGGCAGCCCTCATGTATATATGAAGTGGAGGGACACAGAGAATATACTGTACAAACAGAATAATACTGACAGCCGTTAAAGACAGTACATAATACCAGAGTTGCGTTTGAACATACAAATATTGCTCTTTAACAAATACAAACATATGACATAACAAGAGAGGACTGGTTGTCCAAACAAGACTGAATAGCAGCTACTATTTGTTAAGAGTATGCAGGGATAGAGTGGAACAATTCCTGGCTTACATTACATATACTAGGACTATTAGGGTATCCAAATATCGTTATAGAGTGTATATGACATAGATTGATTATACATACACAGCATTTGGGACCCACTATTCTAAGTATAGCTAAGTAAATATAGTACTATTCAGGGGGCACATATTTATTCACTATAGGCCACGGATATTACAGTCCTCCACCAAGTGAATATATATTGTCTGACTACATGATAGTGCTAGTGTCGATTTTAATTTGTGCGTTACCCTTATTTTAAGAGCAATTCATAATAAAAGTTATATTTTATTTCAACCCGTTCTGGAATAACCGCCTCACAGTCTAGGCTTAGAGTGCTTACAAGTGCATACTTACAGGAGATATCCACATCTTTGTGAGAGTCTTCTTAGTTTTCTGGAATGGTAATAAAATGTGGTTACATAGTCGTTCCATACACTCAATACATTGGTCAAGGTTGTATAGGAGGCATACTGCTAGTGACAAGAAGAATGTATATTGTGGCCTTCTCGGTAATAAAACAAACACAGTCTCATACACTTAAAAACAGAGGTGGATGTATGTAATAACCTACGTTAAATGATAGTGTTGTATATACTTAAGACTCTCCAAGTTCACAGGAGGCCACTTTTGTACCTTATATAATAATATAATAGTTAACCAAATAGAGAGTATCATGCTACTAAGGTGACCTCTCTTGGGTCACAATGAACCTCATATTTGTTTTTCATTTGTGTTTAAACACTTTGGTATATCTATAGGCAAACAGCACAGGAGAATTCTACAAAAACAGAAGATCTGCAAGATAAGGCAAGAGGTTTCAATGTATAATACCTGCAGATTCGATGGCGTCAATTCTGACATAAATAACCTTAGCTCCCCATCATGAGGATCATTTATGAGCCTAGCATACAAGTTGCTATTGAAGAAATGGGATAACAATTTTATGCATGGTATTGGCAGACATTACATAACAGGGTATGAAAAGACCATACTGACTATCCTGACATTAAAAACTGGGCTGATAGAAAGGAGAAACGACTGAGGAGCCACCATAAACAAAGTAGAGAGCATGGCAATAGTAGTGAAACTAAGCTAAAACAATATCTTGCAACGCTGCGGTTCAAATTTGGTAGCTTTCATAGATTTGGGCTAACTAAACAGAGACAGCATAGGCAGTTTTTGACAAATAAATTGTGGATATTGTGGTTGGTAATACTTTTAACTATTTACATAATATACTGCCGACATGCCAAGAAATATTTATAATTGATGATCATGTCAGTGTTTGGCTGGGTAATCTTATAAAGTCAGCTGCAAAGTCTGGCGCCCCCAGAGCAACACCAACAAAAACAACCACATCCGTGGCTCCAAATGTCTCTAACTCTGCAGCCAAAAACAGAGCGTCCTTACCCCACTCCTATCCTGTAACGTAGGCAGTGCCATCCGACCCCCATTTTGAGGCAGTAGGCTGTGGGAGCAATATCTCAATCTCCTCATGGAGGGCTGTGGACTAACAGGTCCGGATCGTTGTAAGCAGCAAAGTTCCATTGTGAGCGGTGAAAGGGGGCAATTAGTCCCTGGTACAGTTGCTCTACTAAGCTGGATATGGTAGTATGCCCTGCGCTGCTGCTCGGTCAGTCCTTGAGGTAGGCGATGCCAGCCCGTCAACCCACAATCTAACGGTAGACTCATCTCTCCGTTATAGATATTTGACTGGGCAGAGTCGGCAGACGAATATCGCACCAGCACGCCAGAGCCACTCCGATCCGGTATTGTTGTTTGTCGGCCATTTTCTTCGCACAGCTGTCGCTTTGTGCCTAGGTCAGACTCTCTTGTGCCAATACCCTCCTCAGCTTTTGCTTTGAGAGTCGCTATGTGTCCATCAGGCGATGCAGATGTCGACCTCCTTAGCTCACCCCACTCCATCTCACAGGTAGGGAGCGACTCATCTGTATCTTGCAGACTGGTATCCTGCTTCTGACTTGATTCTGTGTCAGGCGGAGGGGTGTGAGCCACATCAGAACACAATATCCCGAGTACATGCTCCTCAAACTTGTCAAGGTGGATAGTCAGAAGGCTCTCAATTTCTCTTAGTATATTACACTCTGTAGACCACATAGTTTTCAGTTTCTCTCCTGTACTGTAAGATGTAAAGGGAAAAGAAAAACAGCGTATAAGCTGCTCATACCCATTCTAAGATTTACGGGGGGGTGTTGAGGACTGCTCCTTATGAGAGTTGCCACAGGCCTCAACGCTCCGGATCGGCAATCTGGTGCTAATTTCAGCTCAATCTGGTGTCTATAGATTCAGTACGCTCTGTGTAGTTCAGAGACCTTAGTTTAAAGTACAGATGGCTTTATAAACTGCTGATATTTGGCAAATTATCTGCATTCCACACACAGCTACCGATATTGCTGCCATTCAACGTTGTCCGTACTTTTAAAAATAGATTGTTAGTAATAACAGCTGTTTGTGGACTAAACGTTCAACAAACAGTAAAACATATAATTAACCTTCCTTGTATTTTACAAGTTGAACCACCACTCGCTATTAATGCATGTAACTTTTATAACATTGTAGTAAGCTTACGAAGTGTATGTATGCTTTATATAACAGCTAGCAGTTTGCCAGCATTATTAACAAGGAACATTAAGGATGGTGTATGGTGTTCTTTTGGTGATATGCAGTGTTGTTTTTGCGCCAAACATATCTTTTGAAATTATGGCCAAAAAGTTCAACTTTGGTTTCATCAGACCAGAACACATTTTGCAACATGCTTTTGGGAAACTTCAGATGTGTTTTTGCAAAATTTAGCCAGGCTTGGATGTTTTTTTTTTGTAAGAAAAGGCTTCCGTCTTGCCACTCTACCCCATAACCCAGACATATGAAGAATACAGGCGATTGCTGTCTTATGTACCACACAGCCAGTACTTGCCAGATATTACTGCAGCTCCTTTAATGTTGCTGAAGGCCTCTTGGCAGCCTCCCAGACCAGTTTTCTTCTTGTCTTTTCATCAATTTTGGAGGGACATCCAGTTCTTGGTAATGTCACTGTTGCACCATATTTTCTTCACTTGAGGATGACTGTCTTCACTGTGTTCCATGGTATATCTAATGCCTTGGAAATTCTTTTGTACCCTTCTCCTGACTGATACCTTTTAACAATAAGAGCCCTCTGATGCTTTAGAAGCTCTCAGTGGACCATGGCTTTTGCTGTAGGATGCGACTAACAAAATGTCAGGAAAGACCTACTAGAACAGCTGAACTTTATTTGGGGTTAATCAGAGGCACTTTAAATGATGACAGGTGTGTACTGACTCCTATTTAACATGATTTTGAATGTGATTGCTTAATTCAGATTATTATAACCTTGGTGACTAAATAATCTTGATTTTATTAAAGACAGGAGGCGAATATTCTGCATAATTCTTTACTGACACCAAAAACAACAGCAAAGAAACTGAAAGTAAGAAAAAAATAATCACACAGCAACAGTGTATAACCAATCAGGATACAGCATCACAATAAAGAGTCCAGAACAATCTAAATCCTTCCTCTTTTCTTTGGCGGATAACTAGAGGATTATAGAAGAACGAACATCAATAACATCCCGGGAAGGAGTAATCCAGAACTTTGAAGATCCTAGTCAAGCCTTGAGAGAAATCATGAAAATCCCATCCATCGAATTAAACTGTAAAAGAAAATAAAGTGACAATAATAACTGTACTCTTAGACACAGATTCAAAGAATAAAATATAAAGAATAAACATAACAGTCCACTATTCTTATCAGAAAACTTTTTTTTTTTTTTATCCAGTATTGGGAGAGGAAAAAGGGGAGGGAAAATATTCGCCTCCTGTCTTTAATAAAATCAAGATTATTTAGTCACCAAGGTTATAATAATCTGAATTTTATGTCAAGACAGGAGGCTTCATATTCTGCAATTTTAACGCAATAAAAGTAGTGACTCAGATGCATGAAGAATGGGTTTAAAATAGAAACGAGAAAAGGTAGTAGAAGAAGACCAATCCGCAGCTTTGAGGATATCTTGAAGATTACTGCCCGATAAAAGAGCTCTGGATGCCGCCGCACCCCTAACAGAATGAGCTCCAAACGAAAGGTCAATGCCTGCGGAGGACATGAGCCAGCGGACCCATCTGGCTAAAGTGGGAGAAGAGACGGGGAGAAAGGGTGGAACAAAAGAAATTAGTAATTGACCCCCGGGAGAAAGACGGGAGGACGTCGTCCTAGAAAGATAAGCTTTCAAGCAGAGAGCCACACAGAGTTGAGGATCGTCCGGGAAATAAGGGTAAAAAATGGAAGAAGACATAGATTTTGTGCGTTTAGAGACGGAGAAAGAAACGCCTTCAGGGGAAAAGGAAATGCCTTCGACGTCCAGCGCCCGGATGTCCGAAATCCTGCGGAAGGAGACCAGACAGAGCAACATCGCCAATTTGGCTGACAATTGCTTAAGAGAAAGGTCTACATTGGGAGGCCAATTCCTAAGAAAGGATAGCATGATGGAGACATCCCAAAGGTGAGAGTATCGAGAAGAGGGAGAAACCTTCAACCGAATGGCTTTTAAGATTCTGCAAACCAAGGGGTGTCTACCCACCGGATTGCCATCTACTGGAAAGTGGCCCGCTGAAATTGCCGAGCGGACGACATTAATGGAACGATAAGCCTTGCCTTGAGAAAAAAGCTCCGAAAGAAAGTTTACAATAAGAACTACAGGGGCTGAAAAGGGATCAACCTGCCTGCGAGAGCACCAACAAGCCCATGATGCCCAGGCTGAAGCATAACATTTCCTGGTGCCAGGGGCCCAAGATTCTCGAAGGAGAAGCTGAGCGTCTCTTGAAAGGCCTTCGGCGGACCAGGATCCCCTGAAATCTGCCAAGCAAGCAGGGGAAGGCGATTCTGGAGAACCAGGGGATGAGGTTCCCCTTGTGGATCTAAGAGAATGTTGCATTGATTTGGAAGAAGGAGAGGGGGGAAGACTGTCATTTCCAGGAGGAGAGGAAACCAGGGTTGCATTGGCCAGAAGGGGGTAACTATCGTCAGGGAGCATTTGAGCCTCCTGGCCGTCCAAAGGGTTCTCATGATGAGAGAGAAGGGGGGAAAAGCATAAGCTCCGAAAAGAGGCCATTTCTGTAAAAAAGCATCCGAAGCTTCGCTACCCCGGATCTGGAAGCCAGCTGAAATAGCGAGGCAACTGATGATTGATCCTGGAGGCAAAAAGGTCCACAGAAAAGGGACCAAGGATATTCTGAATTCGTAAAAACACAGGGCGAAGAAGTCGCCAATCGCTGGAGTCTCTCCAAAAACGAGAAAACCAGTCTGCAACAATATTGGAAATCCCAGGGATGTATTGCGCCCGGAGGGAAATGTTGCGGGAGGCACAGAACCTGAACAACTCTGAGGTAAGATCTGATAGCATCTTGGATTTCGTACCTCCTAAGCGGTTGATGTATTGGACCGTAGATATGTTGTCCATCCGAAGGAGGATGCAACAGTTTGTAAACTGTTTGGAGAACGAGCGAATGGCAAAAGAGCCTGCCAAGAGCTCTAGACAATTGATGTGAAGCGACTGTTCCAGAGGGGACCAAGATCCCCCCGTCGCAGAGGTCTCGAAAGACGCCCCCCAACCCAGAAGGCTGGCATCTAAGGAAAGCACAAAGTCTGGCGAGGATCCGAAGATAGCCTTGCCATTCCAGGATTCCATGTGACGGAGCCACCAGGACATCTCTGCACGAACCTCCTCGTTCAGACAAATCATCTGATGATATGAATGGCATTCCCTGAAAGATTGAATCTTCAGCCTCTGCATTGCTCAATAGTGCAGAGGGGCCGGGAAAATTGCCTGAATGGAGGAGGCGAGGAGTCCGATAATTCTGGAAAGTTGACGGATAGATATCATGGGGGACGTCAGTACATCTAGAATTTCTAATATGATCTTGTCGATCTTCTCTTGAGGAAGAAGGAGAAGACCTGAGGTGGAGTCTATGAGAAAACCTAGAAACTCCACCTTCTGAGAGGGAATCAGAGCCGACTTCTCCGAGTTGATCACAAATCCCAGCCCTTGAAGGAGGGAGGTGGTAGTGTGTAAGTGACAAAGGAGGGAAGTCTGATCTTCTGCCATAAGGAGAATGTCGTCCAGATAAATGATAAGGCGAATGCCTTTGCCTCTGAGGGTTGCTACGACGGGCTTTAAAAGTTTGGTGAAACACCAGGGAGCTGAACTTAGGCCGAAAGGTAGGCAAGTAAACTGCCATATCCTTCCGTCCCAGAGAAACCTGAGGAACTTCCGATGGTCTGGGAATACAGGTACCGTAAGGTAGGCATCTGTCAAGTCCAGGCGGATGAACCAGTCTTCGAGACGGAGAAGGTCTCTGAGCATGTGGATACCATCCATCTTGAAATGGCGGTAAACCACGAAGAAATTTAAGTCCCGAAGATTGATGACCGGAGGTAAAGGTGGAAACGTAATGCCTCATGACATCTAAGAAGGGTTCTCCAAAGAGAAGACCCTTGGCAGAGGAGCCTGCTTCCTCGGCAGCGAGAACGACCAATCTAGGGTTAATTCGCAACAAAGCCGACCTTCTGCGTTCAGTAGAAATAGCAACGTTGGCGTTACCAAGGAAGCAAAAGGCTCGAAAGGCCCATTCTCGAATGGCAAAAGGATCTAAAGGAGAGCCGGAAAGAAGGGCTTCATCCGAAAGATGTAAAATCTGGGCCAGAGGACCCGAAGTGTCCAGAAGTTTATCCTGAACCCCTCTAAGAGCCTTGTCTAAGCCCTTTCTTGGGTCCCTACCCTTTCTAGTTAAAAAGGTAGCAAGTTTAGCATCAAATTCAGGAGTTATAGAGGAGGGAAGGTCTACGACATTCAGCACATAGTTTATTACGATCTTCACGATTGAAAGGCTTTCTGAGTGATATCTGCAAAAAGCAAGAAAGATGAGGCGCTAATGCCCAGTCAGATGACCTGGGATGTTTAATGTGTTTGGGACTAAAAATGGGGTTCCCAGCCGGGTCAACCATGTCGTCCTCAAGTTCAATATTATTTCTCTGGGAAGATAGAGAACGAGGAGCCCCGCCTGAGGAGCCGGAAATGGATCCAGCTCAAGGTCAGACTGAGGTTCCTCATCCCAATCTAGCCCAGGAAAAGACTCCATATAGTCTTCCGTGTCAAAATTTTCAGAGTCTGAGCTCTGAATCCCCTTACGAGTACCCAAGGGGGAAAGGGTTCGTCTACCCCGTTTAACCTCTGGGGAGGAGGTTCTGGCACCCCTATGTGAAACGCCCGGGGGAGGGGCTTTCTGTCTCTGAGCTTTGCCCTTATGTGCAGCAGAGCGAGAATGAGTCTTCCAATGACGTTTGCGCAATATCGGAGCATCTGAATCAGAGGAAGAGGAGGAGGAGGATTCCTCCACATGAAGGGGCATAGGTTGTTCTAAAACTTTTTCAGAAGGAGAAATATTATGTTTTAGTGCCGAAGCTATGGCCGAATTCATATATGCTAAAAGTTCCTCTTTAGATTGAGAGGAAGAAGGGGCGGGGTCAATGACAGGGTCGGCAGACTCCATTTCTTTAATGCAGTGCACTGAGTTATTGATCTAAATAAAAAGTAAAAATATTGACATAAAAATCATTTTATTAAAAGGAAAAAATAAAATTTTAAATTACGCTGAGTAGGCAGGATTTGAACCCTGAACCTCAACACTGTTTGCTTACAGTGTTAGTCCCCAAGGCTAAACAGAAAGTTTAATTAAAGGAGACCTTTAAAAGAAATATCTTTTTTTTTTTTTTATATATATATATATATATATATATATATATAAATTGTGTAACAACAGAAATAAAATATCTCCCTAAAGTTTGCCCTAATAGGTGGAGGTTAGATTCAAACCCCCAACCTATAGTATCAGAGGCAGAAAGGCTACCCAGTGAGCTATAGGAGCTGCAATAAAAGGGAAAACATTTTAAACCTTTAGAAAATAAAAAAGGCGGGAAAAAACGGTCAAGCAGTTCTGTTTAACATATACATAAATAAAACATATAAGTGTTAAATTATTTAAATAAAAATTGAGAATTGAGGATACCAACTTTATCCTTATTTATGTAAGGAAATATATTTAAACTTATGTTCTCTAGTTGGAATAAAAATGGCGGGCATTCAAACTCTGGGAGCACTTAAAGGAAAATATATCAAAACCGCCTCTCGAGCCGGAGCCGACACAGGCCGCGGCTCACACACCCGACCAGATCAGTTTGAAAAAACCCCGGTCAGGTGTGTGTCCGCGCGACCTCGCAGCGGCACCGGCCCAATTGGAGAGAGGTTGGAACACAAGAGTACCGGACTTAGGGAGGTAAAAACGGAGCAGCCCGCTCAGCAAGGCGGCTGCTCCGGAGAGCGCAAGCAACTCACAACCTGTCACAACCTGTCAGGCATACCGAGAGCCTGACAGAAATATAACTTGTCAAAAAATAAATAAATAAATAAAGAACGGAGCAGCCACACTGAAGTGGCTGATCCGTAGGGGGAAATAAAAGTATTTGAATCCTTATAGAAAATAAAACCCCTACCTAAAAGGTTGTAGCATAAAATTCAACGTAATAGATTTATAGAAAAAATCTTTACAAAAAAGACTAAACGAAATAAGAACATACAAATATTTCAATAATTAATTAGGAAAACACAATTGTTAAGTTAGACATTTGCTAAAACTAGTTAATAAACACACTAAATTTATTTCACAAAAAGGTAGAGCAATAATACGTGACCTGCTGTTCTTGGTGCAGCAAAGAAAAGAGGGAGGATTTAGATTGTTCTGGACTCTTTATTGTGATGCTGTATCCTGATTGGTTATACACTGTTGCTGTGTGATTATTTTTTTCTTACTTTCAGTTTCTTTGCTGTTGTTTTTGGTGTCAGTAAAGAATTATGCAGAATATGAAGCCTCCTGTCTTGACATAAAATTCTGAACACAGCTACATCCCCAGTTATAAAAGGGTGTTCACACTTATGCAACCATATTATTTTATTTTTTTATTTTTATTTCCCTTTTCCTAAAATATTTCAGTTTGTTTTTCAATTGAGTTGTACAGTTTATAGGTCACATTAAAGGTGGAAAAAGTTCTGAAATTATTTATCTTTGTCTCATATTTTTACATCACAGAAACCTGACATTTTAACAGGGGTGTGTAGACTTTTTATATCCACTGTAAGTGAATTCCAGACGCACTCACAATCTGACCAGGTGTGGTTTGGATACTATAACCCCCTATAAGGGTAAACTACAGTTTTATATTTACACCTATCTTGGTACTCTCTAATAACAATCATTTAGGGGGAAATCCAATACAAAGTCCCTATTAGCTTTCCTAGTTCACGAAGGTTAATACATTAGCTAATCCACTTACAGTGTCACATATGTCCACTATACCCAAGTTCACATAATCTAAACGCATAAATAAGAATTTTTCAGGCTCCTGAGTATGATTTTAAGTGTGTGTTTTCCAAATTTTAATTTTTGCCTCTAATAAAAGTTAATTTTTAATCTAGAATAGTTATACCCGACAGTTTTGTCTATGTTCTTGCACATCCTTTGTTGGACTCTCTTTATGTTATCCCAATATGACTCAATAGAGCTATTCCCCTGAGTGCTATATATGTGGTCTTTCCCTTGATATGGCTCATCCAGCCTATCTCGTAGTTTGTTAATGTTATAATGTGTCCAAACAGTAATTGTATAAATTTTTACACTATGTAGAAAAAAAGGATCAAATCCCAATTGAAGGAAATAGTCCAATCATTGTTACAGTCTCGCAGTTGGATAGATTTCCAAATTGTATAGCAAAAATAGTACATAGTTATAGGGTTGCCACCTGTCCCTTAAAATACAGAACACTTATAAGTTACACATGCTGCAGGGTGTGCAGGGAGGAATATGAATAGTGCTGTCCAGAAACACAATACATGTTCCTCCCTGCTCACCCTGCAGCATGTATAACTCATAAGTGTCCAGGAAAACATGGCTGAGGTGGCAACCCTAGTAGTATAACACAGATAGGAAAAAACAAGATTCAGATGCTTCCTATCACTAAATGGATGTTACTCACAAACTGCTGAGCTGTAACTTAGCTCTTGGTATGGTCAGCATGTATATAGATGTTACCAATTGGTGTATAATAACAACAGGCCGTGTAGCACATTAATAGGGGACCGTGTTGTTTAACAGAAATGGAAAGACATAGGAAATGCTCATGTAAATTCGCTATGTGTATAACAGTCTTAACAGCGTTTTTACAAACATTTTTAAAGAGTTCTCTTGTGAGGCATGTCTGTTCCGATATCCAACGTACGTTTCACCAGCCCCCTGCCAGCTCTTTCAAGGATATCTTACATGGGTTACAAGGCCGTAATAGTAAAAAAAAAAATACATGCTCTAATTTGTTAGAGCATTTAATTTTATAACAATCAACCCTTGCAAAGGGGTTAAACACACAATAGAAGTGCAGCTTGGGACCCATGGAGCACTGCTGGACCCGAGCGGAAACCACAGCTGATCCAATTAGCAGTGCTAGTTGCACATCTGAGTCTTACGACTAGCACTGCTGATTGTAATGTAGGGTTGATAGTCTTAAAATGACATTCTCTGTTTTTTACCCATCCAAGTTGTTTTGTTTTTTTCTAACTGTTACTTTTTGTGCACATTGTAAAAATCTATGAAATTATTGTTTGGACACATCAGAAATTATACGGTTTCCATCCTTTGTTTTTCTATCCCTTGGAAAACCTTTTCTCTCCAGGCATTATGTCACCTCCAGCCTGCTCCTCAATTGACCAAGTAGATATTCCTCGCAAAATACATGATGAATAAAACTTGATATATCATTAAACAATTTGCATAAGATATTACTAGATATCAACATACTAGATTGAATAAAGCTGACCAGCAAAAATGCTAGTTTGCCTGGTATGTATTTATGATGGGGTTTAACTCCTCAAAAAATGTTAGGAATGCAGGATTAATCTTATGATGTTTAAATACTAGAATATTTATTGATCATACACACATTAACATCTTAGCAAAGTAAAGGACTATATTTCACACTTACTTGCCTACATAAGAGATTTTTCAGCAGCAGTCTTTTCCCCCCATTGAGGGCCAGATTACAAGTGGATCGCTAAATATCGCTTAGTGAAAGCGATGTTTCTGCTCCACTGAGTAATACCAGCGCACGCTAATGTGTGATGGTATTACAAGTTGACAGCAATATGAAGAGCTTACGTTGGCATTGCTGTCAACTTGTAATACCAGAGCACATTGATGGGAAGCATTGCGCTCACGAGAGCGCACTTCCATAGGCTTCAATGGGAGCCTTGTTCTCATGCTGTGAGACATGGCATAAGAACTAGCACAACGAATGGCGTAATTTGCTCAGCGATGGCAGCAAATTGTAAATATATATGTATATGACTATATAATATATACATATTTATGTGTTAAAGTGTAGTTCTACACATATTAACACATAAATATATATGTATAAAAGCATTTACATATATATTTACAGGAAAAACACAGTTCCCTTATACCGCAATGTAATGGCACTTTTCAGTGACATTTTTTTTTTCTAACACCCCATAGCCGCTGACTTTAGCCCCCAAAAACTGCCTAGTGTAGTATTTGTTTTAATTTTAAATGCTACATTAAAAAAAAAAAGAAAGAAAAAAAAGAAAACTAACACTTTGGGGGCATTTTGGGGACATTTATAAAATTAACTAGAGATCCGATCTCTGGTTAATTTTATAAGCACAAATTGCTACAGCAAGCTCGCGGTAGCAATAACCAGCCACTCACATGCTTGAAGTTATGATTTCCCTCAAGGAACCCACTGTATGAGTAATCCTGAAGGCTTCTGCCCCCACCCCCCATCTGTGAACTTAGACCATAACTCTCTTCCTACCTTTCACAGCACCTTGTATAATGTAATGTTTCACTATGTAGTTGTATTATATTTGAAATGGACCAAATGGTTAAAGTAGTGATAGTGGTTATACTCAAATAGAAACAGAACAATGCCTGTAGCAGTAGGAACAGCAAACAAAGCAAGCAGGTAAGTGGATACAAGCAGGTCAAGTTATAGTGAGTGGCTGAAGACTGGATAAAACCAGGTCATAGTGTAATGATGCAGATGAAACAGCAAATTGATGTTCGGTCAAGCAAAGTAGATACAAGATAACAGGTACCAAAAGGCAATACAATATGAAATACTGGGCCCAGTTTAAAATCTAGTTGGGTAATATGCTGGAATTTAGTCCAAAAGTTATGTATGTCACAAAGTGTTATCTAGATTACCACCACCTTTTGTGAATCTGCAATTCATGTAACAGTTGACAAGAATTTCATAATTGACCACAGGTAGATGTCTTTAGAAGGTGATCTCACACAAGGTATCTCCCACAAGGTGATCTCACACAAGGTATCTCCCACAAGGTGATCTCACACAAGGTATCTCACACAAGGTGATCTCACACATTGCTTTGGGTGTGTGTATTGTGCAAGCCTGTCTGTGCACAATATTTATTTCTGCTGACTTCTGTACATGACCTGCTTCGGACTCTTGACATGCTTTTGAATTACTGACTGTGCTTTTTAGAAACTTCAACAGTTTAATTGACTAAATTCCTGTGTATTATCCTATCTTTTTAAGGAGAGGCCAAAGTGATATCCTGCAGGAAAGTTTATCTCTGTGAAAAGCACATTTAAAAAGAGGCTGCACAAGGGGGTGGTAACTCATCATAGAACAAGCTGTTTGGTCATTGCTCATTTTCTGGTTGAGCACCTCTCTCTTTTATTGTGTACTGTATTCAGATTATGACTGATGGGGACTAGTCTCATTCAATGCTATGTGGGCAGTCAGACATGGACCTGTTATCCACTGTGCCTAAATAGATTGATATATACACTGCATTTTTTAGAGAGGACCAGACTGATATATTACTGGAAGGTTATTCTCTGTGAAAGGTACAGTTTGGGCTAAAAGAGGTAGTTTACATGGCATGGCTAGTCACTGAAAAAGGTATTAAACCTTTGTTTGTTCCCTGGTTGAGCACTTCTCCTTTGTGTTATGTATACTAAGAGTATAATCCTGTCTGTGTGTTTAATTGAAAATGGTACAGTTTAAGTGATTGCAAAGTTGAATGATTTAAAGACCAGTATTTAAAAATCATTAAACTTTACAATTACTCTTCTTTTTTTAAATACTTACCTTTTTGCTACAGTAAACTTACCGCTGATCCTCCGCCCGCATTGTCTTCAGTATTTAGCATAATGATAACAATCTGGATTCCTCCAATCATTGTGTGCCTCACGAGCATGATACCAAAGGGGGCACACAACGATTGGAGGAAGCTGGATTCGTCATAGATCTGCTCAATACTGAAAAAGATGAGGGTGGAGGATTGTCGGTGTGTTTACAGTAACAAAAAGGTATTTTAAAAAAGAAGCGTAATTGTAAAGTTTAATTACTTAAAGTGATAGAGACTGTAGAGAGCTAGCTGGACTGTTTGACTAGCACTGTTGGAAGTCCTTTGGAAAGTATGAGTACTGTCCTTTATGTGTGCGTTGTTGACTGTTCTTTAAGTTCAAACATATTGTGCCTTCTTGTTTTTTGTTCTTGCAGTGTTTTTGAAAGATAAAAAGGAGAGCTTATCCGATAATATGCATTGTGAACTGTCTATAGTAGCTAGTGTGGGCGCCTTTGTTCGTGGACATCTTTCTATGTGGAAACTGTACTTTTTTTGTGGTATAAATTAAATCCTACAGCCAATATAATTCATATTATGCAGTTTTTTTGTGTATAGCATCTTACAATCGCCTATATTTTCGTATGCATGTGTTTTTCTGTTAGGGTTATAAGTATTTTGAGTGCTTTGAGAAAAGCTTGATTCATTTTTGAGAGAAAAAAATTATATTCCCATGGAACGCCCATGTTCAGACCATTTTATAAAAAAACAACAATTTTGTGTACTTAAAATTATGAATTTCTAAGTGATTTTTGCACAACCAGAGTACTAAAATTTTGATTTACGCTGTGCAATTTACATACACATTTTATGTTTTTGGTAAAATATGATATTTTGATAAAATATAAAATGTGCTCCTTAACAACACAAATTTCCCCTGCTTATATTTTTGTGAATGGTTCAATTATTTGTTTTGTATGATGTTTAAAATACAAATGTTATTGTGCACTTTCATATGAAAATGCAGAATATGCCCCTGTGAGACACCCTGTTTTCAGGGTAAAAAGTGGCTTTAAATCATTCCACCAGGGAATTAGAAGTACTAGACACTCTTTAATAATATCGCCAGCCCAGAGACCTTTAGATAATCGGGCTCTATGGGGAAGATTTACCAAGCAGCGGATGCTGCTATCTACCCCTGTACTTTCCGGCTCGCCAGAAATGTAAGTTAAGAAGCAGCGGTCATAAGACCGCTGCTCCTTAACTCGTCCGCCACCTCTGAGATGGCAGACAGCAATCAGCCCGATCTGATACGATCGGTTGATTGATACCCCCTGCTAGTGGCCGATAAATGCCTATGTGTTTAACACCCATAAACAGATTAGACACATACTTAAAGTACATGGCTGGTGAGCCAAGCTGCAGCTGCAATTGCACAACTCAAATGTCCAAAAAAGTGTTTTTTGAGTGATCACAATCCCAAATGGATTTGGCCTTAAAAAGGTCTCATCCAAGGTTGTTGATCAGAAACATGTTTTCGGCTGTTTCTTGTTATCGGGATCAAAATTGGGAATAGAAACAAAACTGACACATACAACGGCCATTTGGTGGCTATAAATATTACAATATTGTTGTTTGGATTGATCCCTTTGAACAGTATGTAAGAAAAATAGTAAAAGTTGACTCTTTGTATTCCTAAATCATAGCGATATATGGTAATTATTAATAAAGTCATCTCAACAGTGGCATTATATGTACAGTAGACATGAGTGCTGGGTAACTAATTTGCAGTGATACTATTGTAAAGGTGGTGACTTTACACTTTTTAATAATAATTAACTGAGTTTCAACCATTTTTTAAAAATATTTCATAGATTAAAGCAGCTGCAACATACACTATTTTGTAAATCATGAAATCGTGATTTTACTAGTTTTGCACCAGGGAAAATAGAGAAGAGGTCTTGAAAGCTTATGGAGTAGAATAACCTTTATTTTGTTAGTTCATTTAAAGGTATTACAATCTACGAAAGGTAAATTACCAATACGGGAACAACCCTTTTTCTGCACCAATGAAACAATGGTGCTGATTTTTTATTTTTTTTTAAACTTTACATTCTCATAAAAATTCCTTGTGTTTTCCTTTTTCTTTCTTTTTAAATGGAAGCCAATACATTGGGGAAACCAGTACATTGCTTATGTCATTTTCTTGCAAAAGGATTTTTAACTTCCTTTAAATACACTGTCTAATACGGTGCTAACCTTTTTCTGCAACACCCTATTTAAAAATCTCCTGTAACATGTTAAACAGATATCATCAGTTTCACAACTATCACTTATATTTCTATTTCTGTCTCCATATTGTGACACTGAATATATTATAAGGAACATGGCATCTTCATTTGCACAAAAGTGATTGTTGAGACATATCAAACATAAAAAAATGGAAACATATTCCAGAAATTAACTAAGTATTAACATTTTAAAAACACGGTTGTGAAACAGCAGTTGTGATTTTTTTCCCCTGTTTATAGCAGTTCTGCAGTTTGCTGTTTGAGATATCATGTAAATATGTACATTTAGAAACACCCACTTTTAAATAAATACACAAAAGAGATGCAGATATATTTAATGAATAATTCCATCTAAAATTGGGTTTTAGGGTAATTTTAGTGTGTTTTGGCCATGTGTGACATAATAGTTTTATTCTAAATAGTCTTGGAACATCCGCACATAAGTCAAAAAGGCTGATACTGATTCAGGACTTTATCAAGTACCCCTTGCTGCTAGATAAGTGAAAAATGGTCCTAAAAATCTGTTAAAAGTTTTGAGAAATTGGATTGTGAACACTTTAAACAGGACTGTTCCATGTTATACCTTATATAGGGCATTAATCAGCCAGGCGCTAAAAAACACCTAAAAACCCATGATTGCGATCATCTTGAACTTTGATCTTTTTAAACAAAAAATATTGCTAGAATATTTAACAACAGCTCCATTATATACATGACATAAACCTTTTAAATATCCGATTTAATTGGATAGTAAACACACTTAATAAAAGATAAGCCAGGGGGGCCTAGTTATCAAGCCGTCAACCTCAAATACGCTGGAATTCCGCAGCGTATTTGTGGCGAGGCTGATTCGCCTTAGTTATCAAAGGCTCGAGACCGGCAAAAGTAGAATTTTGTGACGTAAGCTTCGATCCGCCGGACTCAGTCCGACACAGATCGATTCTTACGTCACTCCAGATGTTCCGCACACAAGTGCGGCACAATCTCACTACTTTTGCTAGTTATCAAAAAACTAGCAGGTACGCTCGGCACTTTTACGGCCCAGCGTACCTGGTTTTCAAAGCGCCAGCCTGGAGGCGGCAGATCCCATAGGAATCAATGGGAGTCTGACCATAGCGAAAGTACAAGTTCGCTGCTGACAGACATCCCATTGATTCCTATGGGAGATGTCTGCACCTAACACCCTAACATGTACCCGGAGTCTAAACACCCCTAATCTGTCCCCCCTACACCGCCGCAAGTAAATAAAGTTATTACCCCCTAAACCGCCGCTCCCAGAGCCCACCGCCACCTACATTATACCTATTAACCCCTATCCTGCCCCCCTATACCGCCGCCCTCTATAATAACGTTATTAACCCCTAAACCTAAGTCTAACACTAACCCTAACGCCCCCCTAACTTAAATATTAATTAAATAAATCTAAATAATATTTATATTATTAACTAAATTAATCCTATTTAAAACTAAATGCTTACCTGTAGAATAAACCCTAATATAGCTACAATATAAATAATAATTATATTGTAGCTATCTTAGGATTTATTTTTATTTTACAGGCAACTTTCAATTTATTTTAACTAGGTACAATAGCTATTAAATAGTTATTAACTATTTAATAGCTTACCTAGCTAAAATAAAGAGAAATTTACCTGTAAAATAAAAAATAACCTAAGTTACAATTACACCTAACACTACACTATACTTTAATAAATTATTCCTATTTAAAACTAAATACTTACCTGTAAAATAAACCCTAATATAGCTACAATATAAATAATAATTATATTGTAGCTATCTTAGGATTTATATTTATTTTACAGGTAACTTTGAATTTATTTTAGCTAGTTAGAATAGTTATTAAATAGTTATTAACTATTTAATAACTACCTAGCTAAAAGAAATACAAAATTACCTGTAAAATAAATGCTAACCTAAGTTACAATTAAACCTAATACTACACTATCATTAAATTAATTAAATAAACTACCTACAAATAACTACAATTAAATACAATTACATAAACTAACTAAAGTACAAAAAATAAAAAAGCTAAGTTACAGAAAATAAAAAAATAAGTTACAAACATTTTACAAATATTACAACAATTTTAAGCTACTTACACCTAATCTAAGCCCCCTAATAAAATAACAAACCCCCCAAAATAAAAAAATGCCCTACCCTATTCTAAATTAAATAAAGTTCAACGCTCTTTTACCTTACCAGCCCTTAAAAGGGCCATTTGTGGGGGCATGCCCCCAAAAGTTCAGCTCTTTTGCCTGTAAATGAAAAATACAAACCCCCCCAACATTAAAACCCACCACCCACATACCCCTAATCTAACCCAAACCCCCCTTACAAAAACCTAACACTAATCCCCTGAAGATCATCCTACCTTGAGTCGTCTTCACTCAGCCGAGCAGCGATGGAACCCAAGTGGACATCCGGACCGGCAGAAGTGATCATCCAAGGGGCGCTGAAGAAATCTTCCATCCGATGAAGTCATCATCCAGGCGGCGCTGAAGAAGTCTTCGATCCGGGCGATGTCATCTTCCAAGCCGGGTCTTGAATCTTCCTTCCGCCGCCGCGGAACATCCTTCTTCACCGACGGACTACGACGAATGAAGGCTCCTTTAAGGGACGTCATCCAAGATGGCGTCCCCTCAATTCCGATTGGCTGATAGGATTCTATCAGCCAATCGGAATTAAGGTAGGAAAAATCTGATTGGCTGATGGAATCAGCCAATCAGATTCAAGTTCAATCCGATTGGATGATCACTTCTCCCGGTCCGGATGTCCTCTTGGGTTCCATCACTGCTCGGCTGAGTGAAGACGACTCAAGGTAGGATGATCTTCAGGGGATTAGTGTTAGGTTTTTGTAAGGGGGGTTTGGGTTAGATTAGGGGTATGTGGGTGGTGGGTTTTAATGTTGGGGGGGGTTTTGTATTTTTCATTTACAGGCAAAAGAGCTGAACTTTTGGGGGCATGCCCCCACAAATGGCCCTTTTAAGGGCTGGTAAGGTAAAAGAGCGTTGAAATTTATTTAATTTAGAATAGGGTAGGGCATTTTTTTTATTTTGGGGGGGTTTGTTATTTTATTAGGGGGCTTAGATTAGGTGTAAGTAGCTTAAAATTGTTGTAATATTTGTAAAATGTTTGTAACTTATTTTTTTATTTTCTGTAACTTAGCTTTTTTATTTTTTGTACTTTAGTTAGTTTATGTAATTGAATTTAATTGTAGTTATTTGTAGGTAGTTTATTTAATTAATTTAATGATAGTGTAGTATTAGGTTTAATTGTAACTTAGGTTAGGATTTATTTTACAGGTAATTTTGTATTTCTTTTAGCTAGGTAGTTATTAAATAGTTAATAACTATTTAATAACTATTCTAACTAGCTAAAATAAATACAAAGTTACCTGTAAAATAAATATAAATTCTAAGATAGCTACAATATAATTATTATTTATATTGTAGCTATATTAGGGTTTATTTTACAGGTAAGTATTTAGTTTTAAATAGGATTAATTTATTAAAGTATAGTGTAGTGTTAGGTGTAATTGTAACTTAGGTTAGGATTTATTTTACAGGTAAATTTCTCTTTATTTTAGCTAGGTAAGCTATTAAATAGTTAATAACTATTTAATAGCTATTGTACCTAGTTAAAATAAATTGAAAGTTGCCTGTAAAATAAAAATAAATCATAAGATAGCTACAATATAATTATTATTTATATTGTAGCTATATTAGGGTTTATTTTAAAGGTAAGTATTTAGTTTTAAATATGATTAATTTAGTTTATAATATAAATATTATTTAGATTTATTTAATTAATATTTAAGTTAGGGGGGCGTTAGGGTTAGTGTTAGACTTAGGTTTAGGGGTTAATAAATGTATTACAGTGGCGGCGTCGTAGTGGGGGGCAGGATAGGGGTTAATAAATTTATTATAGGTGGCGACGGTGTAGGGGGGGCAGGATAGGGATTAATAAATTTATTATAGGTTGCGGCGGGTTCAGGGAGCGGCGGTTTAGGGGTTAAACTATTTATTTAGTTGCGGCGAGGTGCGGGATCAGCAGGATAGGGGTTAATAATTTTATTATAGAGGGCGACGGTATAGGGGGGGCAGGATAGGGGTTACTAGGTATAATGTAGGTGGCGTTGGGCTCCGGGAGCGGCGGTTTAGGGGTTAATACATTTATAAGAGTTGCGGCAGGGTCTAGGAGCGGCGGTTTAGGGGTTAGTAACTTTATTGAGTTGCGGGAGGCTCCGGGGGCGCCGGTATAGGGGGTAGAACAGTGCAGTTTAGTGTGGGTGCTTAGTGACAGGCTAGCAATAAAGCTGGGAAAAAGCCGAAGAGCAGCGAGATCGGATGAGTGATAACTGTCACAGTCCGCTGCTCATCGCCCCGCGGCTTTTTGACAGCTTTATTTGATAACTTAGGCGTATTTTTTCAGGTCCGCGGCGGCGAAGGTAGGCGAGCTTAGGCGGGCGTATTGGGCCGGCGAAGCCAGAAAAGTAGACGGCTTGATAACTACCCCCCATAGTGACCATAGTGATTTTGTTAAGTTAAGCCTATATACCAACAATATATACAGTATTTTAAAATTGAATGGCATGTTTCATGTTTAATTTAATAATATTAGTTGAAGTAATAAATAAAAAAGATGCATTCTATCATTGCATATATACAGTTTATTTTTCTTTAAATACACTATATTTTACAACAATTCTATAGAAGGAAAAAAGAAAAAAAGAAACTGCTAAATCCAACTGCTGTAAGAAATATTTTTTGCATATATAAAAACAGCTTTCAGTTAAAGAAGTAGACAAAAACGTTTAAATTAAACACAGGGTTGCTTAGACACATAGGGCAAGAATACAAGTCGTGTGGCAAATCTGTTTTTCGCAATTTGCGAAAACACCGCAAGCATTAAGTTTTTTGTGCATTTGGGGTTACGCAGGTCTTACAAGTTGCAAATTAACTTATTTAGCGTGCGCGTTAACCCTCGTAGTCCGTAAATCCGGATCGCGTGCGCGTTCAGGTATTACCCCATAGAAGTCAATGGAGAAGACAAATAGAAAATACATGTAATTTTAAGACACTTTCAAATTCACTTCTATTTTCAAATATGCTTTGTTCTCTTGGTATTCCTTGTTGAAAAAGAATACACAGCACACATATCCTACACTAGTGGGAGCTGCTGCTAATTGGTGCCTGCACACATTTGTCTTTTGTGATTGGATGACTAGATGTATTCATCTTGCTGCCAGTAGTGCAATGCTGTTCCTTCAGCAAAGGATAACAAGAGAATTAAACAAATTTGATAATAGAAGTAAATTGGAAAGTTTTTAAAATTGTATGTTCTATCTAAATCCTGAAACACATTTTTTGGGTTTCCTGTCCCTTTAAGTGATGCAACTAGGGCTGAAACAACTAATCAACTAAGCCTATAATAATAATCGATAATGAAAATCATTGTCAATGATTTTCATTATCAATTAGTTGGTCGGTCGATTAGTTGGGCTGCTTGCAGCACGCAGCCATGCTAGAGAAGGTGTGCCAAGCAGGGAAGACTCAGAGAGAAGTCAGTGCGATCTTTGCTGCAAGCCAGGTGTGTATTAGACAATGGCAACTTAAAAACATAATCCTAAATCCTTCCATATACATGCCGATACCCTAAGGCAGGGATTTTCAGCTATCAGCATGTATATGGAAGGATTTAATGTGTCCGGTTCTTTCTCCCCTTGGGTCCCAAGAAGTTACTTAATCCGGTCGCTCACCTCAGCCCCTCCCCTTCCATGCGATCCGGTCTGGTGCCCACGATCTCCCCACACCCCATGCAATCCTAACAGACAGCTCTTGAAAAAAAACATTAAAAAACATTGAAAACACTGAAAACACTGCTGATTTCTGATGTTGTGCATAAGCGGCTTATATATGCACATTACCAGAAACCAGATATGCACATCCCCAGAAACCAGATACGCACATCACCAGAAATTAGCAGTTTTTATTCAGCAGTGAGTTGATGTTTTTTAGGATCGCATGGGGTGTTGGGAGATCGCGGGCACCTGACCGGATTGTATGGAAGGGGAGGGGCAGAGGTGAGGGACTGGATTAAAGGGACAGTCTACCATAGAATTGTTATTATTTTAAAAGATAGGTAATCCCTTTATTACCCATTTCCCAGTTTTGCACAACCAACACAGTTATATTAATATACTTTTTACCTCTGTGATTACCTTGTATCTAGGAACCTTCTTCCAGCCCCTGATCACATGACTGTGACTGTTTATTATCTATTGTCTTAAATGTAGCATTGTTTTGTGCTAAATCTTACATAACCCCTGTGCCTGAACACAGTGTTATCTATATGGCCCATGTGTACTTTCTGTCTCTTTGTGTTGAAAAGGAATTTAAAAAGCCTGTGATAAGAGGCAGCCCTCAAAGACTTAGAAATTAGCATATGAGTCTGCCTAGGTTTAGTTTAAATTAAGAATACCAAGAGAAAAAAGCAAATTTGATGATAAAAGTAAATTGGAAAGTTAATTCAAATTAAAAGTCCTATCTGAATAATGAAAGTTTAATTTATACTAGACTGTCCCTTTAAGTAACTTCCTGGGACCCAAGGGGAGATAAACCATAAACTCTGTTTTTGTTTTATAATCTAAAGCCAAGCACAATCACCTGTAAACCCTTGAATTAGCAACTCCTTTACTCCTACGTTATATGATCTATCCCTCTTTTTGGATAGTATACGGGAACTGGAGGGATACAATTATCATATAAGGAAGTTGGGAACATTGTAGCTGCAGAATTGCATGCAGATTATACAGACATCCCAACCTGCAAAAACTTATTTCAGGGAGGTGGCTTCTCCCGCTACTGCGTCACCCCCCCCTCCCCCCGTTATATATTGGACACCTTAAAACCCTAAATAAGATAGAGACTTATCATTAATGTAGCTTCCCACTAAAGTCACATTAAAAAAAAAAAAGTAGCTTTATTGCACAACCACATACAACAAACCTATTTTCCAGTGAATGCTTAAATATTTTAGAATACGAAGTTTAATTACGTGCAGTAAATAAGGTAGTATTTGTGTTTTATTTTATTAAAATCAGTGGGGGCTTTTTGGTTACTGATGCTTGCTTTGAGGGTTCTTTAATGTCCCAGCAACTAAAGGCATTCCTTAAAGAAACACTTTTCTGGATTTCAGCCACATTGGATCATGGTACTTGGAGTTTCAGGGAGATTGCACTCCATTTGCTGGCATCAGGGAGCCGATATTACAATCAGGGAGACTCCCTGAACTTCAGGGAGAGTTGGGATGTCTGATTATATGTTGAAAACAAAAGCTTGAACTTCCTTTCAGGATCACTTCTCCCCAGTGTGACAGGAGCACAGCAAGTATAGTGACCCCAGGCTAGAGCAGGCAGCTGTCACCACATGACGTCACTGAAGAAGTGTAAGACACAGCAGGTCTTATGTCTGGTGCCCTGTATGTGGGCCTGGGCACGACTCTCTGCTTTGTGGTTTAAGAGAGCTGCAGCAGACAACTTAGGTTTTAAATTAAATTAATCAATATTTGATCATCACAGAGTGATTAAAGTGAATGTAAATTTTGATGTTTAAGTGCCCGGTTTTTAAAACTTTGATTAAAAACAGGGGCACTTTAATTCATCAAAATTTACATTTCACTCCTGTTGTGACAAAAAACTTACCTTTTAATCTTCACAGCAGCTACAGCTTTCTCCGGTCTCACAAGCCATTTCTGATGTCAGAAATGATTGATAGGTCATCCTCCAATCACAGATTCCCCCCCGGGGGATTCAGTGTCTGATTCACTGCTGTGATTGGAGGAAGCCAGATACCTCATTTTAGACCCAGGAAGAGGCTTTGAAACAGGTGGAGGAAGCTGGAGCTGCTGTGAAGATTAAAAGGTAAGTTTTTTTTCACAACAGGAGTGAAATTCAAATATTGATGAATTAAAGTGCCCCTGTTTTTAATCAAAGTTTTAAAAACCGGGCACTTTAGCATCAAAATTTACATTCACTTTAACACAATGGCTCCCACCCTGCAGTCATTCTGTGCCCCCAGAATCAGATTAACTCCCTCCCACCCTGCAGTCATTCTGTGCCCCCAGAATCAGATTAACTCCCTCCCTCCCACCATGCAGTCATCCTGTGCCCCCAGAATCATAACTCCCTCCCACCCTGCAGTCATTCTGTGCCCCCAGAATCATATTAACTCCCTCCCACCCTGCAGTCATTCTGTGCCCCCAGAATCAGATTAACTCCCTCCCTCCCTCCCTCCCACCATGCAGTCATCCTGTGCCCCCAGAAACATAACTCCCTCCCACCCTGCAGTCATTCTGTGCCCCCAGAATCATATTAACTCCCTCCCATCCTGCAATCATCCTGTGCCCCCAGAATCAGATTAACTCCCTCCCTCCCACCATGCAGTCATCCTGTGCCCCCAGAATCATATTAACTCCCTCCCACCCTGCAGTCATCCTGTGCCCCCAGAATCATCAAATTAACTCTCTTCCACCCTGCAGTAGTCACCCTGTGCCCCAGAATCATCAGATTAACTCCCTCCCACCCTGCAGTAGTCACCCTGTGCCGCAGAATAATCAGATTAACTCCCTCCCTACTACCCTGCAGTCATCCTGTACCCCCCAGATTAACACACTCTCCCACCCTGCAGTCATCCTGTGCCCCCAGATTAACACCGTCCGTCCCTCATACCCTGCAGTGCAGTCATCCTGTGCCCACAGAATCATCAGATTAACTCCCTCCTTTTTTTTTTTTTTTTTTAAATTTATTTTTATTGAGGAGATAAAAACAGGCATACAACATATATACGTTTGCGTAAATAGAGTTACAGCATATAGTAGTACAAAAACAATATGTTCATACTGCATCTTACAGCACACAAAAAAAAGTATATTAAGCAGAGTAAGTTAGCAGCATTCCTACTTCTTGCCTGTACCTTGCAAAACCTTCCAACATGACTCAAAAGGTCACTTTTGGACCCTTAGTGCTTAAAAATAAATATACATAGAAGAAGGTAATCTAAAACAAGGAGACCTCTCTTGGGCCTCAACTGGTACACCTCAGGTTTTTATAGTTTTCTGGGAAGGGGATTTTTATGACTCAATTTGAGCGGAGTTAAAGTAATATGTGATAGGGGAAGGAGTGGTGCTCGCTCACCTATAATATATCATGTAAAGATTATATGACTCTGTAAAGCATGTGGTAAGGGATATAATAAAAGGGAAGCGTGATAAGCAGGGCAGCATTACAATAATAGGCTGTGAAGGCTCCAAGTAACCCATAGCAGACTCATAAGCACTAATACAGAGAGTAGACAGCACTAAGATAAATAAATGGAGATGAGTTTACTCTTCAGCAGGAAGCCTATGAAAAGTGAGACTGCGACAATTATATATAAGGATTGTGAAAAGGATCCTTACTAAGCACTTAACATTAGGATAAGCTACATATGGCTCGACCTGTAAGCTAGACTGCTAATTATGCAGGTATGGAGGTATATAGGGTGAGGAAAACTGTCTAAAGTGATAATGTGACCCAGCAACTAAAGTAAAAAACTTCTGTGGAATGACTGGATAACCCAGGAAGAGACTTCTGTTGGGATACGCAAAAAATGGATTAGTATGAGTTAAGCTAAATTGCATGGAATTAGAGTAAACTAGATAGGGCTGATATCTGCAAGATACAGGAGAGTCCACCTCCCCGGCCGTAGGCGGCAGACCCCCCACTTTACATATTCTTTCAAGATCATTTGTAGGTACTAATGAACCAGCCCATCCTTAGCCAGTTTCCTAGGGGGAAGAATAAGATAATAAAAGAGCAACCATAGCACCAATATCTTAGAAGAGGCGTGCATTTCTATAGGTTATGCTAATAGGAACCTAAAAGGAACTATCATTTGCAGTCATAGCTAGTAAAGTTATTTAAATAATTTCAGTCTCATACAAGTATAATAAAAAAAAAAAAAAAAAATACACAGTTTCACATTTATAAGCCCTTACACAAGGTACATACAAGGGCAATTAATGTTAACAATTAGTCTCCCTTTCGGCAATACATACATAGGGCTTCTATGTGCACAGACCAATGCTGTTAAAACAAAATACTGCTGGAGTGAAGTTATTACGTCTGACCAAGTGGAACCATACACCATAAACACAATAACGTATGGGGTTAGAATATTTCAATTATAAACACATAACTGACATTAACTTTATAAGAATAGGAAAGCGCTTTCAAGGTATCTGGGAAGACAAACATAAAAATTTATATCCTGAGGTACTAGTTAAATACTACACTAATACAACAAACTTAGTCCCCAGACACATGTTAAAGAGTCTATGAAACTGCAAATGTTCCGGCACTGTAAGTATACGGGAGACTAACCCACACCGATTCTCCAGGCATTGCTATGAGGTTCAGAGTATACTCGGTAGCAGCAGATGTTTGGATAGACTAGCCCGCTTGCCTGAATGAGTCCACACGTGAACAGTGCCTGTGTATCTAGGTCTCCGCGTCGGCTGTATGTAAAGCGGAGCATTACCGCAGCTGCTTTACCTGTCACACCAAGCATTGGTCTTTTAATCTTCCTTGCTCGTCTGGTTAGCGCTTTTTTCCTCCTAATAGGGCAACATCGAATTTTCACAGGGGTCGGAAGCAAGGCAGCATGAGTTTTGGATGGCGTAGTATAGTTCCCCGTAATCGATCTCTCACGGTTCTCCATATCAGTTAGTGATTACTCTCTCTCCCTGTAGCATACATAAGGGAGAGGTGTCTCGATCTGCTGTCTAGGCAAGGTGTTACCCTCATCAGTCAACTCTGAGCCAGATGTTACCGCTTTAGCTGTATCCATGCTGCATTGTTGAAAGTGATCGCCGCCATTTCCCCATGCTGCAGCTATGTCCCGCACAAGCCTAGCAAAATGATCATTTAGGAGAGTAGTGATCTGCTCGAGTAAAATGGCTTCTGTACGCTTCATTTTGTACATTTAGCAAGGGAATCCCACTGAATATATATAGCGCTAGTACCCTCTAGGCACCTTTAACGACAGAGACCCAAGAGTACTCTGCCGGGGGGTTGATTAGGAGGCCTCAACCTCAGAAAGTCTCCGGTCAACTGTAGCAAGCCTCAATTTTGAAAGAAATTAGTGCTGGTTGTTGAGCATCTCAAGCTATGCCTTCTGCGATGCTTATGGCTGAGCTATGGTGATGATAAAGGTTGATTAAAGGCAAAATAGTGTAGAGACTTATAGGAGCTAGCAATTGAGCGACCTGTCATGGCCGCCGCCCGGAAGTTCCCCCCCTCTTTTTTTTTTTTTTTTTAACGATTAATCGAAAAAATAATCGACCGACTAATCAATTATGAAAATAATCGTTAGTTGCAGCCCTAGATGCAACATATCTGTAAAAAGCTGACTAGAAAATATTACATGAATATCACAATGTAAAAATGGAAGATATTTTGCCCCAAATGTCTTCACCTCACCAGAGTAAGTGCTGTGTGAGCAGATATCCTTCAGCTACTCTTTTTACTACCGTCTACATGGTGAAAACACCAGCATCTTGATCACATACTTGGCGACGTGCGTAAAAACTATTTTTCCGCACATCAGACAATCACAAACCTGATGCAGCACACATATTACGTGCATAGATTTTACACGGTGTGCACAGTTTTTACTCTCATAGAACTGGCTTCGGTATTACAAAGGCAGCGCATACATTTACGCTTGCAGAATGGATATTTTTAACAAAATTTTTAGCTCGCCACACATAGGCAGGCGCATCAACCCTTGCGCACAGTAGAAAAACAGCGTAAGTCCATGGAAGGCTTAACAAACACCTAACACATGCGCACTCACATACATTTCAGGCGCACATATCAAACACTTAAACCTTGCATGGCTACTTAATAAATCAAACCAGAATCCTCTAAGTGTGTCAAACCAATCACAACCAAGCACTTAGCCTATAACAATATGTTCAAATAAGACAGTGGAGGGCAGCATAGCCCGGAACCAACATAATAATTAAGGCCCTTAGGAGTGTGTTGCTGAAGTTGCAACAATGTTGCGTTAGTGAGGGTGGGGTTTAGCTTACCCTTTAAGTAGTCAGGTTACAGGCCCCAAACCCTCTTTTCCAGCTCCTCTTCACTGCTTCACTGAGAGTTTGGATTACGGGTCACTCTTACATCCACTGGGCGGAGCTGAGAGCGATCGCGAGACCTGATGGGCGTCAGCTGGGGTTCCCCTCATCCCGTGTCACCATTAGATGGTTAGGGCGTAGGGGTCTGACATGGCAGGGTCTGCCTGAGTTGCTGCAGGGGGGATTACACAGGTGGGAGAAACCCGATGTTTTAATCATTCATGCTGGGGGGAATGATATGGGACTCCTGCCGTGCAAACAGCTCAGTGCAGTTATTCAATCAGATCTGCGCACGTTTCAGACTTGGGTCCCTCAAGTGAAGATTGGGTGGTCCAACATTATCCCCAGAATTGAGTGGCGACATATGCAGTCCCACCGCGCAGCTTTCCAGGTCCGTAAGAAGATCAACAGGGAGGTTAGAATCTTCAATTCCTTTATGGAATTGTGGAATAATAATCTATCCGACTGTTCCTTTAAATTAATGAGACTCATCTGTGAATACAAACAGAAAGAGTTGTAAGAGTTGGCCGGGAAGATCAAGGAGGTACAGAAGGAGCTCAGTACCAGGAGTGAGGACTCCAATTTTCTAAAGTTCAACAACACCCTTCAACAGATAATTGCAGACGCGAAGACGCTACTTCTCCAGGTAAAACATAATAAATACCTGAGGGACCAACAAGATTACGACCTTAATAGGGTCTATATTTGGAACCGGAGAGAACGTAGTCTCTTTAGGAGGGAACAGAACAAGAACTCCTTCCAACCTAACCAACGTCGGGGGTCCAACAGACACAGACGGAATAGGGGCCACAGAGTGAATTTCTACGAGAGTGAGGGGGAGTCTTGGGACAAGGGATCGGGCTCGGGATCGGGAGGTGAAGAATTCACACAAGAACGAGTTACGAGACCCAAAACAACCGCACCAATACTCAAAACCCCTACTCTCCAATTCCACTCACAGTCTAATTATAGAGACGAGGCCTTACCTACAGCAGGGGCACGGAGTGACGCTGGAGAGCGTGAACGGGATCAATTGGAGCAGGTTTTTTCCATCCCCCAAAAAACACCAGAAGGGGGGGGGAGGAGGAAGAGAAAACCAGGATCTCGGCCACCAGCATCAGGAGCAACGGAGATACCCCCAGAGGAGAGGAAGAAGAAGGGGGAATTACAGTTACGGAATGTAATCAATTTGTCTGATTACTCGCCAGACCCACATGAGATGATGATCCTTGGTCTTGGACTTACTTTTGTTCCCACAACAGACTTTAACCTCTTTAAGACCTTACTCAATGTTAAAAAATTGATAAGAGACCTGACCCTTAAGAAATTCTTCAATATGCACCCTATTGGGGGTAATGAGAGCCATGATTACATTCAAAATAGACCAAATTTGAGATCTATGCCACCAAGAGATAGTATCCTGGATTTCCAGGAAATTTGTGATGTAGGGACATTGGAATCTTTGGGAGAAGGAACGGGTTTGATCAGATGGGATGGTTTTAAACTCCCGTCCTTTCGAGAGAGATCAAACTTCTACCCCATACAATGTAGGGGAAACCTTCTCGAAAAATTCCAAAGGAGGGTGGAGGAGGATTTATCCAAACTGTATTATAGAACTGAGAGAGGGAAAAGTGGTAATCTGACCCACCGACAGAAAAAAGCAATTGAGAGCCTAAGCAAGAACAAAGACATAATTGTCAGGGCCGCAGACAAAGGTGGGATGGTGGTCATCATGAATAGGGGTGATTTTGTAGCTGAAGTGGAAAGACAGTTACACAACACGGAGGACTACACCAAATTGGCAGGTGACCCTACCAACACCTTCTACTCACAGCTGGCCTCCCTTGTGGACGATGGGGTGGAATTTGGCTTCATTGACCCCGACACCAGGAATTTTTTACTGGTGTCTAACCCCAGGATCGCAACCTTTAATCATCTACCAAAGGTTCATAAAACATTAACAAATGTCCAGGGAAGGCCAATTGTGAGTGGCATAGGCTCATTGTTAGAACACATGTCTGATTGGCTTGATGGCATTTTGCAGCCCATGGTGAGCACCCTGTGGAGCCATCTGGCTGACACCAGACATGTTATTAATTTGCTTGAGGATATTGTATGGCAAGGAAACTACAGATGGCTCACTGTGGATGTAAAATCCCTCTACACCTCGATTCCACACAATAAAGGTTTAGAGGCTATTCATTTCTTCATGACCAGATTTTTTGATAACTCTGATTTTTCTGATTATGTGGTGGAAGTTACGAGGTTTCTTCTGACCCATAATTATTTCGAGTTCGGTGGGGAGTTCTATCTCCAGAGGCGTGGGGCAGCAATGGGGGCCAAATTTGCCCCCTCCTACGCCAACCTATTCATCCCACGTCTTTGGGGATGGGAACCCCCACCGGGGCGAGATCATTTGGTTTGGGCGCTACATTGATGATCTCCTCTTTATTTGGGGGGGATCTGAGTCACGCCTGATGGAATTCACTGAATATCTAAACAGGAATTATGTCGGCATCGAGTTCACCTCGGAGACACAAGCCTCCCGGGTGAATTTTTTGGATGTACTTTGGTGGGTATTCCAGGCCAAAGGGTAAAGACTGATGTGTATCATAAACCCATTGCTGGTAACTCACTTCTCCACGCCTCAAGCTGTCACCCACGTAGGGTTTTTGGAGGTGTGGCTAAGAGTCAATTCATCCGCCTGAAGAGGAATTGCTCAGAACCCCTGAGGTATGAAGCGCGGGCGGATGAATTGTCTCAGAAATTGAGTGAAAGGGGTTATGATACACAAACCATCAGGAAGGCAAGGAAAGTGGTAGACAGGATACCGAGAAAGGGTCTTCTGGATCAGAGGAAAACTAACTGTAAAATTTCTGACCCCCTGCTCAACTCTGACTCCAAGGTCACTTTCATTACCGAATACTCTAGACAGTATGAGGAAGTTTGCCAGATTGTAGACAAACATCTTAAGCTCCTGAGAGCGGACGATGGTCTAGCAGGAGTGATTGACCAGGGAGTCAGATTTGCGTACAGGAGGAACAAAACTGTGGGTAATTTGGTGGCACCCACCAGGATAGGGACAGTTGGGGGGACAACTCCCTCATCATGGCTTACCAACCTGGGGATGTTTAAATGCCATCACCATACGTGTGAGAAGGTGAATGTGAGAGACTATTTTGTCTCCACTATGACAGGCGAGTCATTCAGGATCAAATTCTGCCTGAATTGCAGACAGACATTCATCATTTACCTTATCACATGTGTTAGGGGTAATATGAACCTGATGGCAGCCATCTTGTTCTTCGCAGCCATCTTGTTCTTCGCAGCCATCTTGTTCCTCGCAGCCATTTTAGAATGAATAGACTTTATTATACTGGGTTATTATGCAGTGAGAATTATATGCATGTTATGAGTTTCCTTAGCTATTCGGCCTTGCCAATGTACCCTGGCCTAATGCCTAGAAGTAAGATAGAATAAGATAATGTAAACAAGAGGCTTTAGACACCTTGTTGTCTCTGCAGATGGTAGTTTGTTATGACTCTGTAAATATTGTTATGAGAAACTCATGTTCTAGCTTTTCCATGTATTTCTGCTCTGTATAACTGTGTAAAATGACGCGGTCCAAACGTGTCATCCCCTTAACCCTATGTGCTGTCTCTGTACGCTATAAGACATGATTACACTGTTCAATAAACATGAATAGCTTTGGATCATAATCTGCATCTGCCTCTCGTGGTACCGTAGGCCCCAGGCTTTGGTCTGCGCTGACAACCCCCCGTGGGATTATACACCTTACAACATGCAACAACTGTTCACTTCAGTACGTAGGACTCACTACTAGGGAGGCGAGAACACGCATTAAAGAACACCTGTCAGATATCAGGATGGGTACCATGACGACCCCCCTAGTAAAACATTTTACTGAGGTACATCAGAAGTCGTCTAGATCACTGACTTGGACCATCATTGACAAGGTCCCACCCAAGAAGGGTCTGACTGTTCGGGTTGGTAAGCTGGAAGAGAGAGAGGCCTTCTGGATTTTAAAGTTGAGAACTAGAACTCCAGAAGGCCTCAACTCTGAGTTTGACCTCATCAATTTTTGGTCTGTACATCGGGATTAAACTGGATTACATGATATGTTTCATTTTCTTGTTCTCAGTTGTATGACAGTTTTGGGCATGTTGATAATTATGTGGCCTAACCACTTGGAACATGTTTAGAAGGCTGTTTGTTGTATGTCTGATTAGATCAAACTCCAATATCCGACGTTTATTAGCATTATTATTATTATTTATTATCTCTTATTTCAGTCTTTGTTTTATCTCCGTCTCTTGTTGAACGGAGCTTTGCATCCCCTCCCTCCCTTTGAACACCCAGATCAGCAATGAGCACCACTTTATTATTCCTACGCTTATACAACCGGAGTTACGGTAGAAGGAATGTAAATATTTTTTTGACTATGTGTTCATTGCAGCTCTGTCTGGCTAGCTGTCTCTTTGCACACATTATTTCCAGCCTCTCATCTATTCTTGCTTCTCCGTGAGCATTGAGATTTGGTTTTCTCCAAACTTGCAGGTAGTACAATTGATCGTTGGGACTCTGTTAACCCCGCGACACTGACAAGTACATCCTTGCCCACTGACAAGCAAGGGAGCGGAGGGGTTCAGCACACGCCCAGGGGGAGTACACCACCGGTTGCGAAGTCTCATTGGACGGGCGGGCACTCCCCTTGATGACAGCGTGTGTTCATGTATCTTTCTATTGGTGGGGGTGTGTAGGTTTAGATACAATTGATTGGCCTGCACAACACAGGTTGGGAACCTGGCGGCCAATCAGAGCCGGAGTTAGGTTTTATAGCATGTAGATATCGTGCTAATTTTAACAAGGCTATGAGTAAGGCTTAGGCCGAAACGCGTAAGCTGGTTACTTGAAACTCTAGCTAAAACTGTCTCTGTTCTTACCTGGGTTATTATTACCCTTGAACTTGTTGTTCGTTTTGCACTTGTTTCTCTGTCCAAACACTGGAATTACAAATAAATATACTTAATTGCTGCTGCTCGTGTGCTTTTCAATTGTTCTTTTCATCTCAGAATCTTCTTAGGCCAGTCAGGAGGTTTTGTTGTAGAGCATGGGAACATTACAACGGCTGAGAGGAGGCTCTACAGAAGGGACGGGGTGCACCTCACTGAGAGGGGTATTGACCTGTTCCTCTGTAATTTGAGGCGTTCTATTTTACTACTCCTATGAGTGTGGCGGCAAGAGTCTCTTGTGGCGGTTGGTCCGCGCCCCGGTTTGCCATCAGAGGTAGAGTGACGGCTGCCCAGGGGAGGTTGATCTCTGCAGGCGCGCGCCTGGGGTCCCTCCCATTCCAAAGATGCCAAGAACTCCCTAAGCCTTCTGTGTAGCTAAGCTCCGCTTGTGTAGGCATTCACGAGCGCGGCCCTTCTTCTTAGCAGGGGGTTGCTTACTCTCCTAGCTAGATTGCCGCCACATGTTTAGCTGGCCCTGTTGCGTCCAGCCGGTTCTCATGTTCTTCAATAATTGTGACCCACGGGTCTTTACCCACATTTGTGTCTGTGTTATTTATTCAAAGTTATAAATAAGTTATGGTTATGTATATAGTTATGGCTCTTATATATATATGTTATGACAGCAAGCCAGGAGGATAGGGCATTTAATTAATTAAGACAGTGGAGGGCAGCATAGCCTGGAACCAACATAATAATTAAGGCCCTTAGGAGTGTGCTGCTGTGAAGTTGCAACAATGTTGCGTTAGTGAGGGTGGGCTTTAGCTTACCCTTTAAGTAGTCAGGTTACAGGCCCCAAACCCTCTTTTCCAGCTCCTCTTCACTGCTTCCCTCCCTCCCTTCAAGTTGATACTGCGGCAATCTTTAGGCTGGGCATCACTAGGGTGTTTTCAGCAGGGTGTCCGAGGCAGGATGAGGGCTACGCGGCTTGTTTCCTTAAGTCCGAGGACGGTAGTTTTTGACTCCCCAGGTAGTGGCATGGTTTTGCGCCTTGTCACACCTGGTCCTACTGGTCTGGAGATCTTTGATTTACACCCTGGTTAGGCGGTTGGTCCGCGCCCCTGTTTGCCATCAGAGGTAGAGTGACGGCTGCCCAGGGGAGGGTGATCTCTGCAGGCGCGTGCCTGGGGTCCCTCCCATTCGAAAGATGCCAAGAACTCCCTAAGCCTTCTGCGTGTAGCTAAGCTCCGCTTGTGTAGGCATTCACGGGCACAGCCCTTTTTCCTAGCAGGGGGTTGCTTACTCTCCTAGCTAGATTGCCACCACATGTTTCGCTGGCCCTGTTGCGTCCAGCCGGTTCTCATGTTCTTCAATAAATGTGACCCACGGGTCTTTACCCACACTTGTGTCTGTGTTATTTATTCAAAGTTATAAATAAGTTATGGTTATGTATATAGTTATGATTGAGTCAGTTTTATGGCTCTTATATATATATGTTATGACAGCAAGCCAGGAGGATAGGGCATTTAATTAATTATGTCTCAGTGTCCTACCCCTCAATCCAATAACTCACTCTAAAGCTCCAGTGTTTTTTCCTCTCTCTCTGTGTCTCTCTCTATACCTCCGCTCCTGGGCCCTGTGTTTAAGCTCAATGAACAATCAAACACACGCAAAATATGGCGGTTACGTATGGGTTTATATAGGGGGTTTTGAATGGCATTTTGATGTGTCGGTTTATTAATTGGTTTCGGTTACAAAATTTATGTGTGACATCAACAAATAAACACTACTACTCTTTAATCCACAATTACACGTGCAAAATATTAGCGTAAATTACTGGCGACGCCAGAAATGTTGAGTTTCTGAACATTGCCAGTTTCGCCTACTTACGCCAGTATATCATATGGCGGTGTGTGCTATGTGATTCACCCGATGTGCGAGGTGAACTTACGGGCGACGTGGGTTTCAGCAGTTGCACTGGAACTTATGCAAACTCTGTGATCGTGTCCCAAATGCCCATCAGCATCATCATGTGCTGAGTTCACACTTTGCTTTACTGTCATCTTGTGTGATTTCACCAAAACGTTGCAAGATTTCATAGTAAACTTCCTTAAAGGGACAGTAAACACTTTGAGATTTGTATATAAAATGTTTAGTTATGTATAATGAAACTTTGCAATAAACGTTACTTATTTATTGTGCCCCCATTTCATGTAATACTGCTCTGAATATTGAGCAATTTCTACTTCCCAAAACCATGCTGACTTCTCAAGACTAACCCTTTTATATATCTGACCCTAATTGGCTTTAATTGATAACAACTGCAAACAATGGTCTCTATACTAACATTATAGCTGTGGCTAACCTTGTTGTCTGCAGACTAAAGCCCAGATTGGCTCCTCCAAATAAGGCAAATGGAGGGTGGAGTTTGGATTTTGAAGAATAATTACAGAAAAAAAGGATGTTAATTTGTTTTAAAAAGCATTGAGTTGGCCAATATATTATTCTATAGAAACACAACAGAAATTACTTACATGGGGTTCACTGTCCCTTTAAACCAGAGGTTTTCAAAGTCTAAAACAGTGGGCCTCCCCAATGGCCAAACTTTCAAGATGAGCCTCCCACACACACACACGCAATAGCTGTTATTAACTTTTTGAAATAATGTGCTTTGAAATGCTTGTAATTTATTTTTTAAATTGCAGAAATACACACTCACACTTTCATAAACACACACAATCTCATACACACACACAATCTCATACACACACACACACACTCATACACACACACACAATCTCATACACACTCACACTCTCATACACACACACACACAATCTTATACACACACAATCTCATACACACAATCTCTCTCTCATACACACACACACAATCTCATACACACAAGCAATCTCATACACACACACACAATTTCATACACACTCACAATCTCATACACACTCACACTCTCATACACACACACAATCTCATACACACACACAATCTCATACACACACACACACAATCTCATACACAGACAATCTCTCTCATGCACACACACAATCTCATACACACACGCAATCTCATACACACACACACACAATCTCATACACACACACACACAATCTCATACACACACACACACACACACATATAAAAATATATATTTATAATATATATATATATATATATATATATATATATATATATAAAGCCTTCATTGAAGTTGGTGGACCCACCCAAAGTCTACTCGGTATCACTGGGGCGGATGAATATATTGAGGACACACTTTTATTACTTAAAGGGACATAATACTCATATGCTAAATCACTTGAAACTGATGCAGTATAACTGTAAAAAGCCGACAGGAAAATATCACCTGAGCATCTCTATGTAAAAATGGAAGATATTTTACCTCACAATTTCCTCAGCTCAGCAGAGTAAGTTCTGTGTAAAAAGTTATACTCAGCTGCTTCCAGCTGCAGGTAAACAAATTTAAAAAAATTAAGAAATGAACAGCAGCCAATCAGCATCAGCAGTGCTGAGGTCATGAACTCTTACTGTGATCTCATGAGATTTCACTTAACTCTCATGAGATTTCATAGTAAGCTTCCTTTACCTGATTGGTGAAATAATATGAGAGTGCACGATGCTAGTCCCTTCAGATGTCCCAGGACAAACACACTAAAATGCTGCTTAGAAATCGTTTTCAATGGGAGGTGGCTACTGAGGAACTTTTGAGGTAAAATATCTTTCTTTTTTACATAGAGATGTTCAGGTGATATTTTCTAATCAGCTTTTTACAGCTATGCTGCATCACTTTCAAGTGTTTAAACATTTGGGTATTATGGCCCTTTAAGCAGTTTTTAGTACTATAGAGGCCATTTCAGTCTTCTGACATGTACGTAATATAGGCTCAGTGTGTATTAATTATTTTAGGACAATTTTAGTAGTTTATTAGATTAAATGGTTTATTGCTTAAAAACAGCGAGTGCTTGTCCATTAGAAATACTTTGTATATATATATAAAAAATAGATGCTGCATTTACCTAGGGAAAAAAGCAGCTTACTATTGTACAGGGGAGTCCTGAAAGCGCACACAAACACTCTTCTTCAGTCTTACAAAGCAGCAGTCTTCAAGGCCTTCAACACTGCGCCTTACACGAGCCCTGTCCCACAGCACTCACCTTTGTGCGGCCCTGGGCTACTTGCTCAGGAGGCCATAGAAGCGTGTAGATTAAAGAATCCACAGTTTAAAAAACGCCGCTTTAAAATGCACAGGGAAATAAAATGACTGTGCCTACCCATGCCAAATGCATGCTTAAATTTGTGGCTAATAATGAAGTTTTTAGGTAATATAGCTTCCTATTTTACAAAGAGATGTTCATGTGATTTTTTTCTAGTTTGCTTTTATCCAGATATGTTTTTAAGTTATTAAGCATTTGGCTAATATATCCCTTTAAAGAAACAGTGCACTGTAAATTTGGTTTCCTCTTAATGTATTCCTAATAGTATAAAATTTGTCCTTGAGATTTTTACATATAAAATAGCTGGGGGGGTTTGTCGTTTGAAGCCTCAATATCAAGAACATGCCCATATTTATGGGCTGAGCCTGAAGAAATAGCGGACCACCTAATTGTTTTCTCTCTATACATTAAGGCACCTACATTAAGGCATCCTTATCTTTCTGTCTGCACATTGCCCAATACTTAAGAGATAGCAATTGAAACTACCTATCTCTTCCAACCCCAATTAGGAACTTAATTGCTGCTTGCTGTCTCTTGTTTGAATAGCTTTTCTATAGTAAATACTGAAGTATTCATATTTTCAGTGCAGGTTGTAGTTTCAACAAGCAAAATAAACTATTTTAAATGATACAATAAATGTAAACAAGCTTTTTGTAAACAATGTGATAGACTCCAGCATGTAAAACAAATGATCAGGGAACACTTTACAGCGGAGAAAAATTTACAGTACAATGTCCCTTTAATTGATAATAGCGGGGTAGCCCTCAATAGCCCCTATGTTATTCAATGGAACATGGAAAGGTGTATTCCACATGGAAAAAAACTGCATACATGGAGAGACTGGAGAGTTACTAGGGAATCTATTGCATTGTCACGTTAAGGGGGTTAAAGGGACATAAAACACGTTTGGATAGAGACAAAATATAATAATATGTACTTTAATTACTTTACCTGCAAATTTATACTGCAGTGCCTCGCCTTTAACCCTTTCTTTTAAGTTTCCGTATTGAACAGCTCTAACTCTCCCATACATTTCCTTCTATGGGGCCGATTTAACAAAGTGCGCTGTTGTCATTTATTATTGCACAAGCAGTTCTGGTGAACTGCTTGTGCAATGCTGCCCCCTGCAGATTCGAGGCCAATCGGCTGCTAGTAGGGGGTGTCAATCAACCCGGTCATATGTGATCGGGCTGATTGATGTCTGCCATCTCAGAGACGGCGGACGAGTTAAGGAGCAGCGGTCTTAAGACCGCTGCTTCTTAACTCCTGTTTCCGGCGGGAAACAGTTACATTCAGGGCCATTTGTCCCTTCTTAAATCGGCCCTATGGCTGTATCTAGATTCAGCTTTGATTTGGTAGAATGCAGACTTTAACACTCATTATCTGCTGGAGCATGCTATAAGCAAATAGGTTGCTGTGAACTCAATTGAAATGCAATGCCTGTGTTTCTGATGCTAAACACTGATAGGGGGGGTGGATTAGACTACTCCAGACAGCATGGCTATGTTACTAATTTTGCTTATTTTTGAAAACTATTTTAAAATACTTGCCAGCAATTTTTAAACAATTTTTTTTATGTAAACTATTTTTTACTTAATTAGCCCTTTTAGGATATGCACAGATTTCAACCTGTTTTATGGCACTTGAAATAAAAACTTAAAGGTGAATGACAGAAACCTGTAAGGGAACATCACTGCCACAACATATACAGTCATTTTTTTCAATACTATGGAGAATATTTTATTAATGTATGTAACCAACCAACCACTTTTAGTCAACTCACTATACAAAGTGTAACAAAAAACGTTTCAGAAAGACCATAAAGAACTAAAAAAATATATACTAATAGGAATAAATAAAAATCTAGTTAAGTAAATACGAGAAATAATTAAATTAGTAACTATATATATATATTAGCAAGAGCATGAACATTTCTAAATATACTGCATTTAAAAAAGATTTGTCTGCATTTTTTATGTGTAAAAAAACAGCTTCTGACTGAATTGCATCTTTTAGAAGCTGGATAATAAAAACATTTAAGGGTTTTAAGTTGACATGTTTAACATTCAATTTGTAATACACAATAATAAAAGTAAGTAACAGACAGCAATATGCGACAAATGGTGAAAGAAAGAAAAAAGCCTTAAACACTTAGGGCACCAATCATATAAAGGCCTTCTCCTTGGCGAGATTATCTAAAAAGTCGCGTCAGTACTGTGAGGTCCATTAAAGAATTTTAGAAAGGCAAATGTTAGCTTGAGCGCTGTTTATCTCACTATGCAGGATTCTGGGTGTGAAAGAGACAACTACACCTAATCTAACGCTAAAAAAATCCCCAAATTGTGTATGTTTCCTCTCCATGATAGTAAGTTTTTACTTATCAGGCCCTTAAAGGGACATGAAACCCCAAATTTTTATTTCATGATTCAAACAGAATATATAATTTTAAACAACTTTTCAATGTACTTCTATTATTTAATTAATCTGCTTTGTTCTCTTGGTTTCTTTTGTTGAAAAGCATAACTAGGTAGGCTCAGAAGTTGGAAGCTAGCTACTGATTGGTGACTGCACATAGATGCCTCTTGTTATTGGTTTACCAAAGTGTTAAGCTAGCTCCCAGTAGTGCCCTGCTGCTTCTTCAATAAAGGATACCAAGATAATGAATAAAAACTGATAATAGAAGCAAAATAGAAAGTTGTTTAAAAATGTATGTTCTGTCTGAATCATGAAAGAAAAATTGGGTTTCATGTCCCTTTGAAGAGACATTGTACTCATTGCTTTTGTGCAGTCTAAAAGATGGCATTTCAATTAATGTTTAGACAGAATAAACCATTTGTTTTCTTTTCAGGCATGTGCAACCTTATCCCTCTTCACCAACAGAGCCTGTGAAGCCATTGCATTACTTTATGAGTATCAGTTGTGCACTTCCAGCTTTAACTTCAGTTTTAAGTTGCTTTGATACAGCTTCTACCTAACCGTTTTTATGCACAAAAACTTTTATAATGTTAAAATTGATTTGAGTACAATGAGCCTTTAAGATTGGAATCTATTGTAATAAAAAGGTTACAGTTTAGTTACTGGCAGTAGAAGGCTTTAACCTCTTAGCTGCCAACCAGGGCTAGAATAAATTGCTTAGCAATGTGTTGCCCACTGTGGCAGCCAGGGGTTGATGAACGTTCTTGTTACAACCATATGCTGCTAATACTGGTAGATTATGCTATGTAACAATGCATTGCAGTTTTCTCTAGCAGTCAAGGAGTTAATAAAGTTTTTTGTTACTAGTAATAGGTACAGCTATTAGCTACTATTGTTATGTGAGGTTTGGTGTAAACCCATATAGTAGTTCAACCCCACCCACCCCTGGAGTTTCTTTGCAACCAATCAAGGACTAGCACTGATAGATCAAATTTAAGAGCAATTCATGTAGCAGTGGGAATTAATGTCAGAAAATGAAAAAACTCAACTGCTCATTTATAAAAAAAAAAAAAGCAACTAAGACAAAGCAAAACAGAATTTGCTTGCAAACTAAACATTAAAAATCAGTTCAAGTAACTCTTGGTGGAGATTTTGCTTCGTGGTTCTGCAATCTCTTCAGTGGTTCAAGTGTCACAGGGGTTCTTCTTTTTCCGTGTGTCAGTCATCCAGGTTGCTTGCAATGGATACAACGCATGCTGGCTCTGATGATGCTCCTTTTTATAGGAAGTGTTGTTTTCTTCTAATAAAGTCAGAAGGGTGCTGTAAACTTGTTTGCTGTGGGAATCACGACTTGTCTTTCCTTTAAAAATGAGGTACAGTAACTGGATACTAACACAGTCTATAAAAGACAAAAAAAAGTAACACCCACTAAATAAACACAGGTCACTGTCCCTTTCCAAAAATAGGGTATTTGTATCAACGTAATAGGAGCTTCTGGAGTATGTGTGGTAAGACGGCAAGAGGAAATGATCCTGCCAGGGTGTAATAAACGTGTTTCATTTCTCTGATACCAAATGTTGTTCTCATGTAAATCAGAGGTCAGATGGAGGAAAAGAACTCTACTTGTTTTTAACCTTTTGAAGTCTTGGCAAAATACCGTTTTTTTTTTTTGTGCGTTTTAAATTTTTCCCCCCCCTGATAGGGAATTTTGTGATTTAGGATTCGTTAGGTACAACCTCCATTAGCTTCTGCAGAACCACAGTTGTGGAATCTAGGTGACAAACAGAAAAATAAAAAGCAAGTTAATATAATGTTGATGGACATAAAAAATGCACTTGTGACTTTTTCAGCAATCATGGAAAACAAAATAGAAAAACAACAGTTCATGATTATCTCACAGTCATGCAAGTGGCATGTGAAGTAAAAGGCAACTTCCCATTTCAGTGCCTAGTACAAAACATCTGAAACAAGGGCTGCCTTAAAGGGACACTAAACCAAAACATTATCTTTCATGATTCAGGTAGAGAATACAATTTTAAATAACATTCCAATTGACTTCTATTATTGCATTTGCTTCATTCTTTAGATATCCTTTGTTGAAGAAATACCAATGCACATGTGTGAGCCAATCACACGAGGCATCTATGTGCATCTACCAATCAGCAGCTACTGAGCATATCTAGATATGCTTTTCAGCAAAGAATATCAAGAGAATGAAGCTAATTAGATAATATTAGTACATTAGAAAATTGTTTAAAAACACATGCTCTTTCTAAATCATGAAAGAAAAAATTTGGGTTTCATGTCCCTTTAACTTTAAACTATATTACTGTATACTGTTAAAAGCCCTTAGAAACCACATTGCTCCAACAAGTGTGGCAATAAATAAACAAAGCTTTCTTGTATCTACAAAAGATGCATGTTTAGATTATTACTATTTAAAACCATTTTCTTTTTTTGATGGAATAGACTAGGCTAGACAATACACCTTTATATATATATATATATTATAGTAACAAAAAAATGGGTTAAATAACAGTAATATATGTAATCTTTACCATGTAAATTGGATTTTCATCCGCCCATCCATAAATTATATGTGGACTTATCACAAAATTAACCTTTTTGATATTTATTTAAACAGAGAAAACTGAAGTATTTCATTATAAAAGTGGATCCTTTCATGTCTTCATTCTTTTTAAGGACTTAAAGGGAACTTGTACACTAGATTTTTCTTTGCATGAATGTTTTGTAGATGATCCATTTATATAGCCTATTTGGGAGTGTAACAATGTATAGTTTTGCTTATTTTTAAAGGGACACTCAGGTTAAATTAAATTTTCATGATTTAGATACAGCATGTAATTTTAAACAACTTTCCAATTTACTTCCATTAAAAAAAATGTGCACAGTCATTTATATTTACACTTTTTGAGTCGCCAGATCCTACTGAGCATGTGCAAGAATTCAAAGACTATACGTATATGCATTTGTGATTGGCTGATTGCTATCACATGGTACAAGGGGAGTGGAAATATACATAACTTTGAAATGTGTTATAAAAAAACTACTACTCATATGAAGTTCAGACTAAGTGCTATTGCATTGTCTTGTTATCTTGCATTTGTTGATTATGCAAATCTTGTGTTGACTGGTCCTTTAAATAACACTGTGCTGATTTTCAGACTCCTAACCAAGCCCAAAAGTTTTAGTTATATACGGATGTCTACAGATTCAAGCTTGCTCCTGTTTGTCTAATGGGTCTTTTCATATACAGGGAAGGGGGTGGGGCTGCTCATCCTGATTTCCCAGTCCCTTTGACTGTGTGTCCCAGCCTAACCTCATCAACAGTGCTAAACTGGGAGCTTGTAAGGAAGTTTTTTAAAAGGTTTTATACTGGATTTTTAGATCAGTATCTGTGCATATTCTTCTTTATAGTAGTGTCTATTACATGCAGTTATATGAAAATTGGTGTACACTGTCCCTTTAAGGAATGTAACAGTCTAGCCATCCACTCAGTATTTAAACTAACAAACTGTCAACATAAGTGTCTTTTGCATTGGTAGCATAGACGTATTAACAAGGCTTATTGTACTTACATATGCCCTGCAGGACCCACTTGGGTTTATTTTGCCACCAGACCCCAAAGTAGTAAACAGGGACACCGGACAAGATGATGATGAAGCCAATTCCACACTCAACAGGAGTCATGTAGAAAGAGACTACGATGAGGAAGATGCAGGCAAGGATGAAGAAAATGGGCAGCAGAATGTTCACCTGTAGGTAGAATGTTACTCATTAAGGCCAACATTCCATTCAGCATATACATAGCAAATCCTGAAGAGAAACAGTTCTCTGGTGTGCAAATCAACATGATAGTTACTAAATTCCCAATTTATAGTGTTGAGTAGTGGGGAGCAAACATTGCACAGAGCTTCCACAGTGATACATCTCTTGATAATAAAATAAATATTCTATTAGGGTATTTGTGTTTGCATAAAAATTACAAGGTTGCGTTGACTGCATATATGAAGTTGCATGTAGGTGATCTATTAATGCTCAATTTGAAATCAGAGCTCATTAAATTAAAATATGTTGAGCAGAAACATGCAATGAATTGCCCAGCAAGATTTAGTATTCAGAGTCAGCAGTGGCTTGTATGACACAGATTATGGGGTAGATTTACTAATGTTTGTGCGACATGATACGCTGTAGTGTATCATGTCCGACAGACATCGCTGAATGCTGAAAGCATACGCTGTCGGCATTTATCATTACACAAGCAGTTCACCAGAACTGCTTGTGCAATGCCGCCCCCTGCAGATTTGCGGCCAATCGGCCGCTAGCAGGGGGTGTCAATCAGTCTGATTGTATAGGATCGGGCGGATTGAAGACCGCAGCCTCAGATGCAGCGAACCAGTTATGGCGCAGCGGTCTTTAGACCGCTGCTTCATAACTGCTGTTGCTCGCACGGAAACAAGGACCATTCGGCACCTTGCTAAATCTACCCCTATGTCTTCACAAAAGCAATACATACCACCGCCAGCTCTCTGAGCAGGTATGGCATTTGAATACTGGTGCACAAGCCCTCACAGGAAATGTGTGTATGCTACAGGAAAACATTTCAATTTTGACTTTTTTAACCCTTTAAGATTCTCTGGATCTGCTTTTTTCTTAACACTTCCTCCTAATTTTTTTTTTTTTTACTAGTTTTGTTATTTCAGCCAAGTTGAATAAAGGGTGAATATTTTTTTTTGATGTGACAAACAATTGCCATGGAACAAAAGAAAACAAAGCATTCAGTGATTCGAACAGACTATCATGTATATCCTGTTTCTTTACATGTGAACCAGCCTAAGCGTCTGACCTTCCATACCAGCTCCACCCTATGCTACACATAGTGACAGGACTTGAAGCTGAAACAGGACCTGGAGATGTTATTTTTCCTTCTTGATCTTGCTTGGACATCCTCTCAGTGTGGTTTTATGGCTTGTGTTGTGTGTGAACTAGATATTTTTCCCAGCAGGTGAATTCTTGAGGAAGCCAAGAAACAATGAGCTTTAGAAGAGGTACGGAAAAGGTGCAATGTTCTTGAGGCTTCTGATGTATGAGTGAAAGGCGTCACTGACCTGAGCTATTTTATAAAGCCAGCTGATAACCGCTGCACAAGAATGGCTCCCATAGAGATCAAAAAGAAATAGGAATTGTTTTAAAAAAGGTATTTTTAGGACCAAAGAGGCAGAAGGCCTTTAATATATTTTATTATTGTTTTTATTCCCCCCACACCCAAACAGCTTTTCTTGCATTAACATTAACTGTTCCAGAGATGATTGCTGTCTCTGGGTTTTAGCTCTCAGGACTGTAGGCTACTTTCTTATCTCAATGTAATCCTTATCATATACAGCTTACCCTGGGTCCTGCCTTGTTGCATAGTATTGAATCTTACTCATGGTTTGTTAAATGGCCATTATATTGATAAAATGCTCTAATTCATGTTAAACCTGTGTTTAACACCCGCTAAGGCTAAAGTAGTTAAATAACTGCTGGTCTAGCAACAGCTTAATGATTGGATCAGTGACAATTTCCATTCAAGACCAGCACTGCTATGCAGGTTCCTTCAGTACTTTACCCATGAGTTTAACCATTTACAGGGATTATATGCATAGAGTTTTATCTTAGCTAGTGATAAAATTGATACTTAGAGCATGTCATTTTTTACCATAATATAAAAATAAATACAAACAATAAAGGGGACCAGACACCCTATTTAAAAAAAAAAAAAAGAAAAAAAAAAGAACTCCAGAAGTATGTAATGGGAAAAGTTAGAGCAAAAAATGATATAATAATGGTTCATATAGCTGTTTATAGTTATGTTTGAAATATCAATTCTATAACCCGACCATTTATGGAAAATGTATGACTACTGGCAATATGATTTATGTATATAAATTGATAGACAGTAATTATAAATGGCTACAATCTGAAATGTAACCACCATTTTATCTTTAAGTATATTTCCCATTTAATAGTGATTTGCTAAATTTTCTACTAAGTTAAATATTGCTAATCTAAGTCACAAATTGCAGTTAAAATAAAACAAATTTGCCACTGGCATTTTGCCATCATGACTTTTTTAAAGACCAGTGTGTCTTTGTCAACATGAGAATCCATATCATCTCCTTTGCATGGATTGGATTAATCTACTGTCAATCATCACATTTGTTACATATTTGGTTGGAGATAGAGATACCTTAGTTTGCCTGAATTTATCTCTTATCACAAAGATACCACATAGCAGTAAATGTTCAATTTTAACAATGCCAGGTCCTCTAATTAGATGTTATAACATATGCCCCCCTATTGGTTAATTTGTACGCTATTCCTAATTTATTCTTACTAGATTGGTTATATTCATATTCTTTTGTTACATAAGAAGAATATAATGAAAGTGTTTAACATAAATATATGTATCTTTATGTACATGTATGTGATTGCTATGTTAGAGAACATTATATTCACAATCAGGTATACCACATCATATAACTATAAGGTTTTTTTTAATAAAATAGCTCTAAAATTGGAAAAATAAAAATTATGAATTCTATATTACTAGTTATTAATGTGAACGCAAATTCTTCACAGCTTAGGTGAGTGTTTAAAGGGACAATAAAGTCAAAATGAAACTTAAATGGATTGAGTAGAGCATGAAATTTAAAACAACTTTCCAATTTACTTCTGTTATCGATTCTGCTTAGTTCTCTTGGTATTCTTTGTGAAAGAGTAATCCAAGGTGAGCTCAGGAGCGCATGCATGTCCTTAGTCATATGGCAGTAGTGTTTGCAACAATGTCATAACTATTTAAAACATTGCTATAAACATTGTTGCATACACTGCTGCCAGAAGGCTAAGGAAATGTGCACGCTCATAAGCCTACATACTGTTACTCTTCAACAAAGGATACCAAGAGTACTAAGCAAATTTGATAATAGAAGTAAATGTAAAAGTTGTTAAAAATTGCAATCATGGTCTGATTTGGTATACAATATCAAATAAATGACCATATCATGTGTAACACATGTGGGTTATTTACACATTACAATGCAGCTGTAGTCTGAGTTACGTGGGTATGATTTCCCATCAGATTAAAAAGGGATTATCAGAACATCTGAGTAATATAAGAAATGCTGATAAGGATTTACAGGAAGGCAAAGAAATATTGCATAATGCCACACATTTCTTGTAAAACAGTTCAAACACCAACAATGTCAAATGTTTTCGTCTCCATATTAAAGGAGTAAATATGGAGAAAGCCTTACTTTGGGCAGAATGCAAATAGATTTATCTATTTGATTCAGTAAATCCTAAAGGGTATAAATAAGTTTAACAATACATTTGGTTAGGTTGTGTGCAACTGATTACAATTATAAAATGACATTGTTAAAAAGTGAACACACAACACACAGGTTATATGTGATAAGAGACAGCAACATGCAATAAGGAGATTCTGTTTTATTAAGAGAATATTTTACCAAATAAAGTTTTCATATGCTAAGTAGGTGAATCGACCAATAAGATGTGTGCAAATCTTGATGGACAACAACATAACCCAACAGGATTTATGCAAATGGAGTTGGAAAATAACATAACCCAATAATATTGTGCCTTACAAGTTTGGGCTATTAAGGAAATTCAGACAAATTAAAGTAACTCTACCTCCAATCAATCATGCAACAAATTAGATTATTGAAAGTAGAGTGAGTTGATCCATACAAAAGAGATAATTTCTTTGGATGGCATTGGCAAATTACCCACTGAAAAAGCCATAGCAGCGGAACATGTCAGAGGCAAATTTGCTTTATTTTAATCATAATTTGTGGCTCAGACTAGCGATATTTAACTTTGTAAGAAATTTAGGGAATCACTATTAAAATGGGGAAACGTATAATGTGTTGGTTAATGAAAAAGTGTAGTTGTTTTTAATTACAATCTATCAATTTATAAAGCTATTATGGGTTTGACAATAATATATCATATTGTAACTAGTCATAAACGCTCCATTATTAGCAGTCATTGGGTTATAGAATTTATATTGCACACACAGTTTACAAACGTCTCTAACAATCATTGGTATTAAATAATTTAGTAGTATAAAGTTTCTGATTACACTTCTTGAGTTCTTTCTTGGAATGCAATATATAATACATAGGGTGATCACTTTCTCCTTGGGTTATTTGCAGTATTGTGCCCGGTCTGCTATTGTGTTTTTATTTATTTTGATGTCATTTTTAAGGAATTGGAATAATTCAATATTTAACTTTCATGGTTCAAATAGAGCATATCATTTTAATAGACTTTACATATTTTATCAAATTTACTTTGTTTTCTTGGTATCCTCTGTTGAAAGGCATACATAGCTAAGTAGCTCAGTAGCAACAATGCGCTACTGGGAGCTAGCTGGTGGTTGGAGGCTGCATATAAATACCTTTTGTCATTTCTCACCAAATGTCCAATAGTGCACTGCTGCTCTGGAGCCGGCTTTTATTATGTGCTTAACTCACAGGGGTTAAACACCTACGCCTAGATTTAGAGTTTTGCGGCCAAAAGGGTGCGTTAGCTACGCATGCTTTTTTCTGGCCGCACCTTTTAAATACCGCTGGTATTTAGAGTTCACAGAATGGCTGCGTTAGGCTCCAAAAAAGGAGCGTACAGCATATTTACCGCAACTTCAACTCTCGATACCAGCGGTGCTTACAGACGCGGCCAGCTTCAAAAACGTGCTCGTTCACGATTCCCCCATAGGAAACAATGGGGCTGTTTGAGCTGAAAAAAAAAACTAACACCTGCAAAAAAGCCGCGTTCAGCTCCTAACGCAGCCCCATTGTTTGCTATGGGGAAACACTTCCTACGTCTGCACCTAACACTCTAACATGTACCCCGAGTCTAAACACCCCTAACCTTACACTTATTAACCCCTATTCTGCCGCCCCCGCTATCGCTGACACCTGCATATTTTTTTTAACCCCTAATCTGCCGCTCCGTAAACCGCCGCTACTTACATTATCCCTATGTACCCCTAATCTTTTCCCCCTATCACCGCCGACCCCTATATTATATTTATTAACCCCTAATCTGCCCCCCACAACGTCGCCTCCACCTGCCTACACTTATTAACCCCTAATCTGCCGAGCGGACCGCACCGCTATTATAATAAAGTTATTAACCCCTAATCCGCCTCACTCCCGCTTCAATAACCCTATAATAAATAGTATTAACCCCTAATCTGTCCTCCCTAACATCGCCGACACCTAACTTCAAACATTAACCCCTAATCTGCCGACTGGAGCTCACCGCTATTCTAATAAATGTATTAACCCCTAAAGCTAAGTCTAACCCTAACACTAACACCCCCCTAAGTTAAATATAATTTAAATCTAACGAAATAAATTAACTCTTATTAAATAAATTATTCCTATTTAAAGCTAAATACTTACCTGTAAAATAAATCCTAATATAGCTACAATATAAATTATAATTATATTATAGCTATTTTAGGATTTATATTTATTTTACAGGTAACTTTGTATTTATTTTAACCAGGTACAATAGCTATTAAATAGTTAAGAACTATTTAATAGATACAATAGTTAAAATAATTACAAAATTACCTGTAAAATAAATCCTAACCTAAGTTACAATTAAACCTAACACTACACTATCAATAAATTAATTAAATAAAATACCTACAATTATCTACAATTAAACCTAACACTACACTATCAATAAATTAATTAAATACAATACCTACAAATAAATACATTTAAATAAACTAACTAAAGTACAAAAAATAAAAAAGAACTAAGTTACAAAAAATAAAAAAATATTTACAAACATTAGAAAAATATTACAACAATTTTAAACTAATTACACCTACTCTAAGCCCCCTAATAAAATAACAAAGCCCCCCAAAATAAAAAAATGCCCTACCCTATTCTAAATTACAAAAGCACAAAGCTCTTTTACCTTACCAGCCCTGAACAGGGCCCTTTGCAGGGCATGCCCCATAGAATTCAGCTCTTTTGCCTGTAAAAAAAAACATACAATACCCCCCCCCCAACATTACAACCCACCACCCACATACCCCTAATCTAACCCAAACCCCCCTTAAATAAACCTAACACTAAGCCCCTGAAGACCTTCCTACCTTATCTTCACCTCGCCGGGTATCACACCAATCCGTCCTGGCTCCAAAATCTTCATCCAACCCAAGCGGGGCTGGCGATCCATAATCCTGCGGCTGAAGAGGTCCAGAAGAGGCTCCAAAGTCTTCATCCTATCCGGGAAGAAGAGGCGATCCAGACCGGCAACCATCTTGATCCAAGCGGCATCTTCTATCTTCATCCGATGACGAACGGCTCCATCGTGAAGACCTCCAGCGCGGACCAATCTTCTTCCTCCGACGTCCAACTGAAGAATGACGGTTCCTTTAAGGGACGTCATCCAAGATGGCGTCCCTCGAATTCCGATTGGCTGATAGGATTCTATCAGCCTATCGGAAATTAAGGTAGGAAAATTCTGATTGGCTGATGGAATCAGCCAATCAGAATCAAGTTCAATCCGATTGGCTGATCCGATCAGCCAATCAGATTGAGCTCGCATTCTATTGGCTGATCGGAACAGCCAATATAATTATAATTTATATTGTAGCTATATTAGGGTTTATTTTACAGGTAAGTATTTAGCTTTAAATAGGAATAATTTATTTAATAAGAGTTAATTTATTTTGTTAGATTTAAATTATATTTAACTTAGGGGGGTGTTAGTGTTAGGGTTAGACTTAGCTTTAGGAGTTAATACATTTATTACAGTAGCGGCGAGATTAGGTCGGCAGATTAGGGGTTAATAATTGAAGTTAGGTGTCGGCGATTTTAGGGAGGGTAGATTAGGGGTTAATACTATTTATTATAGGGTTATTGAGGCGGGGGTGAGGCGGATTAGGGGTTAATAACTTTATTATAGTAGCGGTGCGGTCCGCTCGGCAGATTAGGGGTTAATAAGTGTAGGCAGGTGGAGGCGACGTTGAGGGGGGCAGATTAGGGTTTAATAAATATAATATAGGGGTCGGCGGTGTTAGGGGCAGCAGATTAGGGGTACATAGCTATAATGTAGGTGGCGGTGGTGTACGGAGCGGCAGATTAGGGGTTAATAATAATATGCAGGGGTCAGCGATAGCGGGGGGCGGCAGATTAGGGGTTAATAAATATAATATAGGGGTCGGCGGTGTTAGGGGCAGCAGATTAGGGGTACATAGGGATAACGTAGTTGGCGGCAGTGTACGGAGCGGAAGATTAGGGGTTAAAAAATTTAAATAAAGTGGCGGCGATGTGGGGGGACCTCGGTTTAGGGGTACATAGGTAGTTTATGGGTGTTAGTGTACTTTAGAGCACAGTAGTTAAGAGCTTTATAAACCGGCGTTAGCCCAGAAAGCTCTTAACTACTGACTTTTTTCTGCGGCTGGAGTTTTGTTGTTAGATTTCTAACGCTCACTTCAGCCACGACTCTAAATACCGGCGTTAGGAAGATCCCATTGAAAAGATAGGATACGCAAATGACGTAAGGGGATCTGCGGTATGGAAAAGTCGCGGCTGGAAAGTGAGCGTTAGACCCTTTCCTGACTGACTCCAAATACCGGCGGTAGCCCAAAACCAGCGTTAGGAGCCTCTAACGCTGGTTTTCACGGCTGCCGCCCAACTCTAAATCTAGGCCCTAGTTTTATGCAGGCAATAGTGCAATAACATGTTTATGCATTTTCTTTTTGCACTTTTATGTCCTATTATAATAAGCCCGAGTGAAGTAACAGAACCAATCTGAACGCTGAATCTGTATTCTTACTAGTAACTGGCCACTTACACCAGGCAGTAACAATAAAAACTGCAGTTTTTAAGCGTATAACTTATAGAGAACCATTCACACAGCCCAGTGTTAGAGTGTCAATTAATATTCTTGACTTGGTGCTTAAAAGGACACTCAAATCAAAATTAAACTTTCATGATTCAGATTCAATTCAATTTTAAACAACTTTCCAATTTACTTCCATTAGCAAAATGTGCATTCTTTTTATATTTACACTTTTTGAGTCACCAGCACCTACTGAGCATGTGCAAGAATTCACAGAATATACGTATATGCATTTGTGATTGGTTGATTGCTGTCACATGATTCTGGAGGAGTGGAAATATACATAACTTTGAAATTTGTCATAAAAAAAACTACTACTCATTTAAAGTTCAGAATAAGAAGCCTATTTATGAAATGTCTGTCTGACATGATCCGATCAGCGGATCATGTCCGACAGATATTGCTGAAGGGGGAGAGCAATACGCTCTCCGCATTCAGCATTGCACCAGCAGCTCTTGTGAACTGCTGGTGCAACGCCGCCCCCTGCAGATTCACGGCCAATCGGCCACTAGCAGGAGGTGTCAATCAACCCGATCGTATTCAATCGGGTTAATTTCACACGATCTCTGTCCGCCTCCTCAGAGCAGGCGGACAGGTTATGGAGCAGCTGACTTTAGACCGCTGCTTCATAACTGGTGTTTCTGGCGAATCTGAAGGCTCGGAGCTTGATAAATGGGCCCCTAAGTGCCATTGTATTGTCTTTTTATCATGTGTTTATTGATTATGCAAATCTACTGTATTTACTGGTCCTTTAAATTACAGATGCTGCTGAGATGCTCAGTTCCCACCTCATTACTCACCTTTATGGGTCTTTCTAGCTCAGGCTTCTTGTACCGGAGCCACATCATGCCAATAATTGCCAATGCTACGCACAGCCAATTAAAGAAACTGAAGAAATTGATGACTGAGAATATGTCATGAGAAAATGCATAAAGCAACGTCATAGCACACTGGGGAGAAACAGAAAGACTGTGTAAGCAAGTGGTATTACAGAGAACTAGTAAAACTGATACATTTTATTGCAGGCACTTAAAAAAAAAGACATAGTCTAAGTTACACTTTTATGGTTCAGATGGAGTATCTTAAGCGACTTTACATTTTACTTTTATTGTCAAATTAACTTCCTTCTCTTGGTATCCTTTTTAAAAAACAAAACATACCTTCATGAGCTCAGGGGGCATCAATGCACTACTTGGTGCTAGGCAATGATTGGTGGCTATGCACATATGCCCCTTGCCATTGGCTCACCAGATGTGTTCAGCTAAGTCTCAGTAGTGCATTGTTGCCCTGGAGTTGACTTCAGGGGTTAAACACATACTTATATGCAAGTAATAGGGCAATAATAAAATGTACTACCACATTAGAGCCTTTTTCTTTTTGCACTTTTATGTTCCTTTAAAATATAAACTTCAAGTAGCTTTTGTGAGCACAGAGCAGTACTGCAAGGAAGGAGTTAATACTTAGCAATCAAGAATGTGTCTGACATCAAAGAGGGAACTGCAGCAAACAACCAGGTACCAAGAGGTAGATATAAGAAATAGCAGTGACATTAAAAACATGACCAAAAAACATTTCTGTTCTTGTGAATCTGAAACTTGTGCACTGTTCAGCTAGAGCCTTATATGTGTGCTTGTCAATATGACACTTGTGCACTGTTCAGCTAGAGCCTTATATGTGTGCTTGTCAATATGACACTTGTGCACTGTTCGGCTAGAGCTTTATAAGTGTTCTTGTCAATCTGATACTTGTGCACTGTTCAGCTAGGGCCTTATATGTGTGCTTGTGAATCTGACACTTGTGCACTGCTCAGCTAGGACCTTATATGTGCGCTTGTCAATCTGACACTTGTGCACTATTCAGCTAGGGCCTTATATGTGTGCTTGTGAATCTGACACTTGTGCACTGCTCAGCTAGGGCCTTATAAGTGTGCTTGTCAATCTGACACTTGTGCACCGTTCAGCTAGGGCCTTATATGTGTGCTAGACATTCTGACACTTGTGCAACGCTCAGCTAGGGCCTTATAAGTGTTCTTGTCAATCTGACACTTGTGCACTGTTCAGCTAGGACCTTATATGTGTGCTTGTCAATCTGACACTTGTGCACTGCTCAGCTAGAGCCTTTTGTGCTAGACAATCTGACACTTGTGCACTGTTCAGCTAGAGCCTTATATGTGTGCTTGTGAATCTGACACGTGTGCACTGTTCAGCTAGAGCCTTATATGTGTGCTTGTCAATCTGACACTTGTGCACTATTCAGCTAGGGCCTTATATGTGTGCTTGTCAATCTGACACTTGTGCACTGTTCAGCTAGAGCCTTATAAGTGTGCTTGTCAATCTGACACTTGTGCACTGTACAGCCTTATATGTGTGCTTGTGAATCTGACACTTGTGCACTGTTCAGCTAGGGCCTTATATGTGTGCTTGTGAATCTGACACTTGTGCACTGTTCAGCTAGGGCCTTATATGTGTGCTTGTCAATCTGACACTTGTGCACTGTTCAGCTAGGGCCTTATATGTGTGCTTGTCAATCTGACACTTGTGCACTGTTCAGCTAGAGCCTTATATGTGTGCTTGTGAATCTGACACTTGTGCACTGTTCAGCTAGAGCCTTATATGTGTGCTTGTGAATCTGACACTTGTGCACTGTTCAGCCTTATATGTGTGCTTGTGAATCTGACACGTGTGCACTGTTCAGCTAGGCCCTTATATGTGTGCTTGTCAATCTGATACGTGTGCACTGTTCAGCTAGAGCCTTATATGTGTGCTTGTGAATCTGACACTTGTGCACTGTTCAGCTAGGGCCTTATATGTGTGCTTGTGAATCTGACACTTGTACACTCTTCAGCTAGAGCCTTATATGTGTGCTTGTGAATCTGACACTTGTACACTGTTCAGCTAGGGCCTTATATGTGTGCTTGTGAATCTGACACGTGTGCACTGTTCAGCTAGAGCCTTATATGTGTGCTTGTCAATCTGACACTTGTGCACTGTTCAGCTAGGGCCTTAGAAGTGTGCTTGTCAATCTGACACTTGTGCACTGTTCAGGTAAGGCCTTAGAAGTGTGCTTGTCAATCTGACACTTGTGCACTGTTCAGCTAAGGCCTTAGAAGTGTGCTTGTCAATCTGACACTTGTGCACTGTTCAGCTAAGGCCTTAGAAGTGTGCTTGTCAATCTGACACGTGTGCACTGTTCAGCTAGAGCCTTATATGTGTGCTTGTGAATCTGACACTTGTACACTGTTCAGCTAGGGCCTTATATGTGTGCTTGTGAATCTGACACGTGTGCACTGTTCAGCTAGAGCCTTATATGTGTGCTTGTGAATCTGACACTTGTGCACTGTTCAGCTAAGGCCTTAGAAGTGTGCTTGTCAATCTGACACTTGTGCACTATTCAGCTACAGCCTTATATGTGTGCTTGTTAATCTGACACTTGTGCACTGTTCAGCTAGAGCCTTATATGTGTGCTTGTGAATCTGACACTTGTACACTGTTCAACTAGGGCCTTATATGTGTGCTTGTCAATCTGACACTTGTGCACTGTTCAGCTAGAGCCTTATATGTGTGCTTGTCAATCTGACACTTGTGCACTGTTCAGCTAGAGCCTTATATGTGTGCTTGTTAATCTGACACTTGTACACTGTTCAACTAGGGCCTTATATGTGTGCTTGTGAATCTGACAATTGTGCACTGTTCAGCTAGAGCCTTATATATGTGCTTGTGAATCTGACACTTGTACACTGTTCAACTAGGGCCTTATATGTGTGCTTGTCAATCTGACACTTGTGCACTGTTCAGCTAGAGCCTTATATGTGTGCTTCTCAATCTGACACTTGTGCACTGTTCAGCTAGAGCCTTATATGTGTGCTTGTCAATCTGATACTTGTGCACTGTTCAGCTAGAGCCTTATATGTGTGCTTGTGAATCTGACACGTGTGCACTGTTCAGCTAGGGCCTTATATGTGTGCTTGTGAATCTGACACTGGTGCACTGTTCAGCTAGAGCCTTATATGTGTGCTTGTAAATCTGACACTTGTGCACTGTTCAGCTAGAGCCTTATATGTGTGCTTGTAAATCTGACACTTGTGCACTGTTCAGCTAGAGCCTTATATGTGTGCTTGTGAATCTGACACTTGTGCACTGTTCAGCGTGAGCCTTATATGTGTGCTTGTGAATCTGACACGTGTGCACTGTTCAGCTAGGCCCTTATGTGTGTGCTTGTCAATCTGATACGTGTGCACTGTTCAGCTAGAGCCTTATATGTGTGCTTGTGAATCTGACACTTGTGCACTGTTCAGCAAGGGCCTTATATGTGTGCTTGTCAATCTGACACTTGTACACTGTTCAGCTAGGGCCTTATATGTGTGCTTGTGAATCTGACACGTGTGCACTGTTCAGCTAGAGCCTTATATGTGTGCTTGTGAATCTGACACTTGTGCACTGTTCAGCTAGGGCCTTAGAAGCGTGCTTGTCAATCTGACACTTGTGCACTGTTCAGCTAGGGCCTTAGAAGTGTGCTTGTCAATCTGACACTTGTGCACTGTTCAGCTAAGGCCTTAGAAGTGTGCTTGTCAATCTGACACTTGTGCACTGTTCAGCTACAGCCTTATATATGTGCTTGTTAATCTGACACTTGTGCACTGTTCAGCTAAGGACTTAGAAGTGTGCTTGTCAATCTGACACTTGTGCACTGTTCAGCTACAGCCTTATATATGTGCTTGTTAATCTGACACTTGTGCACTGTTCAGCTAAGGACTTAGAAGTGTGCCAAGTACCCCCAGGGGTACGCGTACCACAGGTTGGGAACCGCTGAGCCAGGGCCTTATATGTGAGCTAAACAATCTGACACTTGTGCACTGTTCAGCCAGGGCCTTATATGTGAGCTAGACAATCTGACACTTGTGCTCTGTTCAGCCAGGGCCTTATATGTGAGCTAGACAATCTGACACTTGTGCGGTGTTCAGCTAGGGCCTTATATGTGAGCTAGACCATCTGACACTTGTGCGGTGTTCAGCTAGGGCCTTATATGTGAGCTAGACCATCTGACACTTGTGCGGTGTTCAGCTAGGGACTTATATGTGAGCTAGACAATCTGACACTTGTGCACTGTTCAGCTAGAGCCTTATATGTGTGCTTGTGAATCTGACACGTGTGCACTGTTCAGCTAGGCCCTTATATGTGTGCTTGTCAATCTGATACGTGTGCACTGTTCAGCTAGAGCCTTATATGTGTGCTTGTGAATCTGACACGTGTGCACTGTTCAGCTAGGCCCTTATGTGTGTGCTTGTCAATCTGATACGTGTGCACTGTTCAGCTAGAGCCTTATATGTGTGCTTGTGAATCTGACACTTGTGCACTGTTCAGCTAGGGCCTTATATGTGTGCTTGTCAATCTGACACTTGTACACTGTTCAGCTAGGGCCTTATATGTGTGCTTGTGAATCTGACACGTGTGCACTGTTCAGCTAGAGCCTTATATGTGTGCTTGTGAATCTGACACTTGTGCACTGTTCAGCTAGGGCCTTAGAAGTGTGCTTGTCAATCTGACACTTGTGCACTGTTCAGCTAGGGCCTTAGAAGTGTGCTTGTCAATCTGACACTTGTGCACTGTTCAGCTAAGGCCTTAGAAGTGTGCTTGTCAATCTGACACTTGTGCACTGTTCAGCTACAGCCTTATATGTGTGCTTGTTAATCTGACACTTGTGCACTGTTCAGCTAGAGCCTTATATGTGTGCTTGTCAATCTGACACTTGTGCACTGTTCAGCTAGAGCCTTATATGTGTGCTTGTTAATCTGACACTTGTGCACTGTTCAGCTAAGGCCTTAGAAGTGTGCCAAGTACCCCCAGGGGTACGCGTACCACAGGTTGGGAACCGCTGAGCCAGGGCCTTATATGTGAGCTAGACAATCTGACACTTGTGCACTGTTCAGCCAGGGCCTTATATATGAGCTAGACAATCTGACACTTGTGCGGTGTTCAGCTAGGGCCTTATATGTGAGCTAGACCATCTGACACTTGTGCGGTGTTCAGCTAGGGCCTTATATGTGAGCTAGACAATCTGACACTTGTGCACTGTTCAGCTAGGGCCTTATATGTGAGCTAGACAATCTGACACTTGTGCGGTGTTCAGCTAGGGCCTTATATGTGAGCTAGACAATCTGACACTTGTGCGGTGTTCAGCTAGGGCCTTATATGTGAGCTAGACAATCTGACACTTGTGCACTGTTCAGCTAGGGCCTTATATGTGAGCTAGACAATCTGACACTTGTGTACTGTTCAGCTAGGGCCTTATATGTGAGCTAGACCATCTGACACTTGTGCGGTGTTCAGCTAGGGCCTTATATGTGAGCTAGACAATCTGACACTTGTGCACTGTTCAGCTAGGGCCTTATATGTGAGCTAGACAATCTGACACTTGTGTACTGTTCAGCTAGGACCTTTGTGTGCCTTGTGCCAGGTGTGCAACCAGCATTAATTACTAAATATTGAGAAGATAATAGGGGTTCCAGTTGTGACGCTGATCTATTGTTGCGTTGTGTATCCTGCTAATGATAGAATCATTGTATTAAACTTATAATAGTGTAATCATTTGTATGACTTTGCTACAGCGGAAAGAGATACTGAGGCTGTGCATACAAGTGAAGTGATTGGGGCCGATTTATCATTGTCTGTCCGACATTATACGCTGTAGTGTATCATGTCCGACAGACATCACTGAATGCAGACAGCATACGCTGTTGGCATTTAACATTACACAAGCAGTTCTAGTTACCTGCTTGTGCAATGCCGCCCCCTGCAGATTTGCGGCCAATTGGCCGCTAACAGGGGGTGTCATTCAACCCGATCGTATAGGATAGGGCGGATTACAGACCACAGCCTCAGAGGCAGCGGACCAGTTAAGGAGCAGGAGTCTTAAGAATGCTGCTTCATAACTGCAGTTTCCAGCAAGCCTGAAGGCTCATGCGGAAACAGGGGCATCAGGGGCCATTCGGCCCTTGATAAATCGGCCCCATTGGCTCTACTGGTCATAGCCTACCAGCTCTACTGCACAAAACATACCAGTGCCTTTATGAAACTATCAGAAGTGTGCTTGTTTTATGCTGCAGCAGATGCTGGGGCAAACCTCTGTAGCTATCACAGTTGGTAACCCCATCACTGCACTTATTATCAATAAACTACAATATGTTAGCCTCATTTTGATTTGTTTAACACATCCTAGTCTAGAAATGATATGACTATACAGATAGAGATTACTGTATTAACTGAGGTGTTGCACAGAGCTAGCAGGGACTAGAACTTACAGTGAAAATGAGAGATGGCATTGGTGTTAGGAGCCTGGGATGGATCATAGACAGCAGGGAAGGCAGGTGCCCTTCTCTGGATCCAACGAAGAACAGTCTGAAAGAAGACAGTACCAGAATTATTTGTGATCAGCCCCCCCCTCCCCGTGGCTTCAAGTTCTCTTATCACAGAACTTCTGGTCAGAAATGAGTTTAGGATAAAGTCACCCTGTTTCTGTAGGTTTATCCTGTTTCTAAAATGGCAATTGTGTATATTAACTGCTCTATATCAGGAGTTTGCACTTCCAGTTCTGAAACAACACACACGCAATATATAGGGTAATCTGCTGGGCCCTGCACTATGCTAGCAAAGGTAACTACTGACAGTTATAAAAGCACACATATGTTTGCACAGAATATTCCAAAGAAAGCTATTGTGTTAGTGGCATTCAAACAAGATGGTGTTGTGAAAAGCAAATACTTGGGTGTATTCATAAAAGTATTTTGAAAATAATTTTTTCTTAAATATTAGTTGCAATGTCACATGAAGTGACAACCTATTCTATAGGCATTATTTTATAGTGTACAACTACTGATACAAGACAGACATTTTTGAGTGTCCCTGGATAACACAAGTAATTTGGGAAATATTAGGTGAGATGTTTAATTTAATTTGCCTATGATTTTTAGCATAATAATTACATGCCTGTTATTTTTTTAGTGGAATGAAACAGCTTCCATATAAAGTATATTGAAAATGTCTTTTACTACACATAAACATTTTATTATACAATCTTGAAGTGTTTACTGTCCCATCCCGTTAAGGAAAAAACATAGTTATGATCCTGTATCTGTGAATTCTGCAAACACACATACCTGGAGGATGTAAACAGGGACCCGTTAACAGATCCAAAGCATGATAGACCAACAAATACTGGGATAATCCAAGCCATGACTCCAAGGTGGTAATTTCCAAAATCCTGAAAATAAATAAATAATTGTTGTTTCCTCAGATATGGTAAAAACATGCCTATTATATCAATTCTTTATTTTAGGATTGAACAAATCCTGGGAGCCAGGGATGCATAACTTCTAATTTACACCTAGGCTTGCACATAAACAGAAGTTATGAAGCAGTGGTCTAAAGACCGCTGCTCCATAACTTGTCCGCTGCCTCCGAGGCTGCCGACATCAATCCGCACAATCCTATACGATCGGGCTAATTGACAACCCTTGCCGCGAATCTGCAGGGGGCGGCATTGTACAAACAGTTCACAAGAACTGCTTGTGCAATGATAAATGCCGACAGCATATGTTGTCGGCATTTATCGATGTGCGGTGGACATGATATGCTACATCGTATCATGTCCACTCGCACTTTCTTAAATCAGCCCCCTATTATCAATTTGTATTCATTCTCTTTGTATCTTTATTTAAAAAAGCTGGAAAGTAAGCTTAGGAGCAGGACCATTTTTGGTTCAGCACCTGGGTAACACTTGCTGATTGGATGGGTACATTAAGATACCAATCAGCAAGTGCTACCCAGGTGCTGAACCAAAAATGGGCCGGCTTCTAAGCTTACATTTTTGCTTTTCAATATAAAGATACCAAGAGAACAAAGAAAAATTGATCATAGGAGTAAATTAGAAAGTTGCTTAAAACAGCATGCTCTGAATCATAAGAATTTAATTTTAACTATACTATCCCTTTAATACAAAAACATTTCTTGGATTGTAAAAGGTTGTATGGCTGGGATCTCAATACGCAGGTTGTCTCATAGGTTTTAAACCAATCTGTCTTGCCCTGACCTAAAGTGTAGTGACAATAATGTAGCATGTCCAGTTTTGTTTTTTTTTTACCACTGGATTTTTTTTGAAGATTTAGGGCCTGATGTTCTTAGCTAAGACATCTTGTCAGTACAGTGAGGTCTCTCAAAGAATTCTAGATAGGTAAATGTTTACCTTGAGAGCTATTTATCTAGCTATGCAGGGTCCTATATGTGACCCCAAACTTTTGCCTGATTTCTATCCATGCCAGCTCGTCAGGCCCTGAGAATTTAGTACTGAAGCAGCATATTATAGTCTTAATCTTACAAACCAGTATATTAACAATAACAAAACATTTTATTTGTACCATCAGGTGTGATCTAATAGTAGGAAACTTGCAGCCAGAGGTTTCTACAAGTCACAGAAAATGACACTATATACATCTAATCTCTGTGCATTTCAATGAGTCAAAAAATCAGCTCACGTACCACGGCCACAGCTTCTGAGTTCAACATCTGCTCGGTAGACAATGTGGTGAAATATGCCAGGTTGGTAAGAACATAAACCAAGGTGACAATGGGCATAGAAATAATAATGGCACGAGGCAGGTTCCTACAAAAAGAATAAAAATAAATAATAAATCTCTCTCTCTCTAAGAGACATTTATTTTGTATGCAATTTTTTTGCAATACGGTGCTTAATTATCCATTAAACCTGCTGGAGTGTATTTGTTTACAAACAGCTCATTTACCTTTGTTTTGTCATTTGAACTAGCTAATTTTGCCTTTTGTTGTTTTCAGTTGAAATTATAGAAAATAGCTAAATCTAAATCTAGGTTACTGATCCAATGTTCCTTTCAAAATGTATCTTTTTAATGACCAAAAAAGGCATTTTAGCCTGCTTGGTCTTCTGAGTATCACAATATATGTAGACCATGAGATCATCGGAGAAGGGCTTTTTATTATTTTTTGGATCTGTCTAATTAAGATTTTTTTTTTTTACTTAATTTATTGCACCCAAAACTTTTACTTTCATGGTAAATATCTGTTAAATCTGTTAAAACTAAAGAAATTTTTAGATACATCTTTAGCATCTTTTGGGATATTAAACATAAATAATTGTATTAACATTGTAACTTTTAGAGCCAAATATTACATTATACTGTATATGAGAAACATTCAAATCAATTATAAAACTGCAAACTGCATCACTTTACAAGGAATGCTTAAATCAAGAAGTCAGACAACCTTCCATTTAACTAATTTTAATGAACCAGGTTGCCTTTCTAACTAATTTTATTATGGGGGAAAAATAAAGGGCTCCTTAATTCCATTTATTTTGGTTTGCATATCCATCAGAGAAATATCTGTTAAAAAAAAAAAGCTAAATTCACTAAGAGGCCACTTTGGGCTCTTCAGCTTTCCAATTTCCTAAATTATTCCAAACAGATGACTCCCTAAGCGTGTAAAATGATTCAACTGTATAGATTTACATATAACCTGGTTAAGCCAGAGAGACTGGTGACGCTTGTTAGTTGGAGAGGCTGAGGCAATCTCTTTATGAATTTCACCATCTGTAATACTTTGGAAAATGCTGCCTTTCAGATAGAACAATGTAAAACAAGATGTTGGCTCGTTTTTTTAACAAGTGTTCAAACAAATGTCAAATGATATTAAATATGGATCAATGAGAAGAGATCACTTAGCGCCTACTACTAGTTTTGCCCTTAGCTTTGATAGGTGACCCCTAGTGGTCTGGTAAGTTATGAGAAAAGTCGGAAAATATCAAAGCGCCAGCGAACCGGCTGGGTTCAGAATGTAAAGCCAATTCCCTCACAATATGGGTTAAGACAAATAATTTATTACAAATTAAAAACAATTTCACAAAACATAAATTCTTTACAATACTTCTGAGATAGCTTTGATGATATAAAACATTCGATTCTAAACTTAATGTTAAGTAATAGACAGAGTGGATTGATTACGAGTCCACACAGTGTTTTCCAATGGGTTAAAATACAAGTACAAATAAAAAACCTCAATATCTGAACCATTCAGTTTTACTTATTCTGAGATGGCTATGAGGATTTAGGCATTCGTATCTAAACTCTATGCATATGCGATAAACAGAGTGGATTAATTACAAATCCATACATTATTTTACAATTATAAAAATAACACAAATGTAAAAACCTGAAATATTCAATTATACTTCTTAGGAAATCCTTTGATCGATAAATTAAAAACTTGCAAAAATGCTGAATATAAAAATATTAATAAAACATTCTGGAAACAGACCTTAAGTAGTGTTACTAGCTTTATCAATTCTACCGGATAGGTTTATATCACAAAGAATATAGAGGTACAGGCTGATCTTGTAGTAGCGCTACCCACTGTAATTGTCAGATCGATCTGCGATAATGTTATTATTCAGAGTTATGACAGGATGTTAAGGATATGTATCACTGTTAGCTTCTAAATGTGTCTGTATAATGTTGGTTAGACATTTATACCGGGTCCCTTGGATTGTAGGTGACCAGAGTGGAGCCGATCAGCTGTTCCTGTAAAGGATCAGTGACCGTTTCCGCTAGCAGAAAAAATATATAGGATGCGTGTTCTGTTTCAGGTGATTTTGTGACAGGTTAATGTGAATTTTCAAATATACATAGAAACCTTATAACACAATGAAAACAATAAAAAACTTCAAAATATGCAGTACAGATTCCAAAAGAGTGTAAATAACAAATCGGTGTTTCCGTGATGGGTGCAGAAATATTCCAATGTGTGTTCAAATTTCAATTATCACTAGTGACCAACATGATTGCAACCGCCAAAAATTGTGTACAATAAAAAATATATAAAATTAAAAAGTCAAAAATCGAAAAAATGTGAAAAAATATAAAAATAAAAATGAAAATGTGTAACCAAAAGCAACTTTTGTTAAAAGTCAGAGTTTATGTGTTTCCCAATGTGGGTGATTCCTGTCTTCTATGTGCTTTATCAGTCTATATAGGATATATAGTTGCCTGCAGTGGAGTATGGGCTTCAGCGTCAATAGACTATTTTCAGCTCCAGCGTCACTCAGGTTATTACTTCCTTCTGCCAAAAGAAATAATAATAGTGCAGATTGTTTTTCTAATAGATAAATAATAGGAATGCTACTCACCAGTCGACGCGTTTCGGTCCAACATAGACCTTTTTCAAGACTGGTTTAATGTTAATCTAAGGGTCTTTAAATACCCTTTCCAATATTACCCGTATGTTGATCCCGGAATTGGTTTCCTTATTGATTCCGGGTCATACGGTTTACACTGTTAATTTAATTTTTCCGATCTTATCTGCTTGTGTTATAATGCCATAGTTTTCAGATTTTATTAGCACTTTATGCAATTCTATTATTCTTATGGCTTTAAGTGTATTAGTCCGATATTTCCCTGATCTTATTGGTTAACACTTAGCTCCCTTCTGATTCGCTCAAACTTTAGAGGTGTGTAGGAGATGTTGAACCTTATTGGTTCATTGTTCTGTATGCGAAGGTAGATGCGTTATGTTTAGCCGATAGTCCCCTAATCTTATTGGTTAGTGCTTTGCTCCTTTCTGATTGGCTCAAACTTTGGAGGTGTGTGAAGTGTCTAGAACCTTATTGGTTCATTATTCTGTACGAGACGTGTGTACATTGTGTTTAGCCTTGTTGGCTCATAATTCTAAAGAAAAATAGTTCTTTAGAATATTTGTAGTTTTGTATGTAGAAGTACTATTTATTTATATTCCTGATTCCATTCTCATTGTAACAACGGCTTTCGATTTAGTCTAGTGTTGCGTTACTGCAATTGCGCATCTTTTGTTCAATATACTCATGTAGTTATATGCTATTCGTGGTGTTATATTGATTTCCACCATTTCAAATGTTACTTTAAATGGGTCGGTTATATGTATTAATTGTGACATCATCAGTTTGATGAACTGTGATGTTAATTATCAGTTTGATGTTTCGTATTTCCTCTATATGATTACTATATATTTCTCCTTTTTTATGTTAGGATCGTTAGTACCTGCCTGCCTAATATGTACTTTGTTATTTGAGGACCGGGGGAGAGGGATATATAGCTTTCTGATTTTCTATGTTACTTGGGGACAAAGGGGAACAGATTTGTAGCTTTCTGGTTACTTTTACACAATCGTAATTCTTAATTTGTATTACCCTTAGTGATTATTTCTATCACTAATTTAGCCTTTATTAATTTTTATTCATTGCTATTCTTGAACTTTGATTTCCATTAAGAACCCATTGCCAGAGTAGATGGCCAAATTCATGGTTATTTTAACCTTCAACAGATTTTAAGTTTATAAATTCAATATTAAAATTTGACATATTTTCCGATTTTTCAGGGGATCCAATTTTCTTCTGTTTTCTAAGGATAATCTAGGGATATTTGGATACACATGTATATCAGTTTAGGGGTCGTTTTAACCTCTTTTTATATTTTATTATTATTGCAGCCTTAGGTCTAGCTCCCATTCACTTTAATATCTCTTAGACATTAGTGGTTCATAAGGTTTAAGTTAGGCCCTAAATGTTTTGTAATTAGTCAGCCTTTTTTATAGGCCATATCTTTCATACAGGTTTATGAGCTCAATTTAGTTTCATACATTATGATATTTATAATTGTGCTCCCAATTGTATAGACTTTTGTATGTAGAGTGAGAGGAGGACTTCTGTGATGGGAGATTCTTCAGAATTATGCTTCTTTTATAAAAAAGGGTGAGAGGAGGACTTCTATGCTCCCAACATTGGGGACATTTAAAAACGATAAGTGGGAAATATAACCATTTTATTTTCTAGTTAGACCAGACTTGTATTTTTGTCCTTTATAATAGATTTTTTCTCTCAAAGGGGAGAATGCTTTTGTTCCAGTCAGGTCTCCACCAAGGGGAGGATGATGTCTTTCCAGTTGGATCTCCAACAGTGGTTGTATAAACATCGTCCGGCTTTATTGGAGTATTATTCCATATTTCTAATTGGGTGGGAGGGGGTTACCATCAACTTCTGTTCTTTTTTTATTTTTATAAATTTCTTTGGGGAGGAGGGAGGTGACATTCAACTATAGTTCTTTTAAGGGCAGTGTGTCTTTTCTTATTTTGCTGAGTGGATTTGGGGAGGGAATGGTATTCTTTCTTCGGTTCTCTTAGAGGATGTGTGTCTTCTGTCTTCAGTTGTTTATTCAGGAGAGGGAATACGTGTGTAGAGAGGAGATGGTGTTCATTTTCGATTCACCATCTCCTCTCTACACACGTATTCCCTCTCCTGAATAAACAACTGAAGACAGAAGACACACATCCTCTAAGAGAACCGAAGAAAGAATACCATTCCCTCCCCAAATCCACTCAGCAAAATAAGAAAAGACACACTGCCCTTAAAAGAACTATAGTTGAATGTCACCTCCCTCCTCCCCAAAGAAATTTATAAAAATAAAAAAAGAACAGAAGTTGATGGTAACCCCCTCCCACCCAATTAGAAATATGGAATAATACTCCAATAAAGCCGGACGATGTTTATACAACCACTGTTGGAGATCCAACTGGAAAGACATCATCCTCCCCTTGGTGGAGACCTGACTGGAACAAAAGCATTCTCCCCTTTGAGAGAAAAAATCTATTATAAAGGACAAAAATACAAGTCTGGTCTAACTAGAAAATAAAATGGTTATATTTCCCACTTATCGTTTTTAAATGTCCCCAATGTTGGGAGCATAGAAGTCCTCCTCTCACCCTTTTTTATAAAAGAAGCATAATTCTGAAGAATCTCCCATCACAGAAGTCCTCCTCTCACTCTACATACAAAAGTCTATACAATTGGGAGCACAATTATAAATATCATAATGTATGAAACTAAATTGAGCTCATAAACCTGTATGAAAGATATGGCCTATAAAAAAGGCTGACTAATTACAAAACATTTAGGGCCTAACTTAAACCTTATGAACCACTAATGTCTAAGAGATATTAAAGTGAATGGGAGCTAGACCTAAGGCTGCAATAATAATAAAATATAAAAAGAGGTTAAAACGACCCCTAAACTGATATACATGTGTATCCAAATATCCCTAGATTATCCTTAGAAAACAGAAGAAAATTGGATCCCCTGAAAAATCGGAAAATATGTCAAATTTTAATATTGAATTTATAAACTTAAAATCTGTTGAAGGTTAAAATAACCATGAATTTGGCCATCTACTCTGGCAATGGGTTCTTAATGGAAATCAAAGTTCAAGAATAGCAATGAATAAAAATTAATAAAGGCTAAATTAGTGATAGAAATAATCACTAAGGGTAATACAAATTAAGAATTACGATTGTGTAAAAGTAACCAGAAAGCTACAAATCTGTTCCCCTTTGTCCCCAAGTAACATAGAAAATCAGAAAGCTATATATCCCTCTCCCCCGGTCCTCAAATAACAAAGTACATATTAGGCAGGCAGGTACTAACGATCCTAACATAAAAAAGGAGAAATATATAGTAATCATATAGAGGAAATACGAAACATCAAACTGATAATTAACATCACAGTTCATCAAACTGATGATGTCACAATTAATACATATAACCGACCCATTAAAAGTAACATTTGAAATGGTGGAAATCAATATAACACCACGAATAGCATATAACTACATGAGTATATTGAACAAAAGATGCGCAATTGCAGTAACGCAACACTAGACTAAATCGAAAGCCGTTGTTACAATGAGAATGGAATCAGGAATATAAATAAATAGTACTTCTACATACAAAACTACAAATATTCTAAAGAACTATTTTTCTTTAGAATTATGAGCCAACAAGGCTAAACACAATGTACACACGTCTCGTACAGAATAATGAACCAATAAGGTTCTAGACACTTCACACACCTCCAAAGTTTGAGCCAATCAGAAAGGAGCAAAGCACTAACCAATAAGATTAGGGGACTATCGGCTAAACATAACGCATCTACCTTCGCATACAGAACAATGAACCAATAAGGTTCAACATCTCCTACACACCTCTAAAGTTTGAGCGAATCAGAAGGGAGCTAAGTGTTAACCAATAAGATCAGGGAAATATCGGACTAATACACTTAAAGCCATAAGAATAATAGAATTGCATAAAGTGCTAATAAAATCTGAAAACTATGGCATTATAACACAAGCAGATAAGATCGGAAAAATTAAATTAACAGTGTAAACCGTATGACCCGGAATCAATAAGGAAACCAATTCCGGGATCAACATACGGGTAATATTGGAAAGGGTATTTAAAGACCCTTAGATTAACATTAAACCAGTCTTGAAAAAGGTCTATGTTGGACCGAAACGCGTCGACTGGTGAGTAGCATTCCTATTATTTATCTATTAGAAAAACAATCTGCACTATTATTATTTCTTTTGGCAGAAGGAAGTAATAACCTGAGTGACGCTGGAGCTGAAAATAGTCTATTGACGCTGAAGCCCATACTCCACTGCAGGCAACTATATATCCTATATAGACTGATAAAGCACATAGAAGACAGGAATCACCCACATTGGGAAACACATAAACTCTGACTTTCAACAAAAGTTGCTTTTGGTTACACATTATCATTTTTATTTTTATATTTTTTTACATTCTTTCGATTTTTGACTTTTTAATTTTATATATTTTTTATTGTACACAATTTTTGGCGGTTGCAATCATGTTGGTCACTAGTGATAATTGAAATTTGAACACACATTGGAATATTTCTGCACCCATCACGGAAACACCGATTTGTTATTTACACTTTTTTGGAATCTGTACTGCATATTTTGAAGTTTTTTATTGTTTTCATTGTGTTATAAGGTTTCTATGTATATTTGAAAATTCACATTAACCTGTCACAAAATCACCTGAAACAGAACACGCATCCTATATATTTTTTCTGCTAGCGGAAACGGTCACTGATCCTTTACAGGAACAGCTGATCGGCTCCACTCTGGTCACCTACAATCCAAGGGACCCGGTATAAATGTCTAACCAACATTATACAGACACATTTAGAAGCTAACAGTGATACATATCCTTAACATCCTGTCATAACTCTGAATAATAACATTATCGCAGATCGATCTGACAATTACAGTGGGTAGCGCTACTACAAGATCAGCCTGTACCTCTATATTCTTTGTGATATAAACCTATCCGGTAGAATTGATAAAGCTAGTAACACTACTTAAGGTCTGTTTCCAGAATGTTTTATTAATATTTTTATATTCAGCATTTTTGCAAGTTTTTAATTTATCGATCAAAGGATTTCCTAAGAAGTATAATTGAATATTTCAGGTTTTTACATTTGTGTTATTTTTATAATTGTAAAATAATGTATGGATTTGTAATTAATCCACTCTGTTTATCGCATATGCATAGAGTTTAGACACGAATGCCTAAATCCTCATAGCCATCTCAGAATAAGTAAAACTGAATGGTTCAGATATTGAGGTTTTTTATTTGTACTTGTATTTTAACCCATTGGAAAACACTGTGTGGACTCGTAATCAATCCACTCTGTCTATTACTTAACATTAAGTTTAGAATCGAATGTTTTATATCATCAAAGCTATCTCAGAAGTATTGTAAAGAATTTATGTTTTGTGAAATTGTTTTTAATTTGTAATAAATTATTTGTCTTAACCCATATTGTGAGGGAATTGGCTTTACATTCTGAACCCAGCCGGTTCGCTGGCGCTTTGATATTTTCCGACTTTTTTTAAATATGGATCAATGTCAGATTGTTTAAAGAAAGAAATCACTGTTCTGCATAAGCTGGCCCGCCTACGTAATTACAGGGTGTAATATGCAGGTTACTGAGGGTGAAACCATTGGTGTACAAGCTAGAAATCTTTGTGGAATGTTGCAAACAAATAAAAGGTCCTTAGTAATCAATTGAAATATCAATTTCTTGTACCTAACTGCCCCATGAACCTCAGAAAATGAGTATAGCATAAAAGCTGTTTCACATAAGTGGTTATTGAAGTTTTTTTTTATATCCTTTATTTTGTGTTAGATGTTTTTTTAATATTAGACAGATTTTGTTTGCCAGAAAATAAATGATCTGAAAATAAGAAAATTTGCAGATTAAAAAGCCTGTTACTCTGATTGTATAATGGGAGTAACAACCGGCACGTTACTACAACTGTGTGTTTTATTACTGCTCTTTGTGTGCGCAAAGCCACATGTCAATTAATTTGAGTTCCTTGGTTGCTATTTTTTCAGGATTCAAAGACATTTATCATTCTGTGTACACATCTGATATTCTAATATAATTGTTTCAATACAGATATTTAAGTATCTAGTTTTTGAACTGGTAAAACCGCCTTCTAGTTATATGTATATAATAACAAAGGGAAGCTGGCTATACACACACAAGTCCGTAAGAAATTGGTGATTTTCAAACACCTTCACAAAAGCAAAAACAGAATTTATGCTTACCTGATAAATTACTTTCTCCAACGGTGTGTCCGGTCCACGGCGTCATCCTTACTTGTGGGATATTCTCCTCCCCAACAGGAAATGGCAAAGAGCCCAGCAAAGCTGGTCATATGATCCCTCCTAGGCTCCGCCTACCCCAGTCATTCGACCGACGTACAGGAGGAAATAGGCATAGGAGAAACCATATGATACCGTGGTGACTGTAGATAGAGAAAATAATTCATCAGACCTGATTAAAAAAACCAGGGCGGGCCGTGGACCGGACACACCGTTGGAGAAAGTAATTTATCAGGTAAGCATAAATTCTGTTTTCTCCAACATAGGTGTGTCCGGTCCACGGCATCATCCTTACTTGTGGGAACCAATACCAAAGCTTTAGGACACGGATGAAGGGAGGGAGCAAATCAGGTCACCTAAATGGAAGGCACCACGGCTTGCAAAACCTTTCTCCCAAAAATAGCCTCCGAAGAAGCAAAAGTATCAAATTTGTAAAATTTAGCAAAAGTGTGCAGTGAAGACCAAGTCGCTGCCTTACATATCTGGTCAACAGAAGCCTCGTTCTTGAAGGCCCATGTGGAAGCCACAGCCCTAGTGGAGTGAGCTGTGATTCTTTCAGGAGGCTGCCGTCCGGCAGTCTCATAAGCCAAACGGATAATGCTTTTAAGCCAAAAGGAAAGAGAGGTAGAAGTCGCTTTTTGACCTCTCCTTTTACCAGAATAAACAACAAACAAAGAAGAAGTTTGTCTGAAATCTTTAGTGGCCTCTAAATAGAATTTTAGAGCACGGACTACGTCCAAATTGTGTAACAAACGTTCCTTCTTTGAAACTGGATTCGGGCACAAAGAAGGTACAACTATCTCCTGGTTAATATTCTTGTTGGAAACAACTTTCGGAAGAAAACCAGGCTTAGTACGCAAAACCACCTTATCTGCATGGAACACCAGATAGGGCGGAGAACACTGCAGAGCAGATAACTCTGAAACTCTTCTAGCAGAAGAAATTGCAACCAAAAACAAAACTTTCCAAGATAATAACTTAATATCTACGGAATGTAAGGGTTCAAACGGAACCCCTTGAAGAACTGAAAGAACTAGATTGAGACTCCAGGGAGGAGTCAAAGGTCTGTAAACAGGCTTGATTCTAACCAGAGCCTGAACAAACGCCTGAACGTCTGGCACAGCTGCCAGCCTTTTGTGAAGTAAAACAGATAACCCAGAAATCTGTCCCTTCAGAGAACTTGCAGATAATCCCTTCTCCAAACCCTCTTGTAGAAAGGATAAAATCCTAGGAATTTTTATCTTGTTCCATGGGAATCCTTTAGATTCACACCAATAGATATATTTTTTTCCATATCTTATGGTAAATCTTTCTAGTTACAGGCTTTCTAGCCTGAATAAGAGTATCTATTACAGAATCTGAAAACCCACGCTTTGATAAAATCAAGCGTTCAATCTCCAAGCAGTCAGTTGGAGAGAAACCAGATTCGGATGTTCGAATGGACCTTGAACAAGAAGGTCCTGTCTCAAAGGTAGCTTCCATGGTGGAGCCGATGACATATTCACCAGGTCTGCATACCAAGTCCTGCGTGGCCACGCAGGAGCTATCAAGATCACCGAAGCCCTCTCCTGGTTGATCCTGGCTACCAGCCTGGGAATGAGAGGAAACGGTGGGAAAACATAAGCTAGGTTGAAGGTCCAAGGTGCTACTAGTGCATCTACTAGAGTCGCCTTGGGATCCCTGGATCTGGACCCGTAACAAGGAACCTTGAAATTCTGGCGAGACGCCATCAGATCCATGTCTGGAATGCCCCATAATTGAGTTATTTGGGCAAAGATTTCAGGGTGGAGTTCCCACTCCCCCGGATGGAATGTCTGACGACTCAGAAAATCCGCTTCCCAATTTTCCACTCCTGGGATGTGGATTGCAGACAAGTGGCAGGAGTGATCCTCCGCCCATTGAATTATCTTGGTCACTTCCTCCATCGCCAGGGAACTCCTTGTTCCCCCCTGATGGTTGATATAAGCAACTGTCGTCATGTTGTCTGATTGAAACCTTATGAATTTGGCCTTTGCTAGATGAGGCCAAGCTTTGAGAGCATTGAATATCGCTCTCAGTTCCAGAATGTTTATCGGGAGAAGAGATTCTTCCCGAGACCATAGACCCTGAGCTTTCAGGGGTTCCCAGACCGCGCCCCAGCCCACCAGACTGGCGTCGGTCGTGACAATGACCCACTCTGGTCTGCGGAAGCTCATTCCCTGTGACAGATTGTCCAGGATTAGCCACCAACGGAGTGAATCTCTGGTCCTTTGATCTACTTGAATCGTCGGAGACAAGTCTGTATAATCCCCATTCCACTGTCTGAGCATGCACAGTTGTAATGGTCTTAGATGAATTCGTGCAAAATGAACTATGTCCATTGCTGCAACCATCAATCCTATTACTTCCATGCACTGTGCTATGGAAGGACGAAGAACAGAATGAAGAACTTGACAAGAGCTTAGAAGTTTTGATTTTCTGACCTCTGTCAGAAAAATTCTCATTTCTAAGGAGTCTATTATTGTTCCCAAGAAGGGAACTCTTGTTGACGGGGAAAGAGAACTTTTTTCTATGTTTATTTTCCATCCGTGAGATCTGAGAAAGGCTAGGACGATGTCCGTATGAGCCTTTGCCTTTGACAGAGACGACGCTTGAATCAGGATGTCGTCCAAGTACGGTACTACTGCAATGCCCCTTGGTCTTAGAACCGCCAGAAGGGACCCTAGTACCTTTGTGAAAATTCTCGGAGCAGTGGCTAACCCGAATGGAAGTGCCACAAACTGGAAATGCTTGTCCATAAAAGCGAACCTTAGGAACTGATGATGTTCCTTGTGGATAGGAATATGGAGGTACGCATCCTTTAAATCCACCGTGGTCATGAATTGACCTTCCTGGATGGTAGGAAGGATCGTTCGAATGGTTTCCATTTTGAACGATGGAACCCTGAGAAATTTGTTTAGGATCTTGAGATCTAGAATTGGTCTGAACGTTCCCTCTTTTTTGGGAACTATGAACAGGTTGGAGTAAAACCCCATCCCTTGTTCTCTTATTGGAACTGGATGAATTACTCCCATCCTTAACAGGTCTTCTACACAATGTAAGAATGCCTGTCTTTTTATTTGGTTTGAAGATAATTGAGACCTGTGGAACCTTCCCCTTGGGGGTAGTTCCTTGAATTCCAGGAGATAACCTTGAGAAACTATTTCTAGTGCCCAAGGATCCTGAACATCTCTTGCCCAGGCCTGAGCAAAGAGAGAAAGTCTGCCCCCCACCAGATCCGGTCCCGGATCGGGGGCCATCCCTTCATGCTGTTTTGGTAGCAGTGGCAGGCTTCTTGGCCTGCTTACCCTTGTTCCAGCCTTGCATCGGTCTCCAGGCTGGTTTGGGTTGAGAAGTATTACCCTCTTGCTTAGAGGATGTAGAAGTAGAGGCTGGTCCGTTTCTGCGAAAGGGACGAAAATTAGGCTTATTTCTAGCCTTAAAAGACCTATCCTGAGGAAGGGCGTGGCCCTTTCCTCCGGTGATGTCTGAAATAATCTCTTTCAAATCAGGCCCAAACAGTGTTTTGCCCTTGAAAGGGATGTTAAGTAATTTTGTCTTGGAAGACACATCCGCTGACCAAGACTTCAGCCAGAGCGCTCTGCGCACCACGATAGCAAACCCTGAATTTTTCGCCGCTAATCTCGCTAATTGCAAAGCGGCATCTAGAATAAAAGAGTTAGCCAGTTTAAGTGCATGAACTCTGTCCATAATCTCCTCATACGAAGATTCTTTATCGAGCGACTTTTCTAGTTCTTCGAACCAGAAACACGCTGCCGTAGTGACAGGAACAATGCATGAAATTGGTTGAAGAAGGTAACCTTGCTGAACAAACATTTTTTTAAGCAAACCCTCTAATTTTTTATCCATAGGATCTTTAAAAGCACAACTATCTTCTATGGGAATGGTAGTGCGTTTGTTTAGAGTAGAGACCGCCCCCTCGACCTTAGGGACTGTCTGCCATAAGTCCTTTCTGGGGTCGACTATAGGAAATAATTTCTTAAATATAGGGGGAGGCACAAAAGGTATGCCGGGCCTTTCCCATTCCTTGTTTACTATATCCGCCACCCGCTTGGGTATAGGAAAAACATCGGGGGGCACCGGAACCTCTAGGAACTTATCCATCTTACATAATTTCTCTGGAATGACCAAATTGACACAATCATCCAGAGTAGATAATACCTCCTTAAGCAGTGCGCGGAGATGTTCTAATTTAAATTTAAATGTTACAACATCAGGTTCAGCTTGTTGAGAAATTTTCCCTGAATCTGAAATTTCTCCCTCAGACAAAACCTCCCTCCTTGCCCCTTCAGATTGGTGTGAGGGTATGTCAGAGGCGTTATCATCAGCGTCCTCTTGCTCTTCAGTGTTTAAAACAGAGCAATCGCGCTTTCTTTGATAAGTAGGCATTTTAGATAAAATATTTGCATAGTAATAAGTATTGGCGCACTAGATGTACTAGGGGCCTCTTGTGTGGGCAAAACTGGTGTAGACACAGAAGGGGGTGATGCAGTACCATGCTTACTCCCCTCATCTGAAGAATCATCTTGGGCACTATTATTATCTGTGGCATCATTGTCCCTACTTTGTTTGGACACCATGTCACAATTATCACATATATTTAAATGGGGAGACACATTGGCTTTCATACATATAGAACATCGTTTATCTGATGTTTCAGACATGTTAAACAGGCTTAAACTTGTCAACAAAGCACAAAAAACGTTTTAAAATAAAACCGTTACTGTCACTTTAAATTTTAAACAGAACACACTTTATTACTGAATATGCGAAAAAGTATGAAGCAATTGTTCAAAATTCACCAAAATTTCACCACAGTGTCTTAAAGCCTTAAAAGTATTGCACACCACATTTGAAAGCTTTAACCCTTAAAATAACGGAACCGGAGCCGTTTTTACATTTAACCCCTATACAGTCCCAGGAATCTGCTTTGCTGAGACCCAACCAAGCCCAGAGGGGAATACGATACCAAATGACGCCTTCTATAAGCTTTTTCAGTGGATCTTAGCTCCTCACACATGCATCTGCATGCCTTGCCTTCCAAAAACAACTGCGCATTAGTGGCGCGAAAATGAGGCTCTGCCTATGACTAGAGAAGGCCCCCATCTGAAAAAGGTGTCCATACAGTGCCTGCCGTTTTTTAACAACAATCCCCAAGATTATAATAACTAAAAAGCGCTATAATCTGTCAAATATGCTTAGCAAGTAATCGTTTTAGCCCAGAAAAATGTCTACCAGTTTTTTAAGCCCTTTTTTAAGCCTTTATTCTTATACTTAATCTAAGAAAATGGCTTACCGGTCCTCATAGGGAAAATGACAGCCTTCCAGCATTACCAAGTCGTGTTAGAAATGTGGCCATCATACCTCAGGCAGAAAAGTCTGCCAACTGCTTCCCCCAACTGAAGTTACTTCATCTCAACAGTCCTGTGTGGAAACAGCAATCGATTTTAGTAACGTTTGCTAAAATCATCTTCCTCTCACAAACAGAAATCTTCTTCTCTTTTCTGTTTCAGAGTAAATAGTACATACCAGCACTATTTTAAAATAACAAACACTTGATTGAAGAATAAAAACTACATTTAAACACCATAAAACTCTTAGCCATCTCCGTGGAGATGTTGCCTGTGCAACGGCAAAGAGAATGACTGGGGTAGGCGGAGCCTAGGTGGGATCATATGACCAGCTTTGCTGGGCTCTTTGCCATTTCCTGTTGGGGAGGAGAATATCCCACAAGTAAGGATGACGCCGTGGACCGGACACACCTATGTTGGAGAAATATATGTAGCCAAGACAGTTAATTGAAAATATTGTTAGTTAATTGATAATGTTAATGATGAAATGATGTAATGTGTATGAAAGCAATATTTTATTGCTTGACCAATAATTCCAGTTCATGATATGTGCAATTAAAAATGTCACATCATTTTATGTAGTTTTATAATTAACTTGTTTAACAAGTCCATACGGCACCTCACAATCATAAATAAGCATTTTAATGATAGTGTTTAAAGGGACATTGTGTTTAACATTTTAAAAATATATTTTCCATAAAAAAGTTAAGGAAAAGCTGTTTACATTTAATGTAATACTAACCAGAAATTAAATATTGTGTACAACCGATTCCCAATACTCTACTTTTCATTGCCTGATAACAATTAAACTCAACAACTCGCACATAAAAAGTTGGATTTTTTTCAACACAAAGAGAATATATTTAAAAAAACACAACAAAAAACCACTGTAATACATTTGCAAACATAATGTTTTATTTAAAATATTTTTGTTTGACATTTCATAGTGTGAAAGTGTGCCTTGAGCAATATTTAAACTTTTTAATAAACCATGTGACGAACTGACCATGCACAAACTTTAACATCAAAGCTGTACGAATAGATATTATGAATGAAACAGATAAAATTAGTTTTCATGAGGTGACAGCTGTTAAAATAGAAAAGTTAAAAAAGAAATCTATTTGAAAAATTATTGAGCTAAATATAGAATATTTTTCAGCCTTCTACATAGAGAAGTAGCAAAAATGACATATCACATGACCATCTCGCCAACTGAGACAATGCATGCAAGAAAGCGTAAGAAACAAGATTACAGGGAATAAAAAAATGCAAACTTTACAGACGAAAAGGTTAAGGAAGGTCCCTAGGTTATATGTGCCACGAGATTTGTCTGTGGGATTACATATTGTTTAGGAAGAATGTCAGATCCTGTGTGCTATGCTCAATGCACATTTAAAAACGCAAATAAGAAAGCACCTATACACAGATTTAAGGTAAATCTTATTTAATTAAGACAACAGGACAAACTAAAATACACTCACAGAATAAAGCGCATGGCAGCATTACTGCAGAGTCCTCTCTGGACCTCTCCTAGGGGAACTCATACTGCATATTTTATTCAACTCACATGAACTTTATAATGTTCACGTGATGCAAACAAAATACGTAGAGGTCAATTCCAGTTCCCATAGGAGAGGTCTAGAGAGGTACTTGGAGGACATAGTTCAGAATTCACCTTCCATCCGTGAGAATGCAGAAAAGATAACAAGATCTCCGTGTGGGAGTTCGCTTGTTGAAAGGATGGCGCCTGAACCAGAATGTTGTCCAGATAAGGTGCCACTGCAATACCCCGCAAACGGAGAACCGCCAACAGAGATCCCAGGACCTTTTAAAAAATTCTGGGAGCTGTGGCAAGTCCGAATGAAAGAGCCACACACTGGAAGTGTTTGTCTAGAAATGTTAACCTCAGAAACTTGTGATGATCCCTGTGGATGGGAACATGCAGGTACGCATCCTTTAAATCTACTGTTGTCATGAATTGACCCTCCTGAACCAAGGAAAGAATGGAACGAATAGTTTCCATCTTGAAGGAAGGTACTTTGAGGAACTTGTTTAGACTTTTGAGGTCTAAAATAGGTCTGAAAGTTCCCTCTTTTTTGGGAACCACGGACAGATTAGAGTAAAATCTCAGACCTTGCTCCTGTATTGGAACAGGAACTATCACTCCCAGGTCAGAAAGGTCCCGGACACAGTGTAAGAACGCCTCTCTTTTTATCTGGTCTACAGATAATCTTGAGAGCAGAAACGTGCCCTTGGGAGGAAAGGTCTTGAACTCTAGTTTGTATCCTTGGGACACGATGTCCACTGCTCAGGGATCCGGAACATCCAGAACCCAGGCCTGAGCGAAGAAAGAAAGTCTGCCCCCCACAAGATCCGGTCCCGGAGTCACTAACGGGCTTCTTAGATTGCTTCCCCTTGTTCCAAGACTGGTTGGGCCTCCAGGAAGGCATGGACTGCTCCTGCTTGGACGAGGGAGAGGAAGATTTACCCTTGAGGTTTCGAAAAAGAACGAAAATTACTCTGACGTCCCTTCTGCTTATTCCTCTTATCTTGAGGGAGGAAATTACCCTTACCTCCCGTAATGTCTGAAATAATTTCAGTCTAGCCTGGCCCAAACAAGGTCTTACCCTTGTAGGGAATCGCCAATAGCTTTGACTTAGACGACACATCTGCAGACCATGATTTCAACCATAAGGCTCTGCGGGCCAGTACTGCAAAACCAGAAATCTTTGCTCCCAACTTAATAACTTGTAGGGAAGCATCCGTAATAAAGGAATTGGCAAACTTAAGAGCCTTGTTCCTATCCTGGATCTCCTCAAGGGGAGTATCTGTCTGAATAGAATCAGACAACACATAAAACCAGTATGCCGTAACACTGATGACGGTAGCAATACACACCGCAGGTTGCCATTGTAAACCCTGGTATGCTTTTTTTAAACTTGAAATTTATGTCAAAAAACGTTACTGTTCCTTTAAATTTTAAAAGTAACTTTTTATTTTCTAATAGCAGAACAGCGGCTGTAGAGAAACACAGACAGCCTCTACACCTCAGCAAGCCCTGCTGAGGTGCCTACCTTTCCAGCTGGTTACCGGATTCAATAGAAGTTAAAGATCTGGACTCAAACCAGAGCTGCTCCCACTGGCTATCAGGCGATCGTTCTCCTGGACTTCTGAGAATGCAGAGCCGCAACGAAAGTACGTCACCCTTCCGGCCCTCAGGAAGTGATGAAGAAAAAGTATGCAAAATCGAATTTGCCGCTTCAGAAAAGCTCCGCCCATCGTAGGCATACCCAGCTGACACTTCCGGGCCGGCATTATGAGAAAGTAAAGCCGCCGAGAGAAACACAAGTAAAACACACTACTAAGTTGTTATACTCCTGACCGGAACACACCGGAGAATAAAGACTAACTGAGCCATATCAAATAGAGTCCTCTCGTCCACAGTGCCTGCACAAACTGCCTCACATTATCCTATTAACCTATAATAGGATTAATGTATTTAACGTCCCAACAGAGTTAACTGTTAAAGTGCCAAAAATGTTCTTCCCTTTTTAGAAAATTAAATTCAGCACTTACCTTAATGTAAATCTGCCTGGCAGCAGGGCAGCTCACTAGGTTTGAGAGGCATCGTCACATGGACCTGTGGAAAAAAAAGAGAGAGACTGAGTAATCTTACTCAGGCTTTCCGGATAGGGCAGCAAAACTATTTGGAAGGCACAGTGAGGTTTATACACCACAAGTTCCCAATTGCTTAAAAGCCACCACTGCTCTACTGAAGAGACTGACATGGGCTACAGCTAAACCCCAGGAAGGGCAGCCAATCAGCCAATCGGAATTAAGGTAGGAAAATTCTGATTGGCTGATGGAATCAGCCAATCAGATTCAAATTCAATCCGATTGGCTGATTGGATCAGCCAATCAGATTGAGCTCGCATTCAATTGGCTGTTCCGATCAGCCAATAGAATGCAAGCTCAATCTGATTGGCTGATCCAATCAGCCAATCGGATTGAACTTGAATCTGATTGGCTGATTCCATCAGCCAATCAGAATTTTCCTACCTTAATTCCGATTGGCTGATAGAATCCTATCAGCCAATCGGAATTCGAGGGACGCCATCTTGGATGACGTCCCTTAAAGGAACCTTCATTCTTCAGTTGGACGTCGGAAGAAGAAGATGGATCCGCGATGGAGGTCTTCAAGATGGAGCCGTTCGTCATCGGATGAAGATAGAAGATGCCACTTGGATCAAGATGGTTGCCGGTCCGGATCTCCTCTTCTTCCCGGATAGGATGAAGACTTTGGAGCCTCTTCTGGACCTCTTCAGCCGCCGCTTAATAGAAGACTTCAGCCGGATTATGGATCGCCAGCCCCCGCTTGGGCTTGGATGAAGACTTCGGAAGTTCGGAGGCTTGGATCAAGACTTCGGAGGACGGATCCTTGAACCTGGCATGATGAAGATAAGGTAGGAAGATCTTCAGGGGCTTAGTGTTAGGTTTATTTAAGGGGGGTTTGGGTTAGATTAGGGGTATGTGGGTGGTGGGTTGTAATGTTGGGGTGGGGGGTATTGTATGTTTTTTTTTACAGGCAAAAGAGCTGAATTATTTGGGGCATGCCCCGCAAATGGCCCTTTTCAGGGCTGGTAAGGTAAAAGAGCTTTGAACTTTTTAAATTTAGAATAGGGTAGGGCATTTTTTTATTTTGGGGGTCTTTGTTATTTTATTAGGGGGCTTAGAGTAGGTGTAATTAGTTTAAAATTGTTGTAATATTTTTCTAATGTTTGTAAATATTTTTTTATTTTTTTGTAACTTAGTCCTTTTTTATTTTTTGTACTTTAGTTAGTTTATTTAATTGTAGTTATTTCTAGGTATTGTATTTAATTAATTTATTGATAGTGTAGTGTTAGGTTTAATTGTAACTTAGGTTAGGATTTATTTTACAGGTAATTTTGTAATTATTTTAACTAGGTAGCTATTAAATAGTTATTAACTATTTAATAGCTATTGTACCTGGTTAAAATAATTACAAAGTTGCCTGGTAAAATAAATATTAATCCTAAAATAGCTACAATATAATTATTATTTATATTGTAGCTATATTAGGGTTTATTTTACAGGTAAGTATTTAGCTTTAAATAGGAATAATTTATTTAATGAGAGTTAATTTATTTTGTTAGATTTAAATTATATTTAACTTAGGGGGGTGTTAGTGTTAGGGTTAGACTTAGCTTTAGGGGTTAATCCATTTATTAGAGTAGCGACGAGATCCGGTCGGCAGATTAGGGGTTAATTATTGTAGGTAGCTGGCGGCGACGTTGTGGGGGGCAGATTAGGGGTTAATACATATAATATAGGGGTCGGCGGTGTTAGGGGTAGCAGATTAGGGGTACATAGGGATAACGTAGGTTGCGGCGGTGTACGGAGCAGCAGATTAGGGGTTAATAATAAAATGCAGGAGTCAGCGATAGCGGGGGCGGCAGATTAGGGGTTAATAAATATAATATAGGGGTCGGCGGTGTTAGGGGCAGCAGATTAGGGGTACATAGCTATAATGTAGGTTGCGGCGGTGTACGGAGCGGCAGATTAGGGGTTAATAATAATATGCAGGGGTCAGCGATAGCGGGGGCGGCAGATTAGGGGTTAATAAGTGTAAGGTTAGGGGTGTTTAGACTCGGGGTACATGTTAGGGTGTTAGGTGCAGACATAGGAAGTGTTTCCCCATAGGAAACAATGGGGCTGCGTTAGGAGCTGAACGCTGCTTTTTTGCAGGTGTAAGGTTTTTTTTCAGCTCAAACTGTCCCATTGTTTCCTATGAGGGAATCGTGCACAAGCACGTTTTTGAAGCTGGCCGCGTCCGTAAGCAACGCTGGTATTGAGAGTTGCAGTTGCGGTAAATATGCTATACGCTCCTTTTTTGGAGCCTAACGCAGCCCTTCTGTGAACTCTAAATACCAGCGGTATTTAAAAGGTGCGGGGGAAAAAAAGCATGCGTAGCTAACGCACCCCTTTGGCCGCAGAACTCTAAATCTAGCCGTATGGCAGCAGTGCTTGCAACTATGTATAACATTGTTATAAAGACCCCATGCATGCTCCTGAGCACAGCTAGGATTACTCTGTAACCAAAGTGAACTATGCAAAAATAATAATAGAATTGGAAAGTTGTTTAAATTTTCATCCTCTATACAATTCATTTTAGTTTAACCCCTTAATGACCACAGCACTTTTCCATTTTCTGTCCGTTTGGGACCAAGGCTATTTTTACATTTTTGCGGTGTTTGTGTTTAGCTGTAATTTTCTTCTTACTCATTTACTGTACCCACACATATTATATACCGTTTTTCTCGCCACTAAATGGACTTTCTAAAGATACCATTATTTTCATCATATCTTATAATTTACTATAAAAAAAATTATAAAATATGAGGAAAAATGGAAAAAAAACACACTTTTTCTAACTTTGACCCCCAAAATCTGTTACATATCTAAAACCACCAAAAAACACCCATGCTAAATAGTTTCTAAATTTTGTCCTGAGTTTAGAAATACCAAATGTTTACATGTTCTATGCTTTTTTTGCAAGTTATAGGGCCATAAATACAAATAGCACTTTGCTATTTCCAAACCACTTTTTTCCAAAATTAGCGCTAGTTACATTAGAACACTAATATCTTTCAGGAATCCCTGAATATCCCTTGACATGTATATATTTTTTTTTAGTAGACATCCCAAAGTATTGATCTAGGCCAATTTTGGTATATTTCATACCACCATTTCACCGCCAAATGCGATCAAATACAAAAAATCGTTCACTTTTTCACAAATTTTTTCACAAACTTTCGGTTTCTCACTGAAATTATTTACAAACAACTTGTGCAATTATGGCATAAATGGTTGTAAATTCTTCTCTGGGATCCCCTTTGTTCAGAAATAGCAGACATATATGGCTTTGGCATTGCTTTTTGGTAATTAGAAGGCCGCTAAATGCCACTGCGCACCACAAGTGTATTATGCCCAGCAGTTAAGGGGTTAATTAGGGAGCTTTTAGGGAGCTTGTAGGGTTAATTTTAGCTTTAGTGTAGTGTAGTAGACAACCCCAAGTATTGATCTAGGCACATTTTGGTATATTTCATGCCACCATTTCACCGCCAAATGCGATCAAATTGAAAAAAAAAAGTAAAATTTTTCACAATTTTAGGTTTCTCACTGAAATAATTTACAAACAGCTTGTGCAATTATGGCACAAATGGTTGTAAATACTTGTCTGGGATCCCCTTTGTTCAGAAATAGCAGACATATATGACTTTGGCGTTGGCGTCTGGTAATTAGAAGGCCGCTAAATCCTGCTGCGCCTCACACGTGTATTATGGCTAGCAGTGAAGGGGTTAATTAGGGAGTTTGTAGGGAGCTTGCAGGGTTAATTTTAGCTTTAGTGTAGAGATCAGCCTCCCACCTGACACATCCCACCCCCTGATCCCTCCCAAACAGCTCCCTTCCCTCCCCCACCCCACAATTGTCCCCGCCATCTTAAGTACTGGCAGAAAGTCTGCCAGTACTAAAATAAAAGGGTTTTTAAAAAAAAAATTTTTTTTATTAGCATATTTACATATGCTACGGTGTAGGATCCCCCCTTAGCCCCCAACCTCCCTGATCCCCCCCAAAACCGCTCTCTAACCCTCCCCTCTGCCTCATTGGGGGCCATCTTGGGTACTGGCAGCTGTCTGCCAGTACCCAGTTTGCAAAAAAAAAGTGCTTTTTTTTGTTTCTTTGGTTTTTTTCTGTAGTGTAGCTTCCCCCCCACACAGACAAACCCCCACCACCTTGCTGATCGTTTTTTTTTTAAACTTTTTAGCCATTTTTTTACATTTGTTAACATTTTTTATTTGGATTTTCTGTAGCGTAGCGGTTCCCACCCGCTCCCTCCCCGTGCACGCGCCCGCCCCCGCCCTCCCGTGCGCGCACCCGGCCATCCCCGCCCACCCTCCACATCAGCAGGGCCATCGATGGCCGCCACCCGCCTCCTGGTCCGGCTCCCACCCACCAACGCAGTGAGCCACCGATCTCCGGTGCAGAGAGGGCCACAGAGTGGCTCTCTCTGCACCGGAAGGCTTAAAAAGGTTATTGCAGGATGCCTCCATATCGAGGCATCACTGCAATAACCGGAAAGCAGCTGGAAGCGAGCGGGTTTCGCTTCCAGCTGCTTTCCACACCGAGGACGTGCAGGGTACGTCCTCAGGCGTTAACTGCCTTTTTTTTGAGGACGTACCCTGCATGTCCTGGGTCGTTAAGGGGTTAATTTTGACTTTACTGAATATTATCCAGTGAAACTGAATTTTATACATTAAAACTCCTAATATATTCTGAATGTTTATATGATTAGAGTCCTCGTCTTTTGCTGAAGATGTTCTTTATTCATTAAAGGGACATCCCAGGCCAAACTGGAATCCACATGGATGCATTTCAGTTTTGAATAGAAGCATTTTTCTAATATAAATGTATTAGCAAAAATAATAAAAGCTATAGCTGTTTCAAAAATGTATATAAGTATGCAACACATCACTTGCTCAGCTTGTACCATCTGGTAATGACTAAAGTTGTTGATTGCTGTCATTAAACAAGCCCCACTGGCGCTCTGAGCAGCTGCAGTATTTTAAAAGGTTGGTTCACTGAGAATATCTATCTATGCTTCACATGAACGTGCAGAGAAAATGTTAGCACTAAAACATTAATACATTTTACTAGAAGCATTTTTGCTAATGCAGGTGTATTGCAAATATGTTTCTATTCAAAGATGTAACTCATCTATGTTCATTTAAATTTTGACCAGAATGTCCCTCTAAATACTTCTTGAACAAAGTTTGGAACATTGGGGTTCCCAGGTTATAGAAGTAATGGGTTAAACTGTAGCAGTGGCATCATAGACCTAACTGATGAAAACCAATGGTAACAACTACCTTACAAGTGTAACTAAATACATTTTAATAGGCATTAAAGCATGGTAATATCAGTATGAAAAGGTGTTAGAAATAAATGACAATTCTAATGTAATGCTTTGCCATGTTTAGCCCTAACTAAAGGTAAAGAAAAAATAGATAATATTGTTTAACTTACTTGTAAGGTTCTATCATCTCTTCTGTGACAAAATTCAAGTAGTTCCTTAAATGAGATAGTGAAAAGGAAAATGTTGTTAATGTAAAAATAACTTATGAATGGCAAACATGGCTTAAGAGGACAGTAATCTATCTCTGTGAGATTTATATATAATATGTTTAGTTATGCATCATGAAACATCACTGCAATATAGTTTCATTATTTATTTTGCCACCTTTTCGTGTAAATTTAGCTCTGAATATGAGCATTTTTTAATTCTTGAACCTTAAAATGCATTCTGGTGACTTCTTAAGGCTGTAACCATGCGACATATCTGTCCTTAATTGGCTTTAACTGATAAAAACTGGAAAACTAAGCACTTTATACTAACTTTACAACAGTAGCTAGCCTTGTTGTCTGCAGACTAAAGCCCACATTGGCTTCTCCAAATAAGGCAAATGGTGGGTGGAGTTTGACTATTGAAAAATAATTATAGTAAAAAGGGATGTTAATTTGATTGGACCACTAAATGCAGTAGAATTAAATAATTGACAAATACACAATAATAATAATAACATTAATTTAAAAAAAATGAAAAAGCACTTACTTTGAAATTGAAATGAGAAGTAGAATATTTTCTGGCAAATTTCAAACTTAATCCAAATTTACCTCCCCCATGTATCATGTGACAGTCATCAGCCAATTACAAAATGCATGTACATATATACTGTACACTTTTGCACATGCTAAGTAGTAGCTGGAGACTGTGCACATAAAAAGAATGTGCACGTTTTTATAATGAAAGTATATTTGAAACTTTTTTTTTTATTAAATGCATTATCAGAATCATGAAACTTTAATTCTGAAACTTAATATTTATAGGGCTAACAAAGATGTTACACAGCGCATATAATATACTGAACCCTTTGCAGCTCAACGGGGGTGCTACATGTGTGTTTGTACATGCACCCTATAGCACCCCTATAGAACCGCCACTGGCTGATATGTTATACTATAGCAACACAACAGATATGTCTTGTAATTACAAGGTGTTTCAATTTGCATTATAGAAATATATAATATAACATAGTAATAAAAAATGATACATACTATAAAAATGCTAAATAATCCATAGAATATATCTATATTTTTTACAGTATGTATAATAATTTTTATTAATATTTTATATTTAATATTTCAATGACTTGCATTGGAGTTAGCAATTCTTCATGTACCACATTACACCTAAATCGCGAACCCTGATGCATGTTACACATATTTTATATTCCTATGTTCTTCCCATAGCTTCAATTAACAACACATGAGTGTATACAAACAAAGATAAAATCTTAAAGTGATATTCCAATTGCAGCCGAATGTGTAAAAAAAACACCAAATAGCATATTTTAAATAGCATTATCGAATGTAACAGCCATCGATAATATTGAATGTCTATGGACAACGTCGATAACGTCCCGATTATAGGCCGCACCCGTAATTTAAAGATTTTAATTAGGGGGAAAAAGTACGGCCTATACGCAGGACAATACGTTATCTATAAGAATAGATATATAGGTATAGGTAAATATAGAAATATGTATTTACAATAAAAAGTACATTGTTCTGTACGTGAAGAACATTGTAATGTAAACGATTCATAACTCCTTTCAGGTTAGCGCTCAAGCGATAGGTGTTAGGTTTTTTGTTCTGCGCTTTCCATTTACTTCTATGGGGAGAAGTTAACATGGTTGCGATATTTGGTTAGCAGGTGTCGGATTTCGCTTGCACACAAACTTTTTACTTTCAACTTTTAATATGTGCGCTACTCGACACGCGCAAAAATCCTCCGTCTAATGAAGTTTACGCTAGAGTGTGAGCACTAAATAGCACTTCACTCGTAATGTAGCTCATCAATGGTATTTTGATTTATTGACTAAATAAAAGCCTTGTAATTACAAGGTGTATTATGTCCCTTTACTGCTACCACTGCAGATACACAATAGAGCCTGTTACAGTTCTAAACCACTTCAGTAAGCTATTTTTTTTAACCCCATCTGTATCTATTTCCATCCAAGTATATAACACAATCTAAGGATCAGCTCATGGATTTCTAAGACAATGTTTTTGGATTTATCCTTCCTTATTACAGCACATTATAGTTAATAAATACACAGATTTTAATTCCTAATTCATTTTATAAGTTCACTTACATGGCATGAGCCTTCTTTTAAATATTTTACTGCATTACTAAAATGCTTTTAACTATTTCTATGAATTAGCAGGCTGTGATATAGATTTCAGTTTTGTGTTCTCTTACCATCCTCCATAGGCAAAAAGCCCACTGTATAATGCCAAGACCCACTGGCCAACATCAGTGCTAGTACCTTCAAAGGCATGTTCTGGGCTGAGGTTGGCAATATCACCTGTATTGAAGAAAAAAAATAATTTAGGAGCAGCAGGCTAAAAACTTTTATGGTGCACAGTACATTAACAAGGACGTTACATGGTAAACAATGCTAGATATAACTATGTATTCAATGTAATAATTAGCATGTGAATGATACGCAGATGTATTTAAAAAAAAAATATTAGTTGTTTAAATATTAAAGAAATATGTGTAACAATTTAGTTTATATAAAGTACTCTAATTTATATAAAGCAATTGGTGCATCCATGTTGAAAGCTAGGTTTTCCTTATCTTGTATTTTCTGCTGAGTGCAATTGGAGACAAATATTAAGTGTGCATATACCAATGTTAAAGTAACTATTTTACCATTGATATACCCCACAAAGCCATTATTTGCATACATTATCTGTTCCTAATTTTCCTCAGTAAAGGAGATTAGATTAGGGAAACCTAGGTTTCAACATGGAGGTGCCCACTACTTTATAAACACTCAGGGGAATTAGAAAGCCTGCAATTTTGGGGGGGTGCCTGGGCAGTAATAGCGCTCAGTCGCATTTTCAGAGGCTCCTGCTCAATATGACTGAATTAAAAGCTTTTGCTAAAATATTTATGCTAACTTCTCAGTTATTCAGCAGGGACAATTATACTTTTCCTTGAGACATAAGCAGAAGGTCTCAGAACAAGCCATATCCCTTCTACGAGCCCTGAACGGACTCTTGGGGCCTCGGGCGGTGAACCTTTACAGAATCAAGGTGCTCCTCCCCGGTAACTCGGGTACATTAAACACGCAAAGAACTGCATCTCACTTAAACGTTGTATAAATCTTCAACTCCAACAAATGGAGGAGGAACTCTATTTTCAAATCAAGGCTATGCTGGCTGACTTACAGCATCAAATACTATATTGCCCAGATCAGCCTGAGAGGACAGCGGGAACCAAGCCCACAGAGCGGGAGTTCACAAAGACTAACGAAATGGTGGAACTACTCGCTAGTAAACAAAGCAGCGTCATACAGCCAGAGAATCTGAGCACTTCTATTAAATCTGTGGGCACGCAGATTCATAAGGCAGTTAAAGCGGAGACTGGTAAAAAAACACAGCAACTTACTACATCGCTCTGTTTACAAAAGGCTTCCCTGGATAAAGCAGATGTAAAGCATCGAGCACGCAATTAACAGAGAGTGGAATGCCGGATACTGTGCCCTATTCCTGGCGGGCCCACAGCTACCTCAACAATGTTCAGCATGCAATGACCTGGAGAACCACAGTCCTAAAAGAGCAAGCAGACTTCGGACACTTTCTAGAGTGTGATGAGAGAGCACTGGCAGTGATGAACTGTGGTTTCTGCTTGCTATTCCTCCCCGACAAGCAGATGTGCCCCGTCTTCCCTAAAGACTAAAGTGCACCGTGTCAAGGTGATTTCTGGTATCGGTTAAACAGCATCCTTATTCTCTTTTCTTTTTTTTTGTCTTCTTTTTGTTGTTTTCTTTTACTTTCTAAGAACACTGAGGACATGCGTTTAAGGACTATGGAGGAACTCTAAACACCTTTAATATAAGCTGGGTGTAATATGTGCTCTAGGGGTTATAACTGTATAACATTTTATGTTTTCATGTATATGCCTGCTCAGGTGCCGGTACGCATCAAGTTAAGCGGTACTAAGTATGGCTCTGCTATTTTTTTCCAACTTTAAAGAATTGCCATATTGTGTACCTTATTCTACAGATAGCTGTATCATTTATCTTAATGCACAATACTGCTATTAGAGCTGGCATATTGCCTATTACAACATTGATCCCACAGCTTGTTTCTATCTCCCCTGAGCAGTTGGGCTAGTAATATTTTTTGTTATACTAGTGCTCACTTAACCAATAAATTCCTATATTACAGGTCCCTGGCACCGCTGTCACCTCGGTTTTATAGCTAACACACCTAACTATGCACACCTTACAAGCCCTTCTCCAGTGCGTTATGATAGTGCTTACCACATCACTCTGTAGTTTATAGTAAGCTCATGGTCTGTATCTTTTTTTTGTTCTTTTTATTATTTTCCATTTGCTTCCTGATGTTTATATAAGCCACGATATTCTCTCTTTGTGTCTCCACATGGTCCTAATACAACTGTTTATTGTGTTAAACTTCCTCTATAAGTAATTTTAGTTTCCTAGGGTCCATGATTGTTCCATAGAGGAGTTATCAGGAATTAAATATAAGGAAACAGAAGTTATATCCCACTGCATTCAATATATCTTGGCTTTGTGCAAAAAGAGAATGGTTGCTATCATTGCCATGATGCTTAAATCCTTAATTTCGCATTACATCAGAAAATCTGCAAGTCTATAGAGTCTGGTGTGAGACTATTTAACGTCAGCATGTCCCGATCTCAGAGCGTATATAAATATGCATCACTTCTACCATTACATACATATACATTGGAATATCCCTAAATAACTTGCTTTATTCATAAGAGAGCTAGCTTTAGTGCTTAAACTTATACTATATGACCGTACATAGCCTAGAGAAGACTCACAGTTTTACTTTGCACAGCTTATCTACTGCTATGTCCTCCTACGCATGTTCCTACACCTCTTACCAACAGACCGTTTTTGTAGCAGGCTATAATTCTGATCGCTACATATTTCATCATGTGAATAACAGCTCATGGCTCTTTCAATCCTCCATAAGCCTAAACCTATATGCAGGGAGTAAACTGCTTCAGCTATGCCATGACTAAAGTGAATACAGATACACTAGCGTAGTTCTTGTGAGACATAAGTATTGATTTTCGTATGCCTTGGCATACCCTTCTTATATATGATAAGGTCTAAGATTTCTATATACCCTGACCCAGCTCTGGTTATCTTACTTACCGGAATACATCTAATTTGGAACTGGGATACGCCCTCCCCCCCTTCTACACAAGCGGCTCTTGTCCGCTGTACCCCTTCCCCTAATATTTTACATAACATTCAGCTTATCACACACCTGTATGTTCATATATTTGCCCTAAGTAGCTACCATGTGTCATAACATTCACAATAAAAGTGGTCCCAGAGTGACGGACGCAGTAGTTCCCTCAAACTCCTGAGGTTTCATTTCTGTTTGTCCCTTTCTATTGTTACTTCTAGTGTTCTATAGAAGGTCTAATTTAATATTTGTCATATACAGGAGGACACTGTTACTGTATGTAAGAGTTTTGTGCCGCCTGTATTCAATTGCATACCTGCTTCTGTTATACACAAAGCACACATATACCTGTGAGTTTGTATATTCAGTTATAGTACGTGTGACAAACACTGTTATCTTCTTTTTTATGTACCATTCAAAACCGCAATAAAAAAAATATTTTACAGAAAGAAAAAAAAGAAAGCCTGCAATTTTCAGAGTTTAAGGGACATGAAACTGAAATGTGTTTATGATTCAGATCCAGCAGGCAATTTTAAACAACTTTCTAATTTACTTCTATTATGAAATTTTCTTTGTTTTCTTGGTCTCTTTTCTTGAAAAGCAGGGACGTAAGCTCAGGAGAATGCAAGTGTCTGGAGCACTTTATGGCAACAGTTTTGCAAGAATGTTATCCATTTGCAAGAGCACTAGATTGCAGCACTATTTCCTGCCATGCAGTGCTCCAGACATCTACCAAGGTATCTCTTCAACAAAGAAAACCTTCAGCCTTGAGCAAAGAAAACCTTCAGCTAGATTACGAGTTTTCAGCGCTATAGGGAAATTAACGACCGCCACAAAAGCGGCGTTATTTCACCTCCCTATAGCGCTGCTATTACAGGTTTTGAAAAAGCAGGCTTGTGCAGGCCATAAGGTGGGGTTGAGCTCCATACCGCACTGAAATACAAGCACTGCTTTGATGTGCTCGTGCACGATTTCCCCATAGACATCAATGGGGAATTTCACAGGTAAGTTTGTATTTATTTTAATTAAGTAGACTAGTTAGTAAATAGTTATTAACTATTTAATAACTACCTAGCTAAAATTAATACAAAGTTACCTGTAAAATAAAACCTAACCTGCCTTACACTAAAAACTAACATTACAATCAAATAAAATTAATTAAATTATTAAAATACAATTTTCTAAATTACAAAAAAATAAACACTAAATTACAAAAAATAAAAAACAAAATTATCAAAAATAAAAACGAATTACTCCTAATCTAATAGCCCTATCAAAATAAAAAAGCCCCCCCCCCCAAATAAAAAAACCCTAGCCTACACTAAACTGCCAATGGCCCTTTAAAGGGCTTTTTGTGGGGCATTGCCCCAAAGAAATCAGCTCTTTTACTTGTAAAAAAAATACAAACACTCCCCAACAGTAAAACCCACCACCCAATCCCCCCAAAATAAAACCTAATAAATAAATATTTAATTAAAATCTAAATAAACCTAAGCTAACCATTGCCCTGAAAAGGGCATTTGGATGGGCATTTAGCTCTTTTACATTGCCCAAACCCCAAGCTAAAAAAAACCACACACAAAAAACCCTTAAAAAACCTAACACTAACCCCCGACGATCCACTTACAGTTATCGAAGTCCGGACATCCATCCTCATCTAGCCGGTGAAGTCATCATCCAGGCGGCAAGAAGTATTCATCCGGGCGGCCTCTTCCATCTTTATCCAGCCGGCGAAGTCCTCATTCAGACGGCAAGAGGATGGAGTCCCTTACATTTCTATTGGCTGAAAGATTTTTATCAGCCAATAGGAATTAAAGGGGAAAAAAATCATATTGGCTGTTGCAATCAGCCAATAGGATTGAACTTTCATCCTATTGGCTGATTGGAACAGCGAATAGAATGAGAGCTCAATCCTATTGGCTGATTGGATTTTTTCCCCATTAATTCCTATTGGCTGATAGAAATTTTATCAGCCAATAGGAATGTAAAGGACGCCATCTTGGATGACGTCACTTAAAGTGAAACTTCATTTTCCAGCGACGATCGTAAGACGAGGATGCTCCGCACCGGATGTCTTGAAGATGGACCCCCTCCACGCCGGATGGATGAAGATAATAGATGCCGTCTGGATGAAGACTTCTTGCCGTCTGGATGGGGACTTCGCCGTCTGGATGAAGATAGAAGAGGCCGCCCGAATGAAGACTTCTTGCCGCCTGGATGATGACTTCGCCGGCTGGATGAGGATGGATGTTCAGACTTCGATAACTTTATATGGGGGGGGGGGGGTTGGTTGGTTGGGTGGTGGGTTTTACTGTTGGGGGGTGTTTGTATTTTTTTTAAAGGTAAAAGAGCTGATTTCTTTGGGGCAATGCCCCACAAAAGGTCCTTTTAAGGGCCATTGGCAGTTTAGTGTAGGCTAAAGGATTTTTTTATTTTTATTTTTTTTGGGGGGGGGGGGGCTTTTTTATTTTGATAGGGCTATTAGATTAGGAGTAATTCGTTTTTATTTTTGATAATTTTGTTTTTTTATTTTTTTGTAATTTAGTGTTTTTTTGTGGTAATTTAGAAAATTGTATTTTAATAATTTAATTAATTTTATTTTATTGTAATGTTAGTTTTTAGTATAAGGCAGGTTAGGTTTTATTTTACAGGTAACTTTGTATTTATTTTAGCTAGGTAATTATTAAATAGTTAATAACTATTTACTAACTAGTCTACCTAGTTAAAATAAATACAAACTTACCTGTGAAATAAAAATAAAACCTAAGATAGCTACAATATAACTATTAGTTATATTGTAGCTAGCTTAGGTTTTATTTTACAGGTATGTATTTATTTTTAAATAGGAATTTTTAAGTTAATAATTATAAGGTTTATTTAGATTTATTTTAATTATATTTAAGTTAGGGGGTGTTAGGCTTAGGGTTAGACTTAGGGTTACGTTAGGGGTTAATATATTTATGTAGAGTTAGTGATGTGGGAGGTCAGATGTTTAGGGGTTAATAATTTATTTTAGTATATTTCGTTGTGGGGGGCTTGCGGTTTAATGGTTAATAGGTTTATTATAGCGGCGGTGTGGGCGGACAGCAGATTAGGGGTTAATAATCTTTAAATAGTGTTTGTGATGCGGGAGGGCGGCGGTTTAGGGGTTAATAGGTTTATTATAGTGGCGACAATGTCGGGAGCGGCGGAATAGAGGTTAATAATTTTATTTATTGGCGGCGATGTCCGGAGCAGCAGATTAGGGGTTAATAATTTTATTTTAGTGTTCGTGATGCGGGAGGGCCTCGGTTTAGGGGTTAATAGGTAGTTTATGGGTGTTAGTTTACTTTTTAACACTTTAGTTATGAGTTTTATGCTACAGCTTTGTAACGTAAAACTCATAACTACTGACTTCTTGTCAGTATAGGGTGTACCGCTCACTTTTTGGCCTCCCAGGCAAACTCGTAATACCGGCGCTATGGATGTCCCATTGAAAAAGGACTTTTTAAAAAGTGCGGTACTGACGTTGCGTGACGGCCAAAAAGGTGTGCGGTACACCTATACCAACAAGTCTTGTAATAGCGGTGTTAGAGAAAAAGCAGCGTTATGAAGCATAACAATGCTTTTTCACTCATAACGCAAAACTCGTAATCTAGCTGCTTAGGAACAAAGCAAATTTAATAATAGTAAAAGTAAATTGGAAACATTTTTTTTAAACTGGATGCTTTGTCTGAATCACAAAAGAAATGTTTGGGCTTTATATCTCTTTAAATAACAGGAAGGAAGGAATTCCAAATGAATTCCACCTACCTAATAACTGCCCTCATCCAACTCCGTATTACTATCATTCTCAACCTTGCAGTCCCCACCTCCTGTTTCTCACCCTCCTTCCATCTAGATTGCAAGTTCCCACGGGAACAGGGCCATACATTCCTCATGTATTTATTTGTCAAATGTTATCTTGTCTCTTACAAGTTTTATATCATTGTTTTACTTATATCAATTGTACCGATGGACAGCACTGCGGGATATGCTGGCACTTAATAAAGTATAATAATTCTACAAATGGTTTTTTACTAAATATTTTATATTGTAATCTCTCAAGGTGTCTTTAATTTACATAAGAGATTTTTACACAATATTGTTTCTTCATAATTAGAGCAACACATGGCAATAATATAATAATGATATGCAATATATAATATGACGTTGTGGCACTTATCTTACACAGCTGCACTACTCTTATGCTTCCGTGCAAACCTCTGAATATGAGTTGACACATGCACAAAAGTACACAGAAACCTGGCAGGGCTTCGTGTACTCTAGCTCTGAATATTAAAGGGACAGTCAACTCCAAAATTGTTATTGATTATAAAGCTAGATAATACCTTTATTACCCATTCCCCAGTTGTGCATAACCAACACAGGTATATTAATATACTTTTTACCTCTGTGATTACCTTGTATCTAAGCCGCCTCTGACAGCCCCCTGATCACATGTCTATTTATTATCTATTGACTTGCATTTTAGTCAGTTAGCGCTGTGTCATGCAAAACTACACGGGAGAGAGCACAATGTTATCTAGCAGTCTCTTGTGAAAATCTAATAAAAAAAAGCATGCGATAAGAGTGTCTTTAGTGGCTTAGAAACAGGCAGAAATGTAGAGGTTTAAATGTTATAAAGTATATTAATATAACCATGTTAGTTGTGCAAAGCTGGGGAATGGGTAGTAAAGGCATTATCTATCTTTTTAAAATAATAACAATTTTGGTGTAGACTGTCCCTTTTAGAGAAATTATTGCTTGCACATTCTGCTATAAAGCAACACAAAAGGGACGTCTCACAAGTAGTAAAATGCAATTAAAACCCAAAGCACCACAGTTCATGCAAATTATATAGAAATGTGATTGTACAGAGCCAGATGTTTATTAAGGGGCCACAATATAGCAGTAAATAAAGTATACAAAGGTATATGTATACATGTGTCCTTTTTATTATTTTATTTTTTAAATACACCCAGTGTTGTCAGAAAAAAACAAACAAAAAAAACTCCCCCCCATAACAGAATGTTGGTTCCATTAGAAGGAACTTACAGTGTTTACAGAAAGCCAGCAGTAGGCGTCTGGTGAGCAAACTGATTACATAAATACAACAGCTTTATATCATCTAAGGTGATCGCAAGCTTATTATAAGAAATACATGTTTAGGCTTTTGTTTCTTGTCCTGAACAGTGTGTATCCTCTGATGTATGTTAGCTGTAAGTCTTTTAAAGGGACAGTATAGTGAAAAACATGAAATCCTCTAATTTGTTAGAGCATGTCAGTGTAACACTAGTAACCTTGTGGTACATTACCTATGTTAACTAGTTTGCTGGGGTTAAACACATAGGACTGCAGGGTCGAAAGTTATACAATTACAGCAAATGAAAGCATGGGATTTTTCACTATAGTGACATTTCAAAATGTATTGCAGTTATTTTTAATGCAGGTTCCTATACTAAGTAATAAGGCTTATAAGGTGTGTACCTCTCCACCAATAAGCTTTGGGAATGGTCATTAACAGCCAGTAAGCATTCATCGGATTTGATGCTGTTGTAGTTTCAATATACATTTACATTTAAAAACCTTCTAAATTACATTAAATGCATTTTCAACATGTCTAAAAATGGCTCTTTCGTGTGCATTAAATTGTGTTGAGTACTATTTCACTTTAAAGGAGACAGGACCGGATTACAGGTCGTGCAGTATAGCTTTCCCGCACGCAAAGTGGTCTTTGCGTGCGGAATGATCACCTACCTGATATTACAAGTTGCACGGTATGGCTTTCCCGCGAGCGTTATGGCCTTTACTGCATCGATTCATTCTGCATTCAACGACCAGTATTTATGTGTTTTGCAAAACAAAAGTTTCACAAGACACATCAAAAATATTTTACAAAGTACACTAACACCCATAAACTACACTATTAACCCTTAAACCGCCAACCCCCTGCATCGCAACTAATAAAGCTGTTAACACAAAAAAACGCCGTCCAACCACAACCCAAATACCTAAATACACTATTAACCCCTAAACCTAACACCCCCTAACTTTAAAAAATTAAAATACACCTAAATTAAAGTTAAAATATACTAACTACCTTAAAATAGATACAAACTTACCTGTGAAACTAAATTAAAACCTAAGCTTAAACTAAAAACAAACCTAACATTACTTGTTTTACAAAAATAAATACTAACAAAAAAAAAACACCCTAACATTACAAAATTATCCAAAATAATAAAAATTATTCCTATTCTAATGCTCCCTAAAAAAAACACCCTTAAAAGGGCCTTTTGCAGGACATTGCCCCAAAGATAATAGCTAAAAAAAAGAACCAATTACCCCCTAACATTACAAGCGTTCAGCTCTTTTTCAGCCCCAAAAAAATAATAAAAAAATCCCTAAACTGTATATATATATATAAAAAAAAACACAAAAAAAGAAAAAAAAACTTACACTCTCACCAATGATGAAGGGCGTCGCTCCATCTTCATCCCGGCGGCGAAACATCTTCATCCATCGGCGGAGCATCTTCTCCAATCTTCATATAAGCCACGGTCCATCTTCTATCTTCATCCCGGTGGCGACGGCGAAGTCCTCAGTGATGTCATCGGCGACATCGGTCCTCCTCTTCAGAGAATCGACACAGAGCTCCTCTTCATGCAGTCTCCAGTCGCACACTGAAGATTGAATGTATTGCAAGGTACCCCTTTTATATGGGGGTACCCTTGCATTCCTATTGGCTGACAAATTGAAATCAGCTAATAGGATGATAGATGCTTTCCCTTTGAGATAGTAATATAAAATGATACATTTTATATATATATATATATATATATATATATATATATATATATATATATATATATATATAAAAACTCAGCAATATACTTGCATTATTTATTTTGTCCACTTTTCAATAATTCCATTTTGAAATTGTGAGCTTTTCATTTTCTGAAATGAAAGTGCAGAACACTGTTATATTCCACACAGCCATTGGCTGCAGTGACCTATTTATAAGGTAACCTAAGGCAACCTAAGTTACAACATGGCAGTTTTAATTGTTTTATAGACACTAAGGGCCAGATTACAAGTGGATCTCTATTTAACGCTCCCACTTAAGCGTTAACTGCACTAGAAGTAAGCTTTTTGGGCTCGTCCAGTTGCGCTCGTATTATGAATTGAAAGTAAACTATTTTCGCTCACACAATAACTAGAAGCGTGTAAAAAGCCAAACTTAGAATATCATGCGAGGGATAACCTATTCCCCCATAGAAGTCAATGGAGCAAAAAAATGGGAAAAACATAACACCCCACTCACTCGCAAACCCGGTGCCATATTCTCAAGGGCACTAACCAGACATGAAAATATGAATACTTTACATTCCAATGTTCTATTTATTTATAAATAAATCTCTTTCTCTCTCTCTCTCTCTCTCTCTCTCTCTCTATATATATATATATATATATATATATATGATGGTATTTTGCACAAATATATATTTATACCTATATATATAACAGAATTTATGTTTACCTGATAAATTACTTTCTCCAACGGTGTGTCCGGTCCACGGCGTCATCCTTACTTGTGGGATATTCTCTTCCCCAACAGGAAATGGCAAAGAGCCCAGCAAAGCTGGTCACATGATCCCTCCTAGGCTCCGCCTACCCCAGTCATTCGACCGACGTTAAGGAGGAATATTTGCATAGGAGAAACCATATGTTACCGTGGTGACTGTAGTTAAAGAAAATAAATTATCAGACCTGATTAAAAAAACCAGGGCGGGCCGTGGACCGGACACACCGTTGGAGAAAGTAATTTATCAGGTAAACATAAATTCTGTTTTCTCCAACATAGGTGTGTCCGGTCCACGGCGTCATCCTTACTTGTGGGAACCAATACCAAAGCTTTAGGACACGGATGAAGGGAGGGAGCAAATCAGGTCACCTAAATGGAAGGCACCACGGCTTGCAAAACCTTTCTCCCAAAAATAGCCTCAGAAGAAGCAAAAGTATCAAATTTGTAAAATTTAGAAAAAGTGTGCAGTGAAGACCAAGTCGCTGCCTTACATATCTGATCAACAGAAGCCTCGTTCTTGAAGGCCCATGTGGAAGCCACAGCCCTAGTGGAGTGAGCTGTGATTCTTTCAGGAGGCTGCCGTCCGGCAGTCTCATAAGCCAATCGGATAATGCTTTTAATCCAGAAGGAGAGAGAGGTAGAAGTTGCTTTTTGACCTCTCCGTTTACCAGAATAAACAACAAACAAAGACAAAGTTTGTCTGAAAACCTTAGTAGCTGCTAAGTAAAATTTGAGAGCACGAACTACATCCAAGTTGTGCAACAAACGTTCCTTCTTTGAAACTGGATTAGGACACAAAGAAGGCACAACTATCTCCTGGTTAATGTCTTTGTTAGAAACAACTTTTGGAAGAAAACCAGGTTTAGTACGCAAAACCACCTTATCTGCATGGAACACCAGATAAGGAGAAGAACACTGCAGAGCAGATAATTCTGAAACTCTTCTAGCAGAAGAAATTGCAACCAAAAACAAAACTTTCCAAGATAATAACTTAATATCAACGGAATGTAAGGGTTCAAACGGAACCCCCTGAAGAACTGAAAGAACTAGGTTGAGACTCCAAGGAGGAGTCAAAATTTTGTAAACAGGCTTGATTCTAACCAGAGCCTGAACAAAGGCTAGAACATCTGGCACAGCTGCCAGCTTTTTGTGAAGTAACACAGACAAGGCAGAAATCTGTCCCATCAAGGAACTTGCAGATAATCCTTTTTCCAATCCTTCTCGAAGGAAGGATAGACTCTTAGGAATCTTAACCTTGTCCCAAGGGAATCCTGCAGATTCACACCAACAGATATACAAAATTATGTGGTAATTTTCTGGTTACAGGCTTTCAGGCCTGAACAAGAGTATTAATAACAGAATCTGAGAACCCTCGCTTTGATAAGATCAAGCGTTCAATCTCCAAGCAGTCAGCTGGAGTGGGTCGAACGGACCTAGAACAAGAAGGTCTCGTCTCAAAGGCAGCTTCCATGGTGGAGCCGATGACATATTCACCAGATCTGCATACCAAGTCCTGCGTGGCCACGCAGGAGCTATCAAAATCACCGACGCCCTCTCCTGATTGATCCTGGCTACCAGCCTGGGGATGAGAGGAAACGGCGGGAACACATAAGCTAGTTTGAAGGTCCAAGGTGCTACTAGTGCATCCACTAGAGCCGCCTTGGGATCCCTGGATCTGTACCCGTAGTAAGGAACTCTGAAGTTCTGACGAGAGGCCATCAGATCCATGTCTGGAATGCCCCACGGTTGAGTGACTTGGGCAAAGATTTCCGGATGGAGTTCCCACTCCCCCGGATGCAATGTCTGACGACTCAGAAAATCCGCTTCCCAATTTTCCACTCCTGGGATGTGGATAGCAGACAGGTGGCAGGAGTGAGACTCCGCCCATAGAATGATTTTGGTCACTTCTTCCATCGCTAGGGAACTCCTTGTTCCCCCCTGATGGTTGATGTATGAACTTGGCCCTCGCTAGCTGAGGCCAAGCTTTGAGAGCATTGAATATCGCTCTCAGTTCCAGAATATTTATCGGTAGAAGAGATTCTACCCGAGACCAAAGACCCTGAGCTTTCAGGGATCCCCAGACCGCGCCCCAGCCCATCAGACTGGCGTCGGTCGTGACAATGACCCACTCTGGTCTGCGGAAGGTCATCCCTTGTGACAGGTTGTCCAGGGACAGCCACCAACGGAATGAGTCTCTGGTCCTCTGATTTACTTGTATCTTCGGAGACAAGTCTGAATAGTCCCCATTCCACTGACTGAGCAGGAACAGTTGTAATGGTCTTAGATGAATGCGCACAAAAGGAACTATGTCCATTGCCGCTACCATCAAACCTATCACTTCCATGCACTGCGCTATGGAAGGAAGAGGAACGGAATGAAGTATCCGACAAGAGTCTAGAAGTTTTGTTTTTCTGGCTTCTGTCAGAAAAATCCTCATTTCTAAGGAGTCTATTATAGTTCCCAAGAAGGGAACCCTCGTTGACGGAGATAGAGAACTCTTTTCCACGTTCACTTTCCATCCGTGAGATCTGAGAAAGGCCAGGACAATGTCCGTGTGAGCCTTTACTTGAGGAAGGGACGACGCTCGAATCAGAATGTCGTCCAAGTAAGGTACTACAGCAATGCCCCTTGGTCTTAGCACCGCCAGAAGGGACCCTAGTACCTATGAGAAAATCCTAGGAGCAGTGGCTAATCCGAAAGAAAACGCCACGAACTGGAAATGCTTGTCCAGGAATTCAAACCTTAGGAACCGATGATGTTCCTTGTGGATAGGAATATGTAGATACGCATCCTTGAAATCCACCTTGGTCATGAATTGACCTTCCTGGATGGAAGGAAGAAGTGTTCGAATGGTTTCCATCTTGAACGATGGAACCTTGAGAAACTTGTTCAAGATCTTGAGATCTAAGATTGGTCTGAACGTTCCCTCTTTTTTGGGAACTATGAACAGATTGGAGTAGAACCCCATCCCTTGTTCTCCTAATGGAACAGGATGAATCACTCCCATTTTTAGCAGGTCTTCTACCCAATGTAAGAATGCCTGTCTTCTTATGTGGTCTGAAGACAACTGAGACCTGTGGAACCTCCCCCCTTGGAGGAAGCCCCTTGAACTCCAGAGAATAACCTTGGGAGACTATTTCTAGCGCCCAAGGGTCCAGAACATCTCTTGCCCCAGCCTGAGCGAAGAGAGAGAGTCTGCCCCCCACCAGATCCGGTCCCGGATCGGGGGCCCGCATTTCATGCTGTCTTGGTAGCAGTGGCAGGTTTCCTGGCCTGCTTTCCTTTGTTCCAGCCTTGCATAGGTCTCCAGGCTGGATTGGCTTGAGAAGTATTACCTTCCTGCTTAGAGGACGTAGCCCTTGGGGCTGATCCGTTTCTGCGAAAGGGACGAAACTTAGGTTTATTTTTGGTCTTGAAAAGACCTATCCTGAGGAAGGGCGTGGCCCTTGCCCCCAGTGATATCAGAGATAATCTCTTTCAAGTCAGGGCCAAAGAGTGTTTTCCCCTTGAAAGGAATGTCAAGCAATTTGTTCTTGGAAGACGCATCCGCTGCCCAAGATTTTAACCAAAGCGCTCTGCGCCACAATAGCAAACCCAGAATTTTTTCGCCGCTAACCTAGCCAATTGCAAGGTGGCGTCTAATTTAAGAGCACGAATTCTGTCCATAATCTCCTCATAAGAAGAAGAATTACTAATAATCGCCTTTCCTAGCTCATCAAACTAGAAAACACGCGGCTGCAGTGACAGGGACAATGCATACAATTGGTTGTAGAAGGGAACCTTGCTGAACAAACATCTTTAGCAGACCTTCTAATTTTTTATCCATAGGATCTTGGAAAGCACAACTATCTTCTATGGGTATAGTGGCGCGCTTGTGTAGAGTAGAAACCGCCCCCTCGACCTTGGGGACTGTCTGCCATCAGTCCTTTCTGGTGTCGACTATAGGAAAACAATTTTATAAATATGGGGGGAGGTACTAAAGGTATACCGGGCCTGTCCCATTCTGTACTAACAATGTACGCCACCCGCTTGGATATAGGAAAAGCTTCGGGGGGCTCCGGGGCCTCTAAGAACTTTTCCATTTTACATAGTGGTTCTGGAATGACCAGATAATCACAATCATCCAAATTGGATAACACCTCCTTAAGCAGAGCGCGGAGATGTTCCAACTTAAATTTAAAAGTAATCACATCAGGTTCAGCTTGTTGAGAAATGTTTCCTGAATCTGAAATTTCTCCCTCAGACAAAACCTCCCTGGCCCCCTCAGACTGGTGTAGGGGCCCTTCAGAAACCATATCATCAGCGTTCTCATGCTCTACAGAATTTTCTAAAACAGAGCAGTCGCGCTTTCACTGATAAGTGGGCATATTGGCTAAAATGTTTTTGATAGAATTATCCATTACAGCCGTTAAATGTTGCATAGTAAGGAGTATTGGCGCACTAGATGTACTAGGGGCCTCCTGTATGGGCAAGACTGGTGTAGACGAAGGAGGGGATGATGCAGTACCATGCTTACTCCCCTCACTTGAGGAATCATCTTGGGCATCATTTTTACTAAATTTTTTTTTTTTTTTTTATGACATAAAATACATATAGGTAAATGAGAAGGAACCTTGGTTTCCCCACAGTCAGAACACAATCTATCTGGTAGTTCAGACATGTTAAACAGGCATAAACTTGATAACAAAGCACAAAAAACGTTTTAAAATAAAACCGTTACTGTCACTTTAAATTTTAAACTAAACACACTTTATTACTGCAATTGCGAAAAAGTATGAAGGAATTGTTCAAAATTCACCAAAATTTCACCACAGTGTCTTAAAGCCTTAAAAGTATTGCACACCAAATTTGGAAGCTTTAACCCTTAAAATAACGGAACCGGAGCCGTTTTTATATTTAACCCCTTTACAGTCCCTGGAATCTGCTTTGCTGAGACCCAACCAAGCCCAAAGGGGAATACGATACCAAATGATGCCTTCAGAAAGACCTTTCTATGTATCAGAGCTCCACACACATGCAGCTGCATGCCATGCTGTCCTCAAAAACAAGTGCGCCATACCGGCGCGAAAATGAGGCTCTGACTATGATTAGGGAAAGCCCCTAAAGAATAAGGTGTCAAAAACAGTGCCTGCCGATATAATCATATCAAAATACCCAGAATAAATGATTCCTCAAGGCTAAATATGTGTTAATAATGAATCGATTTAGCCCAGAAAAAGTCTACAGTCTTAATAAGCCCTTGTGAAGCCCTTATTTACTATCTTAATAAACATGGCTTACCGGATCCCATAGGGAAAATGACAGCTTCCAGCATTACATCGTCTTGTTAGAATGTGTCATACCTCAAGCAGTAAGAGACTGCACACTGTTCCCCCAACTGAAGTTAATTGCTCTCAACAGTCCTGTGTGGAACAGCCATGGATTTTAGTTACGGTGCTAAAATCATTTTCCTCATACAAACAGAAATCTTCATCTCTTTTCTGTTTCTGAGTAAATAGTACATACCAGCACTATTTTAAAATAACAAACTCTTGATTGAATAATAAAAACTACAGTTAAACACTAAAAAACTCTAAGCCATCTCCGTGGAGATGTTGCCTGTACAACGGCAAAGAGAATGACTGGGGTAGGCGGAGCCTAGGAGGGATCATGTGACCAGCTTTGCTGGGCTCTTTGCCATTTCCTGTTGGGGAAGAGAATATCCCACAAGTAAGGATGACGCCGTGGACCGGACACACCTATGTTGGAGAAATATATATATATATATATATATATATATATATATATATATATATATATATATATATATATATATATATACACACACACACATACATGATTATTTATAGGTATATATATATATATATATATATACATACAAATATATATAGGAACATCTATTTATAAATACATACTGTAGAACATATTCTGCTATGTGCAAAGCACTGGCATGTCAAATATTTACAGTAAATACACACTATAACACTTGATTAAATTTGGATATTGCATAAATATGATTTTACATGTTTTCATCTATTTAAAGGGACAGTCTAGTCAAAATTAAACTTTCATAATTCCAATAGGGCATGCAATTTTAAACAACTTTCCAATTTACTTTTATCATCAAAATTGTTTACTCTCTTGGTATTCTTTTTGGAAAGCTAAATCTAGGTAGGCTCATATGCTAATTTCTAAGCCGTTGAACTGCCTCTTATCTCAGTGCATTTTGACAGTTAGATACTGCTTGTTCACATGTGTCATATTGATAACATTGTGCTCACTCCCGTGGAGTTAAACCAGCACTGATTGTCTAAAATGCATGTCTGTCAAAAGAAATGAGATAAGGTAATCACAGAGGTAAAACGTATATTAATATAACAGTGTTAGTTATGCAAGCCTGGGGAATAGGTAATAAAGGGATTATCTATCTTTTTAAACAATAAAAATTCTGGAGTAGACTGCCCCTTTAACTGCATATATGTATACATAACATATGTATTTATATAAGAATATATGTCTGTAAATACAAACAGCCATGGCCAAAAATATTAGCACCCCTACATTTCTGTCAGATAATGCACAACTTTGCCCAGAAAATTGTTGCAATTACAAATGTTTAGGCATTCTCATGTTTATTTCTTTGTTTATATTGGTATGACTCAAAAAAGTGGAGAAAAAAAAGTAAAATCTGACACATCGAGATTCTTTATCCACCATTCGAACAAACCTTCATTGCAATCTTTGATCAATTTTTCTCTTTCGTCCACGTTCAGGGAGATTAGCTACAGTGCCATGGGCTGTAAACTTTTTGACAATGTTGCGCACAGTGAACACAGGAACATTAAAGGGACACTGAACCTAAATTTTTGCTTTTGTGATTCAGATAGAGAAGGCAATTTTAAGCAACTTTCTAATTTACTCCTATTATCAAATTTTCTTCATTCTTTTGGTATCTTTATGTGAAAAGCAAGAATGTAAGTTTAGATGCCGACCCATTTTTGGTGAACAACCTGGGCTGTTCTTGCTGATTGGCGGATTCATTTAACCGACCAATAAATAAGTGCTGTCCAGGGTTCTGATCCCAAAAATAGCTTAGATGCCTTTTTTCAAATAAAGATAGCAAGAAAACGAAGAAAAATTGATAATAGGAGTAAATTAGAAAGTTGCTTAAAATTGTATGCTCTATCTGAATCACAAAAGAAAACAATTGGGTTCAGTGTCCCTTTAAGATCTCTAGAAATGGACTTGTAACCTTGAGATTATCCATGCTTTTCCACAATTTTTGTTCTTAAATTCTCAGACAATTCTGCTCTCTCTCTAATTTTGTCCAGTTCATTTTTGGAGTTTTGCATGGAATGTGTCAGAATTGGCTTTTTTCTCCACTTTTTTGTGTCATACCAATACAAACAAAAGAAATAAACATGAGAATGCCTAAACATTTGTAATTGCAACAATTTTCTGGGTGAAGTGGTGTATTATCTGAGAGAAATGCAGGGGTGCCAATATTTTTGGCCATGACTGTATATACATATAAATGCATAAATACATATGTACACATATATAGACATATAAATGTACATACATATACATATTTAGACAAGTATCTCTATGTTAAAGTCCTTTGACTGCCTTTTTTCCTAACACCTGAAACCTCATATCTTTCAGCACAATTTTTTGTGCAATATTTTTTAGAATAACTTTTATTAGATGGTGTTATTGTAATGTATTTTGTGCAACTTTTTTGTTTCACAAAACAGTTAACCAGGGCTCTGAGGATGCAGTAATCATTCTAGTGTAAATCGCAATTGCGCTCAAGCGATCATGTTTACTTTAAACTTGTAATACAAGTAGAAAACCCGATGAGCTCAAACACGAGCGGCAAAACCATTTTAGTTTGCGTGTAACTGTTAGCGCTCCACTCGTAATCCGGCCCTAAAACTTTACACTTTTTAAACAACTAATGAAACTTTAAAAAAATACATATACATGCTATCCTCAGACTTATCTTTTCTCTGAATGCTTCATTCTATCTAGCATTTATTTAGTGTTTAATGTCCCTTTAAATACTTGCTATAGAAAAGCTATGTAAACATGAAGCTGCCAAAAAATTACACTCTCAGCAAGGGATTACAGAGAAAGGTTTTATAATGTTCATTTTCAATGGCTCTTACTAAGTACTGGCTTTTGTGAAAACAGACAGAGAAAAGATAAGGAGGCCATTGTGCGTAGAAATAAAGATAAGATAAGGATGTCTGCTCTCCCTAAAAGCTCAGCCCATTGAAAGGGTTTGTGGCTTCAATTAGCAAAAACAAACCAGAAAAATAAACCAAAAGGTGCAATTTCACATACATTTTATAATCTGCTGCTGGAATGGCCGGTCAGTGGAAACTAATTAAGTGGAAAGCAATTTTAAGTAAACTGTCCCTTTAATACTCCCCACACCTATATTCTGGGTTTTACAGAGGTTAGATTATTATAGGTATTTTATTTAAATGGTGACAAACAGAAATCATTAGCAAATAGCAAGAGCACCTTTATCTGCACATATGCTCTCTCTCTCCCGCCTCTCCCACCTTCAATCCATCCTAAATGCCTCTGCCAGGCTAATCCACCTTTTCCACCGCTCTGTATCTGCTGCCCCTCTTTGGCTCCCCATTTACAGCAGAATTAAATTCAAAATTCTCCCCCTGACCCACAAAGCCCTTACTAACGCCACTCCCCACTACCTATCCGCACTAATCAACATTAAAGGGGGATATTTATCAAAGGTCTGGCAGACCTCGCTGAATGCGGAGAGCAATACGCTCTCCGTATTCAGCATTGCACCAGCAGCTCTTGTGAGCTGCTGGTGCAATGCCGCCCCCTGCAGATTCGCAGACAATCGGCCGCCAGCAGGGAGGTGTCAATCAACCGATCGCACTTGATCGTGTTGATTTTCAGTGATGTGTGTCTGCCTGCTCAGAGCAGGCAGACAGGTTATGGAGCAGCGGTCTTTAGACTGCTGCTTCATAGCTGCTGTTTCTTGCGAGTCAGAAACATGGGCCCTCAAGCTCCATAAGGAGCTTGATAAATGGGCCCCGTATACTCCAGCCCGCCCACTAAGGTCCAACAATGACCTGCTCCTTGCATCTTCTATTGTCACCTCTTCACCTGCTAGACTACAGGATGTCTCTCCTGCAGCAGCAGCTCACTGGAACGCACTTACTTGTGCTGCCAGACTAATCGGCCTTCTTTTAAATTCCCCCTAAAGACATTCTTGATCAGGGAAGCCTACCACCCAGCTCAGTAACAAATGAGTCCCACTAACCTAATAACTGCCCCCATCCAACTCTGTAGTAACATCATTCACACCCTTGCAGTCCTCATCTCCTGTTTCTCATCTTCTTACCCTTCTAGACGTTCCCACAGTAATAGGCCCCTTAATTCCTCCTATATTTGTTTGTCACTTTTTATCTGGTCTCTTGCAAGTATTGTATCATTGTTTTACTTATGGACAGCGCTGCAGAATATGTTGGCATTTTATAAATAAAGTATAATAATAATAATGCTAGTGGTTTCCTGTCCTAATTCACATCTAACCACTTCACCGTTGCACATAAGAAACTGCTCAGAAGATTCAAGGTAGATTTAAATTTAATGTAAAGTGTAACTGCATAAAAATCTGTTTTTAGAATGTCTCACTATTTCCCCTGGATTTATCAAGTGTCTTCCATTATTCACAAAAAAGCAGCCGCAGCAGCTCAGCACTGGCTGGGAGAATGAACCATAATACCCAGAAGCACAGATGCTGTGAAAGGGACATACATCTGAACTCTATCACACAAAGTTCTTAATGCTCCACCATAAAGGGACATTCCAGCCGCATCGGTAGTAGAAAAAATGCTTCTAGTAAAAGTTTTCCACTTTTCAGTGATTATATCTGCACGGATACACGTGGCGTGAAATAGGGCTATATTGCCGCTTTGGGTAGGGGGACCTACATTCCTGCAGACGCGGAAGCATTACATATGGCTGTCACAAATGGGTTAAATAACTGGTATTGGTAGCTTTTATTAGAAGCATTTTGCTAATACACGTGCATTCCAATGCTGAAATGCACTCATGAGAGAATACGGAGGTAAGTGCAGGGTCATACATGTGTCTTTATCTATGTATAACTCGGTTACAAACATTCTTGCACTGCAGCCACATAGGGCTAAAGACACATACTTACCTAGGTATGCTCTTAAAGGGATATGAAACCCACATTTTTATTTCATAATTCAGATAGAGCATGCAATTTTAAGCAACTTTCTAATTTACTCTAATTTACTCCTATTATCAAAATTGAAAAAACAGTAATGTAAGCTTAGGAGCCGGCCCATTTTTGGTTCAGCACCCTGGGTAGCAATTGGTGACTAAATTTAGCCACCAATCAGCAAGCGATACCCCAGCGCTGAACCAAAAATGGGCCAGCTCCTAAGCTTACATTCCTGCTTTTCAAATAGATACCAAGAGAACGAAGAAAATGTGATAATAGGAGTACATTAGAAAGTTTCTTAAAATGGCACGCTCTATTTGAATCATAAAAGAAAAAAAAAAAATTTTATTGTACAATTTTACTGAATCATGCAAGTGTCATTTTCATCTGATTCCCTATTCCATGTATGTGCCATACATTTCAGAGAAGATTTAAGAGGCATTAATATCATAAGAGGAAGAGGCGGAGTTCAGCAACTTTAGGCTGCTTCTTTATTCAAGGGCACAGAGGTAATGAGAACTAAGCCCGGTCAGAAGAGGTAAAAAAACAAAACAAAAGCTGTGACAGCATCTGACCAGTCCCTTGTGAACTCACACGAGGAGTCTCAGAACTCTGCTAATCTGGCGAGCAGCCTGTCACATGGGGTCTTGTCAAGATTCTTTTTCATTTCCAACGGGGTAAAATTCAACTGAAACAATAATCACAATCCAGGGAATAAATATACATTTTTTATAGTGTATATTTGGTTTTATAATGTATATTTGGTTTTATAGTATATATTTGGTTTTATAGTATATATTTGGTTTTATAGTGTATATTTGGTTTTATAGTATATATTTGGTTTTATAGTGTAGATTTGGTTTTATAGTGTAGATTTGGTTTTATAGTATATATTTGGTTTTATAGTGTAGATTTGGTTTTATAGTATATATTTGGTTTTATAGTGTAGATTTGGTTTTATAGTATATATTTGGTTTTATAGTATATATTTGGTTTTATAGTGTAGATTTGGTTTTATAGTATATATTTGGTTTTATAGTGTAGATTTGGTTTTATAGTGTAGATTTGGTTTTATAGTATATATTTGGTTTTATAGTGTAGATTTGGTTTTATAGTATATATTTGGTTTTATAGTGTAGATTTGGTTTTATAGTGTAGATTTGGTTTTATAGTATATATTTGGTTTTATAGTGTAGATTTGGTTTTATAGTATATATTTGGTTTTATAGTATATATTTGGTTTTATAGTGTAGATTTGGTTTTATAGTATATATTTGGTTTTATAGTATATATTTGGTTTTATAGTGTAGATTTGGTTTTATAGTATATATTTGGTTTTATAGTGTAGATTTGGTTTTATAGTGTAGATTTGTTTTTATAGTGTAGATTTGGTTTTATAGTGTAGATTTGGTTTTATAGTATATATTTGGTTTTATAGTGTAGATTTGGTTTTATAGTGTAGATTTGGTTTTATAGTGTAGATTTGGTTTTATAGTATATATTTGGTTTTATAGTGTATATTTGGTTTTATAGTGTATATTTGGTTTTATAGTATATATTTGGTTTTATAGTGTAGATTTGGTTTTATAGTGTAGATTTGGTTTTATAGTGTAGATTTGGTTTTATAGTGTATATTTCTGAATGATAGACAAGGATTTCAATTGTTTGTCCCAAATCTGTCATCACATCTATATAGCGGACATGGGAAGTCCTAAAAACTAAATACCTTCACATACAGGAGTTCATCCTCTAAAATGGGACATATTCACTACTGCGAGAGCCTTCTTTACAATGAACAGAAAACTTCACACTTCCTTTCCTATTCTGTCGAGTGTATGAACTTGTACAAAAGATCTCCCTGCAATGCAGTGAAGAGGCTCAATGAAAAACTAAAATAAGAATTTTAGAGGGTTCTCTAACTGGAGAGAAAACACTCAGTTTAGTAAATAAAGATGAATACCTAAAACAATTAGTTAAAGGGACACTGAACCAAAAAAATTTTCTTTTGTGATTCAGATATAAGCTTTTTTAGGTTCAGTACTCTGGACAGCACTTTTTTATTGGTGGATGAATTTATCCACCAATCAGCAAGGACAACCCAGGTTGTTCACCAAAAATGGGCCGGCACCTAAACTTACATTCTTGCATTTCAAATAAAGATACCAAGAGAATGAAGAAAATTTTATAATAGGAGTAAATTAGAAAAATGCTTAAAATTTCATGCTCTATCTGAATCACAAATGAAAAAAATTGGGTTCAGTGTCCCTTTAACGCCAGAAGAAACATTTCTACAGTAAAGACCTAATAATGAAATACATACCAAGTGCTGAGTGCGTTATAGAATTTCAGTATGATTGTGGCTAGGGATTACAAGTAACCGGGGTGGGAGCGCAATATATTGTGAACATATGAACATTTTATAGAATCATATACACATTTCTTACCACTCCGTCAGCTACTGAGCCTCAAATTGAAGAGAGCTCTCTGTTTGCTAAACATTGAACTTGAAAAACCCCCCGATAACTTTGGATATCCAGTTGTAACTGGATAATGGTAATAATTAAGGATCAACAGGATTACAAGGATGTAGCAGAGCTAAGAGGCTGTACAGGCGGAGAAAGAACCAACAGGAAAAACCTACCTATTGTGCATAGCCCCCTCAGCAGTGCTGATTAGACAGTCAAAAAGTTCAAGGGACTAAGCTAAACATTTCTATCATGCACACAAGAAAGTACTGTTTCAACAAGCTCATTTTTAAAACACACTTTAGTATTGCATTGTACTCAGATGGACTCTGCAAACTAAACATGAGCAACAAGATTGTAAAAAAATAAATTGTGTATAAAGTGTATCATGTTCCTTTAAGACAGTTAATGCTGCCTTATCTATTGTTAACATATGTAAAATGGTAAACTACTACTACTTACACTGTCTGTACACAGAACACTAGGCATTCTGATAAGAGATGGGCCTGTTAATTCATGTGCCCATATACTAGCAGCTGTATACGCAGCAGTGGGGTTTATGGGGATCTGAGCTGTTAATCCCGGAGGAGTCTTTCACATGAGATGCCTTCCCCTGGAACATAATCTTTTGTTGTGTGTTTTCTACCCCTCTTTTAACTTTACAATAAAAAGGTTTTGTGTAATTTGTCAGAGCATGGGCCAAGCTCCAGGCTGAGAAGGCTTTTATTCTCTGATATTCCACAATGGAGAATGCAGGCATCACAGGCATTTTAATAAGGTTAGGGACACGTTTGCCAAATAAATTGTCTGTCAAGCCCAGTGCAGCTGGGGGACCAAGCACTACAATTGGCTTTTTAAATAACTTTAGAAGCATTTCTGCAAACTTGTGTATACTGCAAAAATAATAGGTCATCATTGCTAAAAAATACATAATAGGATATAAGTGATGCAATAAGCCCTTTAAGGACATGCTATGATAAAGGGACATGAAAGTCAAAATTAAACTTTCATCAGATAGAGCACGCCATTTTAAAACTTTTCATTTTACTTCTATTATCAAATTGACTTCATTCTCTTGGAATCTTTTGTTGAAAATATATGTACAGTAGTGCTCAACAGCAGCACTACTGGGAGCTAGCTGGTGATTGGTGGCTGCACACATTTGTCTCTTGTCATGTATACAGCTAGACACCAGTAGAGCTTACTTTAACTATGTGTTTAACTCCTATGCAGGGGGTTAAACTGAGTTTTCATTACTGCATTGTATGGTGCTTATATTAGAGCATTTCTATCTTACACATCTATGTCCCTTTAAGTTTGAATGACAAAATAACACAAGAGTGAAAATATTGAATAAAAAAAAAATTTCAATTAAACAGTCTCAGCAATATAATGGCTACTGTATCAAACGTTCTAGGGAGTAACATTTTGAAATACTGAAAAGGAGGGAAAACTAAGGGTTAGTTTACAATCCTCATGTAAATTATGTGAACTGATAATAACATCAGAAGTCCCCATAGACACCAATGGAGATGTTCGTACATAAAGATCACACCTGAAATGTAAACTATCTCTTCACAGAAGATAAGACGCAGTAAAAACCAGGCTACTCCATACAAACCCCTAGTTGGCATACACATCTAATCTAACTACAAAACCAGACAGAATGCTGCTGATGGATTTATCAACAAACAATGAGAACGTAGTGTCTGGTCTCTGGCTTGTCGGAGTGAACATGTTTCTGAAAAGTAAATTCTCAGAGGGTGCACCATATATAACTGCTACTTAAGATGGAGAAAAACAGAAGCGCCACATGACCTAGTATTGCATGTACTCTTATGGTGAAGTGCAAAGGATTTAACCCTTTGAGTGCTAAGCACTTTTCCAACTGGGTGCTAAGCTTTTTTAAGTTTTTTTTTTTTTTAAATGTTTTGCTTTTTTTTTTCCAGATCCCCAAGACTTACACTGTTAAAAAGGTTAGGCGATTACCTTTGCAACGGTGGGTCTTGGGGGTCTGTAGCTGCTTAGATGCCTGAGATAAGGCTTCTAAGCAGCATGCCCCCTGCTCATATACTTAACATTGTTAACTATAAATAAAGTTGCACGGTGATGTCATCACGTCATTGAGCGTGACGTCACTGCGCAAAACGTGATGCCTGTCACTCTACAGGCACGATCGCCGGGGTAGGAGCGGGTGGGAGCCCCCAGATCTCCCTCAAGGTGGGAGAGTGCTAGTGACGGCTCAGAGCCGTCATTAGCACCAGAGTGGGAAACTCTGTGCTCAGAGCCGTCATTAGCACTCAAAGGATTAAGATCACTCACATTTAAGAAAGCACCCCTCTTGGTGCAAGTATCGCAGACTGGAATCATACAGTCATCCAGCAGACTGGCCTTCCGCAAAACTCCAGCAGTGGGATGGATCCAGATGAACGTTTCCCAAACGTCTATTTTACTATTAAATGTGGTGAAAAGTGAACAAATAATTGTTTGTCAGCAAGTGGTAAGATCAAAGCTTACATTAATAAAAATATAAAAACAGCAACGCGTTTCTCAGCTAGTACTGAAGTGGCTGTTCCTAGGGAGCTTCTGGCTCCTAGATCTAATATTTGGGGTAATCTACTAAATGCAAGCTTTAATTTTTGGCAAAATCATCCAAGAACTTAAATCTACGCTAGGAACATATATTGGATAAAGTGACTGCCTTGCGAATATGCCACTAGCTCAAACCCTCCAGTACAGCCATGTGGTGAGCGTCGCCATTATAGGAGCTAAAAGCCTCTCCAACCTATGAGACACGTACGCAACAGGCTTAGAATACAGCACATTTCATCCCCCGGGGAACTGGGACCTACAGCAGTTTATCATACTGTTTATTTATATAACAGAAACTTGATATTCTATTGGAAGCAGCCTGGATATACAACAGCTTTCCTTCTACCAATTTAAAGATGGAGGAGTTCCATAAGGCTATGCATACTCTACTAGTTGAGTTCGAACATAGGATGAGCAGCAGAATCAAAGCTATTATTATGGAAGAACAACGTGCAGTTATGGAGGTCGGCGCCCAATATATGGCTCAAGTGAGACCTGATCCTGCACCAGGGCCGCCATCAGGGGGTGACAGGGGTGACTCCTGTCAGGGGCCCAATGAGCCAGGGGGGCCCCATGAGGCAAGAACTAAAAAAAAAAATAAAATTTTTTTTTTAAATTTTGGCAGCCACCAGTAGGTACTATAGCAGAGTGCTAATTGAGCATGGGAAATGTTATTACAAGGAGTAAAGTATTAGCATTTGAGAGGATTTCTTAGTGTGCACTAAACCACTATGCTCAGTGTGAGACAGACTTGGCACTTTGTACAGTGTGTGCCTGAGTCAGACGGCAGATAACTTTCATTTGAAGAGGAGGTAGCAAATGTTTTTTATTTCTTTGTGCAATTTTGGATTGTAACTTCAGTGTGGTAGTAGTTGTATGGTGGGGCTAGGGGTCCATAAAAACAAATTTTTTTAGCAGCAGTGTATTTATGATTATTTGACAATGCTGTAGAAATTCTATATTTAAAACCATGCAGAAATGTTTCCTCCTCAATACACAAATGGTAGATGAACTTTTGGCAGATATGCATTTTATATATATATATATATATATATATATATATATATATATATATATATATATATATATATATATATATTACATTCCAGTTTACTGCCCCTTTATGCAAGGACTTTCCAGATGCAAGGAGGCATTTTATCTAAGATTTTTACATCTGCATAAAATTTTATACTCTCAGACTAAGATTGCTCAGTGTTTGAAATGAGACAGGTTAATTTAAAACTGTTCAGTTTACACTACAGCTGACTTAGTTTTGAAATACATACCAACAAGCCTAAATCCTGCATTTAACCAGATCTAATGGTATGAGTACCACAGCTTATGGTTCCACCAAGACCATATAGAGTACAGCATTTTCAAAATCCATAAGTACAGCTGACAGATGGGAAAATGTGTACACTATATTTGAAGTGGTGCTCTTGGTTGGGGGAAATGGGAAAAAAACAAACAAACATATGTCAACCTTTTAAAGGTACTTTTCTTCATCTAGCCATCTACCCAGCTCATTAATGTACAATTTTGAATTCACAGAATTATTTTTGTTTGCACATTTACAAATATGATTCTTTAAAAAGTGATCTCTTAATTTCTGCATTTTTTTTTTATCATGCATGTTACACACTGTTGATTTAGGGGATGCAAGGTGCATAAATGTTTCCTCCTGTGAGTGTTTCTGTGGGTGTATGTGTTTATGTCTTTGTGCTTTGGTTTGTGTCTCTATGTGTATGTATTTTTTATCTGTGGGTCTCTCTGTGAGGGTGGGTGTTACCGTGTGAATGTCTTTGTGCATTTTCTGTGGATGTCTGTGAGGGTGTGTGCATATGTCTTTGAGCTTTTTCTATGGGTGTTTCTGTGAGGGTGTTTGTGTGTATGTATGTATGTATGTATGTCTGTGTTTTCTGTGGGTGTCTATGTGAGGGTGTGTGTATGTCTTTGTCTGTTTTCTGTGGATTTCTCAGTGAGCGTATGTGTATGTATGTCTTTCTGTGTTTTTCATGTGGTTGTCTCTCTCTCTGTGTGTGTGTGTGTATGTCTTTCTGTGTTTTCTGTGGGTGTCTCTGTGTGTGTATATGTCTTTGTGTGTTTTCTGAGGCTGTCTCTGTCGGTGTTTCCTTGGGTGTACGTGCAAGTTTGAGTTTGTGTGTGTGTGTCCATTGTCTGTTCCTTTTTAGGACATTTTGACCTTACTACTAATTATTCACATCTTTCTACAGACTTTGAGACTAACAAGACCTTTCCGGAAGTAACCACTCCACCATTTAACCTTTAAATTATTGTTTAGGCAGTTCAGTGCCCTTCCTTTCAGCCATTGCATGCTGTCGTCATAATTTAGTTGTCATCTTCCTTTACAAAAAGATAATCAGAACTCCATATTTTGTTTTCTAAATCTCCTTTTTTTTTACAAAACTGTAGTTTACCTCATTACTTGTCAGGTCAATGTAAACAAGTGCTAAGTGTCTGTTTGGGTTTCTGTGTCTGAGTGTGTTTCTTTGCGTGTCTGCTAGAGTGTCTATATGTGAATCCTAATGTGTGAGTGTGTTTGTGTGTTTCAGTGTATGAGTGTGTCTGTGTGTGTGTGTATGTTACTACCTTTACAACATTTCCAAGTTTAAATAGACAATTAAGAATAAAGTGCATATACATTTTAGTCACTTGGTCAAAAATTGCACATGTCAAAGGAGGGGGGGGGGCCCTGATCAATGGTTGAGTCAGGGGCCCCAAAATTTCTAGTGTCGGCCCTGTCCTGCACTATCATCAATGGGTAACCTGGATATAGAGGGACCATATCTTCCTGGAAAGAAAAACAGATAGGGAAGAGGACTGTGTATATGTGCTCCACTTCCGCTCTGATAGCCTGTCCGCAGCTCTCTACTCTAGTCTAAAGGACAACTACTCACCAGGGGCTGTGGAGTCCATGTCGCCTGGCCAACAGGAGATGCAGCAATTCAGTAACCTCATCTCCTACTTTTACGTGAGGGTTGATGAGTGACTATGCTTTGATTCCCTGCCAGGAGGGTGCGATCGGCTTTCTCGGTTGGGGTTTGAAGTACCTGCATTCCCTTACTTCATCTAATAGAAATACCATGACTGAGTCACTGCAGTGGATGTTTAAACAATCCTACGGCAATGAGCTACCTTGGACTGCTTCTCCTGGTGGTGAAGATGAAGCGGAGACTCTAACCCATGATTCCAGGGTTGGCATAGGCTAAATGATTACTGAGCTGTAGCTTTTTTGCTGCTAGTGACATGCGTATACACTTAGTTGTTTTTTGTGAGTGTTTTTTTCTCCATTACTCTACTACTGTATATATTCATGTAAGTCATGAAGCACACTCTTTTTCATAGCTAATAGTCTCATATTTTAAGTAAGAGATTAGTCTGTTTAAATGTTCTACAATATGAAGCTGACTGTGAGACTGTATGAAGGTAATACACTTACGATCTCATGCAGCACCCATAGCTCTTACTTCCCACAGTTATTATGTGTATTGTATTCTTGTTAGCTGTGCCTATTTGTAATAATTTTGATTATGCTGTAACCTATATGTTTGTTTATGTTCAACAGCTGTGTCCGAGCTACATTATTACAATTAGCTGATACTAATGACCCTTTAGGATGCAAGTTAGGAGAGAAATAGGATAACATTTTCTTTATACTTATAGACTAGCCTTTCCAGTCTATCATACTTAAACATCCCTAGGACAGTTATTACTCACAAAACTAACAGACTATATGAAAGTCACTAACCTATACCTTATACTCTTTGTAATTTTCACTACCTTTTTGCTAGTCTAGTTGGATACTATATATAGTCTTACTGTCAGTTGAATATCTGTGTTTTATACCAATGTTACTATGTTAATGTATACAGGGAGTGCAGAATTATTAGGCAAGTTGTATTTTTGAGGATTAATTTTATTATTGAACAACAACCATGTTCTCAATGAACCCAAAAAACTCATTAATATCAAAGCTGAATATTTTTGGAAGTAGTTTTTAGTTTTAGCTATTTTAGGGGGATATCTGTGTGTGAAGGTGACTATTATTGTGCATAATTATTAGGCAACTTAACAAAAAACAAATATATACCCATTTCAATTATTTATTTTTACCAGTGAAACCAATATAACATCTCAACATTCACAAATATACATTTCTGACATTCAAAAACAAAACAAAAACAAATCAGTGACCAATATAGCCACCTTTCTTTGCAAGGACACTCAAAAGCCTGCCATCCATGGATTCTGTCAGTGTTTTGATCTGTTCACCATCAACATTGCGTGCAGCAGCAACCACAGCCTCCCAGACACTGTTCAGAGAGGTGTACTGTTTTCCCTCCTTGTAAATCTCACATTTGATGATGGACCACAGGTTCTCAATGGGGTTCAGATCAGGTGAACAAGGAGGCCATGTCATTAGATTTTCTTCTTTTATACCCTTTCTTGCCAGCCACGCTGTGGAGTACTTGGACGCGTGTGATGGAGCATTGTCCTGCATGAAAATCATGTTTTTCTTGAAGGATGCAGACTTCTTCCGGTATCACTGCTTGAAGAAGGTGTCTTCCAGAAACTGGCAGTAGGACAGGGAGTTGAGCTTGACTCCATCCTCAACCCGAAAAGGCCCCACAAGCTCATCTTTGATGATACCAGCCCAAACCAGTACGCCACCTCCACCTTGCTGGCGTCTGAGTCGGACTGGAGCTCTCTGCCCTTTACCAATCCAGCCATGGGCCCATCCATCTGGCCCATCAAGACTCACTCTCATTTCATCAGTCCATAAAACCTTAGAAAAATCAGTCTTGAGATATTTCTTGGCCCAGTCTTGACGTTTCAGCTTGTGTGTCTTGTTCATTGGTGGTCGTCTTTCAGCCTTTCTTACCTTGGCCATGTCTCTGAGTATTGCCCACCTTGTGCTTTTGGGCACTCCAGTGATGTTGCAGCTCTGAAATATGGCCAAACTGGTGGCAAGTGGCATCTTGGCAGCTGCACGCTTGACTTTTCTCAGTTCATGGGCAGTTATTTTGTGCCTTGGTTTTTCCACACGCTTCTTGCGACCCTGTTGACTATTTTGAATGAAACGCTTGATTGTTCAATGATCACGCTTCAGAAGCTTTGCAATTTTAAGTGTGCTGCATCCCTCTGCAAGATATCTCACTATTTTTGACTTTTCTGAGCCTGTCAAGTCCTTCTTTTGACCCATTTTGCCAAAGGAAAGGAAGTTGCCTAATAATTATGCACACCTGATATAGGGTGTTGATGTCATTAGACCACACCCCTTCTCATTACAGAGATGCACATCACCTAATATGCTTAATTGGTAGTAGGCTTTCGAGCCTATACAGCTTGGAGTAAGACAACATGCATAAAGAGGATGATGTGGTCAAAATACTCATTTGCCTAATAATTCTGCACTCCCTGTATGTTAGGGGGTGATAAAATATCATAGTTGCCGAATTAAGTGAAACTCTGAACTCACTTGGTATTGGACTTATAAATGTATTAGTCATATGGCATAATAAATGAACACTTAGAACTTAGGTTTTGTGCCACAGGGTATAGGGCCAGTGCTCATGTGGCAGCCTTACATTTTCCTTAACATCTTTACAGTTAAGCCTAGTTCTGCCAATTATATATATGAGGCTAACTACTGACTAACTCCTGCTGGGGTGTGTTCTATTTCTATGTACTTATCTAGCAAATATTTACCCCCAGCCACTATTATACTTAACCACACTAAAAAAGATACAGTCATAGTCCCACGACAGCGATCCTATAGTTATATCATGACTCGTGGCAACCACATATGAATATACTGTATGTGCCTTTCCAAAGATCTTCCTGTTATCCTACACTTTAGGTTATTACCTCCATCCAGATATATATATATATATATATAAATCCCTAATCATTTCGTCTTAGTTCTTATAGTATTGTTAAGCCAACGTCACTCCACCCCCCACAGATACAGCTTACTAGGTAAGCAGAGGAAAATACATCCTTAGAAAACCCTAACTTTTCCTAATCCCCCTGAAAATCCCCATAGTCGACAATAAGAATCCTGAGGCCCATGAGTGGATCTTATATACTACACCGGGATAACACTTCATTAGCCGTACATCTACCTTAGGGGGATATAGTATTATTTAAAAACTGAGGTGTTCACTTAAAAGTTTTCATATAGGCCATCGTATTTCGACATTATTTTTATAGTCAAGTGTACTGTATCACCTTGTAAGAATTCTCATGGAATACCATCTGATGATGTAACATCATATTATCTGAACATTCTACTACAGGATCTGTTGGAATCAAATGATTGTATTTCACTATCACCTCAATAAAAATTAAATATATATAAAATAAAAAAGCACAATGGATAAATCCCCATTACTGTAGTCAAAATGTGTGTACTTTGTAACATCTTGTTATAAACGTTGCACATTTGTGTCTAAAGGCGTATTTAGTCCAAAACCCCTTGTTTTTGTGATTTGGAGCACTCAGGCTGATCCGCTGTGTTTTTAGACTGAATACGCCTTGTAAACTCCTTTTAAATACAAGAGAAATCTGATCAGTTGGTAATGTTCCATTTTTGAAACACCTTTAGACACAAATCTGTAATGTTTATAACAAGATGTTACAAAGTACACACAGTTTGGCTACACTAATGGGGATTTATCCATTGTGTTTTTTATTTGTGGATGTTTATATATATATATATATATATATATATATATATATATATATATTGTTGATTAAATGTATTTTATCTGTTAGTGTTTTTAACATTGGTTTTAAGATATGTACACATTGTTTCGTTGCCATGGCATTATTGATTGGTGTACACCTACCCACAGGTGTTGTCCATTGTTTTTTTATTATTTTATTAAGCCTGATGAAACAGCTATTTACTAGCTGAGAAACGCGTTGCTGTTTTTATAATTTTATTAAAGTAAGCTTTGATCTTACCACTTACTGCCAAACAATTATTTGTTCACTTTTCACCACCTTTAATGGTAAAATAGACGTTTGGGAAACGTTTATCTGGATCTATCCCACTGCTGTTGGAGTGGGAGTACATGCAATACTAGGCCATGTGGGGCTTCTGTTTTACTCCATCTTCTGCAGATTACTGATTTTGGGATTCTGACCTACGATCCCTTCACAGATAGCAGCCTGGACCTGTACTGTTCCATTTGATTTTGTTGGTTTGGACTTTACCCTATATTGATATATGGGACTTCTCTGCCATTATATATATATATATATATATATATTCAATTTTATTTTGTGTATAATATTTGTCTTGTCTTCACTTATATAGAGATATATGATCCCTTATTGTTCATTTATATTATTTGTTTATAGATATTTTACTAGCTATTTTAGATTCAATAGTCTACTGACCTAGGGTGACCCCTATTTTTTCTTGTGTATAACTGCTACTTAGTTGAAGATAACATGATGGAATAGACATTGTCAACATTTTGATTACTGGTAGGTAGATTAGTTAACTAGCTTTTTGAGCCCTAACATTTTTGGACTTATGTCAGTCCATCTTGAATCTTCAGTCTACTTTCTGATTATCTATTTGTCAGTTTGAGTTTAATATCTAGTTGGTCTGATGTTAGTTTTATGCTGGAGCACTTGTCACCTTTTTCTATACAGTAAGAAAAAAAATTAAACATTCTGAAGATTATGGAGCAGCGTATACATTGTAAAAAAATATATGTTTTGCCTCATTTTTTACTAAAATTTGCACTAAGCAAAAACAATACAGTTTAGTTACATGTTTATAAATGCATTTTTCTTATGAAGCCATGCTATATACACTATATGGTCAAAAGTATGTGGGCACCCATACTAATAATTAAGTCTAGTTGTTTCAGTCACACCCATTGCTTACAGATGCATGAAATCAAGCACATAGCCATGAAAACTTGATAGACAAATCAGCTGTACAATGGGTTGTACTGAAGAGCTCAGTGACTTTAAATGTCATAGGAAGCCACATTTTCCACAAGTCAGTTTATTACATTTCTGCCCCTCTCTACTCTAAGTGCTATTATTGTGAAGGGGAAGCATCTATGAGCAACAGCCAAGCCACAAAGTTGTAGACCAAGCACACTTACAGAGTGCTTAAGCATATAGCACGTAAAAATAACCTATCATCTGCTGCATCACTCACTACAAAGTTACAAACAGCCTCTGAAAGCAACATCAGCACAAGGACTGTGCCTCAGAAGCTTTTCATGAAATGGGTTTTAATGGAGTAGCAGCTGTACACAAGCCACACATTAACATGCACAATGCCAAGCATTGGTTGGAATGGTGTAAAACACGCCGCCACTGGACTCTATAGCAGGGGAAGCGGTTCTCTGGAGTGAGAAATCATGCTTTACTATGAGGCAGTCAGCCAGGGGAAAGCTACTTGCCAGAATGCATTGTTCCTACTGTAAAGTTTGGTGGAGGACAAATAATGGTCTGGGGCTGTTTTTCAGGGTTTTGGTTGGGCCCCTTTGTTCCACTAAAGGGCCATCTTACAGGATACAAAGACATTTTAGACAATTGGGTGCTTGCAACTTTGTGGCAACAGTTTGGGGAAGGTGCTTTCATGCTCCAGCATGACTGTGCGCCTGTGCACAAACTGAGGTCCTTGAAGACATGGTTTGACGAGTCTGATGTGGAGGAACTTGAGTGGCCTGCAAAGAGCACTGACCTCAACCCCATCGAACAACTTTGGGATGAACTGGAAAGCTGATTGCGAGCTAGACCTTCTCAACATTATTCCCTGACCTCACAGATGCTCTTTTGGCTGAATGGGCACAAATTACCACAGACACACACCAAAATCTTGGAGAAAGCCTTCCCAGAAGAGTTGTGACTGTTACAGGCACAAAGTGTGGGCCAACTCCCAAAAAGCTTGTATTGGTGTGATAGTCAGCTGTCAGCATACTTTTAGCCATATAGTTTATCAGCAATTAAACTACAGCGGTCCCACCCCTTGCTCTCTCTCTATCCCCTCTCTTTTGTTCTCTCTCTCCTCCCCTCTCTTTTGTGCTCTCTCCCCCTCTCTTTTGCCGTTTCTCTCCCCTTCTCTTTTGCTGTCTCTCTCCCCCCATTCTTTTGCTGTCTCTCTCTCCCCCTCTCTTTTGCTGTCTCTCTCCCCCTCTCTTTTGCTGTCTCTCTCCCCCCTCTCTTTTGCTGTCTCTCTCATCCTCTCTTTTGCTGTCTCTCTCCCCTTCTCTTTTGCTGTCTCTCTCCCCCCATTCTTTTGCTGTCTCTCTCCCCCCTCTCTTTTGCGCTCTCTCCCCTTCTCTTTTGCGCACACTCTCCCCCCTCTCTTTTGCGCACTCTCCCCCCTCTCTTTTGTGCACTCTCCCCCCTCTCTTTTGCTGTCTTTCTCCCCCTCTCTTTTGCTGTCTCTCTCCCCCCTCTCTTTTGCTGTCTCTCTCCCTCCTCTCTTTTGCTGTCTTTCTCCCCCCTCTCTTTTACTGTCTCTCTCCCCCTCTCTTTTGCTGTCTTTCTCCCCCTCTCTTTTGCTGTCTCTCTCCCCCCTCTCTTTTGCTGTCTCTCTCCCCCCTCTCTTTTGCTGTCTCTCTCCCCCCTCTCTTTTGCTGTCTCTCTCCCCCTCTCTTTTGCTGTCTCTCTCCCCCCCTCTCTTTTGCTGTCTCTCTCCCCTCTCTCTTTTGCTGTCTCTCCCCCCCTCTCTCTTTTGCACAATTAGGCTAAAAGAGACTGCTCCTAGGTGGTATTTCACCATAGAACAAGTTACTGAGCTGTTGTTCATAGTACAGCATTTCTCTTTATGTATGTGCCGTATGTATATATATATATATATATATATATATATATATATGTATGAATGAGTGTATTACTTTATTTTGATATGTTTTACATGTGTTTGACACATTTATTGTAGCCCTAGCACTTCAGATCTCAAGTCATGCTAACTTTTTAGTGCTTTTATATGCTGCACTAACTAACAACTTGTAATATGAATGATGTTTAGTGCAGCTGCACTATCCATTGAAAGTACAGGGCAAGCTAAAGGGACGTCCGCCACACTAAATTTTTTTACGATAAATCTGTTTTACCATGGACTAGTAATACCGGATAGCATGATAATCTTAGTAATCTTAGTGTGGTTATGTAATATTTATCAATAGCGCTCCACTTCTAGGCCTTAATGAGCAACTAAGGTTTGAGGCTTATGCCCTTTATGTAAACATATAAAAATCATATTTGATATAAAACATGTTTACTAAACTTGTTTGCATGTGTTTTTATTCTGCATAGATTGTGTCATTACTGCTTTTAATTATTTTTATATAAAAAACATTCTATATAATAAATTAAGAGGGGAATTTAATTAAAAACTGCTGTACTTATTTTGAAAATATTACAAAACTGAATCAAGGAACAAAACCATTGGATATTGTATCTTGTTTTTATTTGCAGTTATAGCCAAGAACACATCTGCTACCATTCACTTTAAAAGATTACTGTGTTTATAAATCATCTGTGTGCAGCAGATGTATATTCAAATGCAATTCCTACAAGGCAGGATTTATCCTGTTAAAAAAACAAAATGTATGTGACTGTACAGGCCAGATCTAATGTCATCTGGAAACAACATATTTTTCAGGTGAATTCAGTCATTGGCCTCTATTTATCAAGCCGTCGACTTTCTTGCATTCAACGGCACCAATATGCTCGCCTAAGTTCGCCTAACATCGCTGCCGCGGACCTGAATACATTCTCCAAAATTATCAAAAAAGCTGTCAAAAAGCCGCGCACCAAGTATGGTGCGATGAGCAGCAGACTGTTGGTAACTAACAGTCATCGATCTCGCTGCTCTTAGGCTTTTTTACAGCTTTCTTGGTACCCTGACACTAAACACCCACACAATACTATACTGTTAACCCCCTATACAGCCGCTCCCGGACCCCGCCGCGCCTAAATAAAGTTATTAACTCCTAAACCGCCGCTCCCGGAGCCCACCGCAACGCTAATAAATGTATTAGCCCCTAAACCGCCGCTCACGGAGCCCACTGCCACCTACATTATACATATTAACCCCTAATCTTCCGCCCCCTATACCGCCGCCACATACATAAAGTTATTAACGCCTATCCTGCCGCTCCCAGACCCCGCTGCAACTAAATAAAGTGTTTAACCCCTAAACCGCCGCTCCCGGAGCCCACCGCCACCTACATTATATTTATTAACCCCTAATCTGCCCCCCCCTACACCGCCGCCTCTATATTAAATGTATTAACCCCTAAACCTAAATCTAACACTAACCCTAACACCCCCTAACTTAAATATAATTTAACTAAATCTAAATAAATTATTCCTATTTAAAACTAAATACTTACCTATAAAATAAACCTTAAGATAGATACAATATAACTAATAGTTACATTGTATCTAGCTTAGGGTTTATTTTTATTTTACAAGCAACTTTGTATTTATGTTAACTAGGTACAATAGTTATTAAATAGTTATTAACTATTTAATAACTTCCTAGTTAAAATAAATACAAATATACCTGTAAAATAAAACCTAACCTAAGTTACAATTACACCTAACACTACACTATAATTAAATAAATTCCCTAAACTAAATACAATTAAAAACAATTATCTAAAGTACAAAAAACAAACAAACACTAAATTACAGAAAATAATAAAATAATTACAATTTTTTAAAACTAATTACACCTAATCTAATCCCCCCCTAATAAAATAAAAAAGCCCCCCAAAATAATAAAAAGCCCTACCTTTACTAGGTAGTCAGCTCTATTACCTGTAAAATAAGTACAATACCCCCCCAACATTAAAACCCACCACCCACACACCCAACCCTACTCTAAAACCCACCCAATCCCTCCTTAAAAAAACCTAACACTAACCCCTTGAAGATCACCCTACCTTGAGACGTCTTCACCCAGCCGGGCCAAAGTCCTCCACGAAGCCAGGCGAAGTGGTCCTCCAGACGGGCAGAAGTCTTCATCGAAGCCGGCCAGAAAACGTCCTCCAGAAGGGCAGAAGTCTTCATCCAGGCGGTATCATCTTACTTCATCCATCCAGCGCGGAGCGGCTCCATCTTCAAGACATCTGACGGGGAGCATCCATTTCATCCGGAGTCTTCTTGAACAATGACGGGTCCTTTAAGTGACATCATCCAAGATGGCGTCCCTTGAATTCCGATTGGCTGATAGAATTCTATCAGCCAATCGGAATTAAGGTAGGAAAAATCCTATTGGCTGATGCAATCAGCCAATAGGATTGAACTCGCATTCTACTGGCTGATTGGAAAAGCCAAAAGAATGCGAGCTCAATCCTATTGGCTGATTGCATCAGCCAATAGGATTTTTCCTACCTTAATTCCGATTGGCTGATAGAATTCTATCAGCCAATCGGAATTCAAGGGACGCCATCTTGGATGACGTCACTTAAAGGACTCGTCATCCGGATGTCTTGAAGATGGAGCCGCTCCTCGCCGGATGGATGAAGATAGAAGATGCCGCCTGGATGAAGACTTCTGCCCGTCTGGAGGACCTCCTCTGGCCGGCTTCGATGAAGACTTCTGCCCGTCTGGAGGACCACTTCGCCTGGCTTTGTGGAGGACTTCGGCCCGGCTGGGTGAAGACGTCTCAAGGGGTTAGTGTTAGGTTTTTTTATGGGGGGATTGGGTGGGTTTTAGAGTAGGGTTGGGTGTGTGGGTGGTGGGTTTTAATGTTGGGGGGGTATTGTACTTATTTTTACAGGTAATAGAGCTGATTACTTTTGAGCAATGCCCCGCAAAAGGCCCTTTCAAGGGCTATTCGTAATTTAGTATAGGGTAGGGCTTTTTATTATTTTGGGGGCTTTTTTATTTTATTAGGGGGATTAGATTAGGTGTAATTAGTTTTAAAAAGATTGTAATTATTTTATTATTTTCTGTAATTTAGTGTTTGTTTTTGTACTTTAGATAATTGTTTTTAATTGTATTTAAATTGTATTTAGTTTAGGGAATTTATTTAATTATAGTGTAGTGTTAGGTGTAATTGTAACTTAGGTTAGGTTTTATTTTACAGGTATATTTGTATTTATTTTAACTAGGAAGTTATTAAATAGTTAATAAATATTTAATAACTATTGTACCTAGTTAAAATAAATACAAAGTTGAATGTAAAATAAAAATAAATAACGTAACTATTAGTTATATTGTAGCTATCTTAGGGTTTATTTTAAGGGCAAGTATTTAGTTTTAAATAGGAATCATTTATTTAATGATAGTTATATTTATTTAGATTTATTTAAATTATATTTACGTCAGTGGGTGTTAGGGTTAGACTTAGGTTTAGGGGTTAATAAATTTAATATAGTGTCTGCGACGAATGGGGGTGGCAGATTAGGGGTTAATAAATGTAGGTAGGTGGCGGCGGTGTGGGGGGGGCAGATTAGGGGTTAATAAGTATAATGTAAGTGACTGGGGGCTCCGGGAGCGGCGGTTTAGGGGTTAAACACTTTTTTTTAGTTGTGGCGGTATAGGGGGGGCAGATTAGGGGTGTTTAGACTCGGGGGGTACATGTTAGGGTGTTAGGTGTAGACATTTACCATAGGAATCAGTGGGATATCGGGCAGCAGCGAACATGAGCATTCGCTGCTTTCCGACTCCCATTGATTCCTATGGCATCCGCCGCCTCCAGGGCGGTGGATTGAAAACCAAGTACGCTGGGCCGAAAAAGTGCTGAGCGTACCTGATAGGAATTTAATAACTTCCAAAAGTAGTCAGATTGTCCCGAAATTGCGTTCGGAACATCTGTAGTGACGTAAGCATCGATCTGTATCGGACTGAGTCCGGCAGATCGTATGTTACGTCACTAAATTCTACTTTTGCCAGTCTGTAGAGTTTGATAACTAAGGCGAATCAGGCTCGCCACAAATACGCTGCAGAATTCTAGCGTATTTGCGGTTGAAAGCTTGATAAATAGAGGCCATTGGTGCATGTTTATGTTCACTGCAAGTGCAAACCAAAGCTATGGACAAAATGTATGTATAATTTGGCTTAAAGGCAACCCCTCCCCCCAAAAAGTATAGTTAGATTTAGTTTTTGTCTCAGCAACACACTGCAGCTCCTGTGCAAGACACTGCATGTGAACCAATTAGATACAGCTATGGGTGTAGCAGCCATTGCTGTGCTCAGCAGTTGCAACATGTTCCAGCTCACATGCATTACTTACAAGACTTTATTTCTGTTTTAGCCTGCCCCTTTAAAAAAAAAAAAAAACACTTTTTTTTGTATAATACATTTTTTATACAGTGCCTAGTAGCTAAATAAACACCAAATTGTCAAAGATAAATTTGGCTTGAGGGCCACAAAAACATCCTGGACTGCTGCATGAGGCCAGCAAGCTGCTATTTGGACAGGATTGCTTTTAGGCACAAAACATTTTTATTTTATTTTTAACTTTCATGTGATATTTTAAAAGTATCTTGCCAGGACCTCAGAGGGTAAGCGGAAACACAGACAGAAGACAGGTTGCTTTAGGTACAAAGTCTGGCAAAATAATTGGGTTTTCAATGTAATCCTCTTAAGGGGAGATTTTCTGATGAGGCAAGCAGCGGCCTTATCATATTAATTCCATCTGAGGTGTTCAACTCTTGAGATAGCCTCTGGTGGAGGAGGGAATCAGGATAAATAGCCCAGCAGGGAATGGAATCAGTGGTTACAATCTCCCCTGGAATAACTGTATATAACATATGTGCATAAAATGACTGACAAATAAGGGCCCATCAAAGAATTTACTCTGCAAATGATTTCTACTGTATACAAACTATATCCCAGGGCGATGTGCACAGACCCATAAGCTTTTATGCAATAATGGGACATACAAAGGCAAAAAGAGAATGCTCTGTATTAGAGCATCTTATTATTCCACTGCTGCTTGCATACAACACTGAAATGACCCCTCAATATTGGATGACTTTAGAAGCAATGTCCCTAAACAGATATAAATACTAACAAAAAGCAAAACAACAGGTTGCGCCAGATAGCGTGATTCTGCAAAATGTGTAAGATATGAATTGCACCAAAGTGGTTACTTACATTTGAGAGGGCACTATGTAGCAGTGAGACACAAACAAAATGGTTGAATAAAAACTTACTTTTATTAAAAACAATGGAACTGAGTTTTTATTCAACCATTTGTTGGTCTGTGGTGTGTGCGCTCACCATATAGACAAGAGACCACTTTTATCAACTCACTAGCAGGGGAGCTATGTGCCTGGAAGATTTGTGGTGCCCCGTGTTGTTTTGCTTTTTATAGACCTGTTCAGTTATAGACAGTGCCAGGAGGTAGCAGCCTATAGCTTCTGCATGGAGGCCTTGCCATTAATAATATTCTCTGCATGGATCAATTATTTTGTGCCATTAGTGACCTTATGGGGTCGATTTAACAAACCCTTTCGCCAGGCAAAGCCTGCCTACGACTGCAGGTTCTCACAATAAAACCTGCAATCCGTATTTAACAAGCAGCGGTCATCAGACCACTGCTTCCCTAACCTTTCACCACTTCTTAGGTGGCGAATACTTTTGGGTGCCCCCTCATATTTTACCTCTTTTCTAGGGGAATTTATTTTTTATAAACACAACGAGCTCAATCAATTAAAGTTAAGAAATTGATAATAAACAGTTTACACTAATAAAAATTGGTGAGCTCAATAACCCAACAAAGACACATGCTTACTTTACTCATAGACAACAGGCTATTTGCACTCATGTCACCTATTAGCCTCACTACACAATATTAAAAGGGATCAGTCCATCGATATACATGTCCTTCAATCCATGATGCCATATAGTTTGCCTTTAATCATGTAAATTTCTTTTTTATAATATCACAAATTTACATGAAGTTTTAAATGTCTTGCTCAGTGTGTTAGAATGGAAACTATGAACTACATGTTTGTAGCTAAACAGAACAATATGTGCAAGCAAAATAGTGATACAACTTTCATAAGAGCACACAGTCATTAGATACTTACATTTCTGGTTATTGTGTAAACAAGGGTTTTATACGATATAGATCATAAGAAGCACCACAAGGCACAGTATTCTGTGTGCACACTGCAGTTATCTCACCTTTTCCTAGTTGCACAAATCCAAGGATGATGATTAAACAAAGGGCGAGCAGCTTGGCTGCAGCAAATGCGTCCTGCACTCTGGTGGCAGCTTTTACACTGTAACAGTTGATGGCAGTCAGTAACACTGGGAAGCAAAGAACATAAAGAGGAGTTATTACATGAGTAAGAAGCAATACATTATTTTCTACAGTTAAAAGTATTACAAAGTAAGACTAACATAAAACATCAAGAAAATATGTGTTATGTGTTCTTAGTGAACATATCCTCCTTCTTTGTAGGGTCACGGTGTTTATTATAATACCATTAAAGGGAAATTAAAGTAATTTTTTGCAACTAGGAGGACATTTAAATATATATATATATATATATATATATATATATATATATATATATATATATATATATATATATATATATATATATATATATATATATATATATATAATATATATATTATAAATGAATGTTCCTGTACTAAAAAAACATTTTCTTTTTAATTTTATGATTATGAGGTGTGTCCCTGTCGACCAATAGAGATGTTTATTTTGCTTATCAGACAGAGATCTTCTATCCTACCAACCAGTACGGAAACTTATGTCAAATAAAAATAAACAGTTTCAGTAACTGTTTTCTTGGCACAAACTATTTTAATTTTTTTAACTTGTGCTCTTTTATATATATAAAATTGTTAGTTTAGTGTCCCTTTAAATAGCAGCCCTGCTAGATGTTTCCCCTCATGTTGCCCTCTTCTCTTGTAAAGTAAATAAACTGATAAATCAAATCAGAACTACCAGTTCTATTTTGTCAAGTGAGAAGCCGCTGAGGACCGGTTCTTTGTTGCTGTACCAATTACCTGTGGGCTATTAGCCATCTTCTCTTTAAAGCCCCTAAGACAGACAAAGCTTCTACAGACACATCATGAATATGGAACGACAGGAACATTCAGATTTAATTCTCTATTCATGATAAAGTAGTTAAGAGATCCCTTCATTTACAGAACAATTCTTAATGAAATTGATATTTATTAATCAAGTGCTTGACAAACCCTGGGAGATCCAGGGATGTCTAATGTTTTGGACTACTCTACATCTATCTATCTATCTATCTATCTATCTTATCTACCATCTATCTATCTTATCTACCATCTATCTATCTATCTATCTATCTATCCAAACACCTTTGTCTGATTCACAAAAAAAAGTATATGTCTGGCTCCTCAATATTCTTGCTGGCTTCTTAATTTGAAATTAATGTGTGAACCCCTGTATAAACCATTATCCCTGAACACCTATTGCTGTAAAGGTATTACACACATGCCTTGTATGCAGTTATTGTTCTATGTGTTTAACCCCTGCAAATAGATAAAACACACATTTAAAGTCCTACTTAGAAGCTGTAGAGAACTGCGGATCCCGAGCTGGAAACAGCTGCTAATTTGTCACACAACCCGTGTCACAAACTGTAATGACACCAACAGCTAAACTGACTCATGAAGACATCCTGTTAACACAACGAATACAAGAAGCCTTTTTACCATACGTAACAAACAAACCACCCTGATTATATAGCCCGTCCTTTTCACAACCAGCAAAGCAAATGCACTTTGTAGGATCAATACTTTAGCATATTTAGCTTGGCTGATAGAAGCTTTCAACTTAAAGGGATACGAAACACAAAAATGTTCTTCTGTGATTCAGACATTTCATATCATTTGAAAAAAAGTTCGTAATTAACTTCTATTATCAAATTTGCTTCGTTCCTATGATATTCTGTGTTGAAGAGATACATAGGTAGGCCTCTGGAGCACTAGATGGCAGGAAATAGTGCTAAGGCTAAGGAACTTTGAGTTTCTCCCTAGTGGTTGATGTAAGCCACTGAGGTGATGTTGTCCGACTGAAACCTGAAAAAAGGCTAAGGACAATTGAGGCCAAGCCATCAGAACATTGTATCTCAATTCCAAGATATTTATGCGGAGAGCAGACTCCTCCCGAGTCCATAGTCCCTGCGCCTTTAACGAGTCCCAGACTGCTGCCCAGCCTAGCAGGCTGGCGTCCATGGTCACAATCACCCAGGAAGGTCTCCGGAAGCATGTGCCCCAAGACAGATGGTCCTGAGAAAGCCACAACGGGAGAGAGTCTCTTGTTGACTGGTTTAGATCTATCCTCTGAGACAGATCCGAATGGTCTCCGTTCCATTGTCTGAACATGCATAATTGCAGAGCTCTCAAATGTAATAGAGCAAAGGGAATGATGTCCATGGAAGCGACCATCAGACCAATTACCTCCATACTATGGGGCCTAGTTATCAAGCCGTCAACCTCAAATACGCTGCGTATTCCGCAGCGTATTTGTGGCGAGGCTGATACGCCTTAGTTATCAAAGGCTCGAGACCGGCAAAAGTAGAATTTTGTGACGTAAGCTTCGATCCGCCGGACTCAGTCCGACACAGATCGATTCTTACGTCACTCCAGATGTTCCGCACACAAGTGCGGCACATTCTCACTACTTTTGCTAGCTATCAAAAAACTAGCAGGTACGCTCGGCACTTTTACGGCCCAGCGTACCTGGTTTTCAAAGCGCCAGCCTGGAGGCGGCGGATCCCATAGGAATCAATGGGAGTCTGACCATAGCGAAAGTACAAGTTCGCTGCTGACAGACATCCCATTGATTTCTATGGGAGCTGTCTACACCTAACACCCTAACATGTACCCCGAGTCTAAACACCACTAATCTGACCCCCCCTACACCGCCGCAACTAAATAAAGTTATTACCCCCTAAACCGCCGCTCCCGGAGCCCACCGCAAGCTACTCTATACATATTAACCCCTAAACCGCCGCTCCCGGAGCCCACCGCAACTATAATAAATGTATTAACCCCTAAACCGCCGCTCCCTGAACCCGCCGCAACCTATATTAAATGTATTAACCCCTATCCTGCCCCCCCTACACCGTCGCCACCTATAATACATTTATTAACCCCTAATCTGCCCCCCCTACACCGTCGCAACCTATAATAAATTTATTAACCCCTATCCTGCCCCCCACTACGCCGCCGCCACTGTAATAAAATTATTAACCCCTAAACCTAACCCTAACCCTAACGCCCCCTAACTTAAATATTAATTAAATAAATCTAAATAAATTAACTCTTATTAACTAAATGAATCCTATTTAAAACTAAATACTTACCTTTAAAATAAACCCTAATATAGCTACAATATAAATAATAATTATATTCTAGCTATCTTAGGATTTATTTTTATTTTACAGGTACCTTTCAATTTATTTTAACCATGTACAATAGCTATTAAATAGTTATTAACTATTTAATAGCTTACCTAGCTAAAATAAAGAGAAATGTACCTGTGAAATAAATCCTAACCTAAGTTACAATTACACCTAACACTACACTATACTTTAATAAATTATTCCTATTTAAAAATAAATACTTACCTGTAAAATAAACCCTAAGATAGCTACAATGTAATTAATAATTATATTATAGCTATCTTAGGATTTATATTTATTTTACAGGTAACTTTGTATTTATTTTAGCTAGTTAGAATAGTTATTAAATAGTTATTAACTATTTAATAACTACCTAGCTAAAAGAAATACAAAATTACCTGTAAAATAAATCCTAACTTAAGTTACAATTAAACCTAATACTACACTATCATTAAATTAACTAAATAAACTACCTACAAATAACTACAATTAAATACAATTACATAAACTAACTAAAGTACAAAAAATAAAAAAAGCTAAGTTACAAAAAATAAAAAATTAAGTTACAAACATGTTAAAAATATTACAACAATTTTAAGCTACTTACACCTAATCTAAGCCCCCTAATAAAATAACAAACCCCCCCAAAATAAAAAAAATCCCTACCCTATTCTAAATTACATAAATTTCAAAGCTCTTTTACCTTACCAGCCCTTAAAAGGGCCATTTGTGGGGGCATGCCCCAAAAAGTTCAGCTCTTTTGCCTGTAAAATAAAAATACAACCCCCCCCCCAACATTAAAACCCACCACCCACATACCCCTAATCTAACCCAAACCCCCCTTACAAAAACCTAACACTAATCCCCTGAAGATCATCCTACCTTGAGTCGTCTTCACTCAGCCGAGCCACCGATGGAACTGAAGAGGACATCCGGAGCGGAAGAAGTTAATCCTCCAAGCGGCGCTGAAGAAATCTTCCATCCGATGAAGTCATCATCCAGGCGGCGCTGAAGAAGTCTTCGATCCGGCCGATGTCATCTTCAAAGAGGCGCTGAAGAGGTCTTCTATCCGGGCGAAGTCATCTTCCAAGCCGGGTCTTGAATCTTCCTTCCGCCGACGCGGAACCACCTTCTTCACCGACGGACTACTACGAATGACGGCTCCTTTAAGGGACGTCATCCAAGATGGCGTCCCCTCAATTCCGATTGGCTGATAGGATTCTATCAGCCAATCGGAATTAAGGTAGGAAAATCTGATTGGCTGATGGAATCAGCCAATCAGATTCAAGTTCAATCCGATTGGCTGATCCAATCAGCCAATCAGATTGAGCTCGCATTCTATTGGCTGATCGGAACAGCCAATAGAATGCGAGCTCAATCTGATTGGCTGATTCCATCAGCCAATCAGATTTTCCTACCTTAATTCCGATTGGCTGATAGAATCCTATCAGCCAATCGGAATTGAGGGGACGCCATCTTGGATGACGTCCCTTAAAGGAGCCGTCATTCGTCGTAGTCCGTCGGTGAAGAAGGTGGTTCCGCATCGGCGGAAGGAAGATTCAAGACCCGGCTTGGAAGATGACTTCGCCCGGATAGAAGACCTCTTCAGCGCCTCTTTGAAGATGACATCGGCCGGATCGAAGACTTCTTCAGCGCCGCCTGGATGATGACTTCATCGGATGGAAGATTTCTTCAGCGCCGCTTGGAGGATTAACTTCTTCCGCTCCGGATGTCCTCTTCAGTTCCATCGGTGGCTCGGCTGAGTGAAGACGACTCAAGGTAGGATGATCTTCAGGGGATTAGTGTTAGGTTTTTGTAAGGGGGGTTTGGGTTAGATTAGGGGTATGTGGGTGGTGGGTTTTAATGTTGGGGGGGGTTGTATTTTTATTTTACAGGCAAAAGAGCTGAACTTTTTGGGGCATGCCCCCACAAATGGCCCTTTTAAGGGCTGGTAAGGTAAAAGAGCTTTGAAATTTATGTAATTTAGAATAGGGTAGGGATTTTTTTTATTTTGGGGGGGTTTGTTATTTTATTAGGGGGCTTAGATTAGGTGTAAGTAGCTTAAAATTGTTGTAATATTTTTAACATGTTTGTAACTTAATTTTTTATTTTTTGTAACTTAGCTTTTTTTATTTTTTGTACTTTAGTTAGTTTATGTAATTGTATTTCATTGTAGTTCTTTGTAGGTAGTTTATTTAGTTAATTTAATGATAGTGTAGTATTAGGTTTAATTGTAACTTAAGTTAGGATTTATTTTACAGGTAATTTTATATTTCTTTTAGCTAGGTAGTTATTAAATAGTTAATAACTATTTAATAACTATTCTAACTAGCTAAAATAAATACAAAGTTACCTGTAAAATAAATATAAATCCTAAGATAGCTAGAATATAATTATTAATTATATTGTAGCTATCTTAGGGTTTATTTTACAGGTAAGTATTTAGTTTAAATAGGAATAATTTATTAAAGTATAGTGTAGTGTTAGGTGTAATTGTAACTTAGGTTAGGATTTATTTCACAGGTACATTTCTCTTTATTTTAGCTAGGTAAGCTATTAAATAGTTAATAACTATTTAATAGTTATTGTACATGGTTAAAATAAATTGAAAGGTACCTGTAAAATAAAAATAAATCTTAAGATAGCTAGAATATAATTATTATTTATATTGTAGCTATATTAGGGTTTATTTTAAAGGTAAGTATTTAGTTTTAAATAGGATTCATTTAGTTAATAAGAGTTAATTTATTTAGATTTATTTAATTAATATTTAAGTTAGGGGGGCGTTATGGTTAGGGTTAGACTTAGGTTTAGGGGTTAATCATTTTATTACAGTGGCGGCGGCGTAGTGGGGGGCAGGATAGGGGTTAATAAATTTATTATAGGTTGCGGCGGGTTCATGGAGCGGCGGTTTAGGGGTTAAACTATTTATTTAGTTGCGGAGAGGTGCGGGATCAGCAGGATAGGGGTTAATAATTTTATAATAGAGGGCGACGGTATAGGGGGGGCAGGATAGGGGTTACTAGGTATAATGTAGGTGGCAGCGGTGTCCGGGAGCGGCGGTTTAGGGGTTAATACATTTATCAGAGTTGCGGCAGGGTCTAGGAGCGGCGGTTTAGGGGTTAGTAACTTTATTGAGTTGCGGGGGGCTCCGGGGGCGCCGGTATAGGGGGTAGAACAGTGCAGTTTAGTGTGAGTGCTTAGTGACAGGCTAGCAATAAAGCTGGGAAAAAGCCGAAGGGCAGCGAGATCGGATGAGTGATAACTGTCACAGTCCGCTGCTCATCGCCCCGCGGCTTTTTGACAGCTTTATTTGATAACTTAGGCGTATTTTTTCAGGTCCGCGGCGGCGAAGGTAGGCGAGCTTAGGCGGACGTATTGGGCCGGCGAAGCCAGAAAAGTAGACGGCTTGATAACTAGCCCCCATTGAGCCACTGATGGCCGAACAGTAGACTGTAGAGAGATGCAAGAGGAGAGAATTCTGGATTTTCTGACCTCCGTCAGAAAAAATTTCATAGATAGGAAATCTATTATGGTCCCTAAGAAAAGTACCCTTGTAGCTGAAACAAGGGAACTCTTTTCGAGATTCACTTTCCAACCGTGGGAACGTAGAAAAGACAACAAGATCTCTGTATGAGAGTTTGCTTGTTGAAAAGATGGCGCCTGAACCAATATGTCGTCCAGGTAGGGCGCCACTGCAATTCCCTGAGATCTGATCACTGCCAAGAGAGCCCCCAGAACCTTTGAGAAAATTCTGAGGGCTGTGGCAAACCAAACGGAAGAGCCACAAACTGAAAGTGTTTGTCTAGAAAGGCGAATCTCAGGAATTTGTGATGGTCCCTGTGAATGGGAACATGAAGGTACGCGTCCTTCAGGTCTATGGTCGCCATGAACTGACCCTCTTGGACCAAAGGAAGAATATAACAAATGGTTTCTATTTTGAAGGACGGTACCCTGAGAATCTTGTTGAGGCACTTTAGGTCTAAAATGGGTCAAAAAGTTCCCTCTTTTTTGGGCACCACAAACAGATTTGAATAGAATCCTAGACCCTGTTCCCTTACTGGAACAATTACTTACAGGGAGGAAAGGTGGAATCTGCCCCTGGGAGGCGAAAGTTTTGAATTCTATTTTGTAACCCTGATATACTATGTCCACAGCGGAGTCTCTGCTAAAATTGATTCAGACAAGGCGTCCCACCAATAAGATGCCGCACTTGCTACTTTGGCAAAACAAACTACAGGCTGCCATTAAAGACCTTGATAAACATACATCTTCTTCAAATGAGCTTCCAGCTTTTTGTCCATGGAATCCTTAAAGGAGCAGCTATCCTCTATATGGATCGTAGTTCTCTTAGCCAGAGTAGAAATAGCCCCTTCTACTTTAGGCACCGTGCTCCAAGAATCTTTAAGGTAATCAGCAACAGGAAACATCTTTTTAAATACGGGAGACCTGGAGAAAGAAATCCCTGGCTTCTCCCATTCCTGTGAAATAATCTCCGTCACAAGGAACATTATAATATTTATTAAGTTTACTAGACTTCTTAGGGTTGACAACGACAGAAGTATCGGAGTCGTCCAAAGTAGCCAATACCTCCTTTAACAGTACACAAAGGTGTTCAAGCATAAATCTGAAGTTTACTTCTTCAGTATCAGATGAAGGAATAATACTGTCCGAATCTGAGATTTTACTCTCAGATGCTACTGACGTATCCTCTTCATCAGACTTATGAGGAATGGCAACCTACGTAGCAGTAGGTGGAACAGAAACCTTACTATCTGAATGTCTAATTTTCCTCTTGCGTTTGTCCAGCATAGGAAAAGCAGATAATGCCGCAGATACCGCAGAAGATACCTGTGCAGCAAAATCTGCAGGCAAATAAACTCCTCCAGGAGGCTGAGAGGAACTGCAGGGCACTGTATGTGACGCCATAGAGGCTTGGGACGTTTGAGGAGAAAGCTGTGGCATTGCCTAAATAGCATCACCCTGAGAGACACTGGGCTCAGCGGGCAACAATGGGCAACAATTTATCTTTAAATTGAAGTGTTCTAGCTAAGCATGCAGCACAGAATTGCATAGGCAAAACAATTTGTGTCTCTAGGCATAACAAGCATTTGTCAAAAGACACAGTCTTCCATGTCCATAATACTAAATAAAAAATTCTCCAAATTGTAGAAATGTTTTAAATACACTGTCACTTTAAGATTTTTTAATACCACAGCCACTTAACGTTATGCAAAAATTCTTTAAAATAATAAACCAATCAGGCCTCCTACACCTCAGACAGGCTGAGGTGCCTTACCGTAACACTTATACACAATTTGGCTGCCAGAAGTCTCTAAAACGATCATATAGTAGATTGACACTGAAGAGACTTAAATTCAATTACGCTGCTCCGCTCCGTGAATATCGGACAGCACAGAGAAGTCACATGACTGGCAGAGAGAGTAAACTTTGCATCAAGTAAAAGGCGCACGTTTCCTTCTGCCTACAACCCCGGAGATAAATTTACACAAACGCTCAAGCAGTCTGTCAGTTAGTTTTCTTTGCTTGCTTCGCTAGAACAGGCTAACTGCCAAATTTTAAGTTTATTCATAAATCCCTGTATAAAACATAAGCCCCACACACATACTAATAAAAGTATTTCAACAAAATTAGCCCAAAGAGGAAAAACGTCCCAATAAAGGGAAGATTAACCCCTAATCTCAACATACATAATGTGCCTGCCCACTGCCAAAGAGAATCCTGTATAAAGGATTTTAAAAATGTGCTCATCTACTGCATATGACATATTCTTCTGAAGTGCAAGTCTCCAAGATATAGAAGACAAAAGCACTTACCTGCAGTCTAGCTGTCTGGCAGGAAGACAGCTCACAAGGCGTGAAAGGACACATACTCGTTACAGAGACCTGTAGAAAAAGAAAGAAGACAGTAACCAACTCTGGCTTTCTATACCATGGGCAGCAATGTGTTAGGAAACAAAGCAAGGACTACTTCATAACTTCCTAACTGCTTAAAAGCCACCACTACTCTACTGAAGAGATTGACGTGGACTCAGCTAAACCCAAATCCTTGCTTGCAGGGAAAAGTACCCGAAAAAGGAATTCATTTCTTCAGACACCAAACTTCACCTCCTCCATTGACAGAGGCAAAGAGAATGACTGGGGATTATGGGTAGGGGAGTGACACTTAACAGCATTGCTGTGGTGCTCTTTGCCTCCTCCTGCTGGCCAGTAGTGATATTCCCACTATTAATTGAATGATGTTGTGGACTCTACATATCTTAAAAAAGAAAATTTGCCATCTTTTTTTTTTTTTTTTACATTTGTCCACATACAAATGCACATGTCTATGTATTGCTTTCAGTCATTGCCAGTAGAATCATAAAATAAGTTTAAAAAAATGCTTATTCCATCTAGCCTGTGCATATTGTTATCAGGCTGGACCTTATTTGAACTTTTGGCCTTGGTATGCTCTGGATAACAGGCTTATCTCAAGAATTTCTAAACATCTTTGATAATTGTGCTGTAACATTATTCTGTGAATCTACTTTCTTATTCACTAGTTTGCCTGATTCATATAACTTTTTTCTTCAAGGGATGTTAAACAGTAAATACATGCTAGACATTATTCTAAGATTAGTCTAAGAATAATATGTATATGTATTTTTACAATTATATTAATTGTTTCAATATTGAAAATAAAAGTATAAAGGTTTAATTTCTATAAAATATTTTAGTTTCTATAAAGTAGTAAGTAAAGTGCTGTCATGTTTGAACTAGTTTTCTATTTATCAGTGTTTGTGTAAACAAGTCTGTGTGGAAACCTTTTTAGATAATCCTATGTTCCACATAGTCTTGTTTGGACAGCCTATTTTAATATATATATATATATATATATATATATATATATATTTTAATAGCCTTAATAATGACAATAATAATAATGGACTTTGCTCAGCGTACCTTGATGAAGTAGTACCTATGTCCAAGCTTCTGCCTCATGCTGGGGTCCCCCAGCTGTCAGCTTTGACAGCCAAGACTGCAGCCAGAGGCAGCAAGAATCTGCCTTCATATGGTTGAACTGAAAGTTCTTCCTACGCTATATGAAAGCAGATCGCTGATGGAGGAGGAGGGGTGTGTCGAATGTTTACACATGCTGTTTTGCTTTTCACAACAGGGGAAGTTTTAGGGCTTTTTTTTTTATTTAATTTTTTTTTCTGTAGTATAGGGTACCCTGACCCCCCCTTTCCTAATGATACTAATAAGTTAACAATGTTTCCGTAGTGTAGTGGCCACCCTCACCCTCCCCACTTCCCTGTCCAAGCGATCATACTGTAGGGCCCCCTCTCAAAATCCCTTTGCTGTAGTGTAGTGAGCTCATCCACCCCTCCCTCCTGAAATGATACCCAAGGCTATGTCACCTGGTGAAAATGTTGACTACATTGAAATAGAGATAGTGTAAACACTATTAATACTATTGTCCTAAGGGGATGTCTAAGAGCACTGCAATGAATTTCTACCAACGGCTAAATGAGGATGGTAAACTTCTACATTACAGAGGCATTTGCCATCTAAAAACAGTCAACATTCTAACCAAGTGACTTTATCTTGGGGGATATTTTCATGTTATTGTTAAGTTGCCTGCTGCAACATTTCACAAATGGCATTTTGTCACAATCATACTGGAACAATTTAATAGTAAACTTGCAGTATGTAACATGCTTACAGCTCATTACCTCTGAAGTAGTGTGGTGCTCACATTATGTTAGTAAGAGTATTGTTTACAAAGGCAGTAACATAAAGATCTCTCTTTAAAACTACACTGAGACAGATTTTAAACTACGCAGCCTCTGATTTGAATCAGAAGTAGGGATAGGCGAATGTTTAGCAGCATTTGAAAAATTAAACAAATTTTAACACATTCATTCGTTCGTTACAAATTTTGAATGTTTGTGCATTTTAGCATTTGTTTAATGTTATATTATTTCTAATGCTTTCTTTAAATGTAATATTCGATTTAAATTTTTCTAATAACTCGATTCGAATTATGCAATATTCGAAAAATTCTAATTTATATATTTGCAATAGTATTTCTAATGCTCTCTTTAAAGTGAAAGTCAATCCTAGCGTTGTACAAACGCTAGGATTGACTATTGAAACAAATAAAGGGGACTTTCATTCATGAAGTATAAGATACTTCATGTAGAAAGCTCCTTTATTTGTTTCAACCGATCACTGTTCTTAGCTGCTACAGCAGCCCACGGCTGAAATTTTTTTTTGCTAAGAGGTGACTTTTTTTTTTTTTAAGGATTTTATTCGATACACAAAATATTACAATGACATAAATAAAACAAAACAAAAGAGAAACAATAAGCTTTTCGACCTTTTACATATCCAGGGACTTAGACCAAACACGAAAATAACATTTGTACATAAAAATAAATCAAATACATCTTCTACATCCATTATTTATCCCTTTTTCAGTGCAAAATTGGACTTAATCTCTATTTATATATTACAATAATCTGTGCCAAAAAACTCTTAGGACACAGCGAGAAGAAGACATTTTTTTTTATAAAACAACCCCCTACCCCCTCTCCCCCCCCCCCCCAGCGGTGTTGTCGCCCCCTCCCCAACCCCCTACCCCGGGGACCCCATTCTGGCTGACCCTGGGAAGAGGTGACTTTTTTACCTCTTAGCCAATAGCCATGCGGTAAATCCGGCTTGGCGTCCATGGGAGCCGGATTTACTGCATGGCTATTGGCTAAGAGGTGAAAACGTCACCTCTTAGCAAAAAAAAAATTTCAGCCGTGGGCTGCTGAAGCAGTTTAGAGCAGTGATCGGTTGAAACAAATAAAGGAGCTTTCTACATGAAGTATCTTATACTTCATGAATGAAAGTCCCCTTTATTTGTTTGAATAGTCAATACTAGCATTTGCACAACGCTAGGATTGATTTTCACTTTAAATGTAATATTCGAAATATGCAATATTAGAAAAAGAAATATTCAAATTGATATATTTGTATCTATTATGTATCAATTACTAAATTCCCTACCACATGAACTATTCAACTTCTGAATAGCATTCGTTAAATCGAATGTTACATTAGAAAATTTGAATGTGGGCATTCGATCTAATTATGAACATTCGATTTTGAAATTGACATTTGAAAACTATAAATAGCATTCGTTTATAGAATTTTTAAGAATATTTGTTCTTAGCAACATTCGATTATGTAAATCGAATTTCTACAATAACATTTGTTCTAACATTCAAATTCTAATATAAACACATTCGCCCATCCCTAGTTAAAGGGACTGGCTGGCTTGTCTCACTGGGCAACACTTACTAAGTGGTTTCCCCCAGTTTCACTGGCTTCACTAGCTTAACCAGTTCATTTTACTTTAAACTGATTATTTCTAATACAATACAGAAATGGACTGACCTTCAGAGAATCTGTTGCACATAGAAACATAGGAACTTGGAATGCTGGAGAGGCCGGTAGCAAACTGACTTACTGACCATCACTAACAAGTTGCCTGAGGCCTTGAATTCATTACTTTCTAGATCAGCACTTTTTCCTGGATATTTGTACTACATAGTGTTAGATAGCCACTTGAGTAAGGAGAATAAGAATGTGTGCGCCTCCACCGTCCCTCCTTGAAATAAGGTGATAACTGTGAGGGACAGTAATTACTTGCTCCATTCAACAAGAGAGGGGAAAGAGAGAAAGAGATATGTACAAAGTTGCAGAGGACAAGTAAATAATTTGCACCTGGGCTCACCTTACATTCTAGCCCATTATCTTCAAATCCCAATTGCTATTTTTTTTTTTATTGAAAAACTCAGTTACAGAATCCCAAAAATTGTTTTTTTTTTTTTTTGTTTTTTTTTTAGGCTTTAAAATAAAATATATTTTATTATTATATATTTTAAAAACTGTTTACTGTCCATTTAAACTTTCATGATTCAAATAGAGGATGTAGTTTTTTTTTTGTTTTTTTTTTTATATAATTTTTATTGAGGTTGAAAATATAAACAATACAATTTTGCCTTGTGAAAAGCCAAAGCGAAACAAGTTACAATGGACAAGAATATTAATATACATGGCATTGTAAAAGTTATATTCAAAGGGCATGTATAACAATACCCATTGGTATATAGGTATATAATGCTGCTTATGTGTCAAAATAAAGCACAAAATAAACCTCAGTTTTTCCTTGGTATGTAAGAAATAAGCAGCCCCCTTAGCTATTTTATAGACATCAAATTAAGTGTAAACTCCCTCAATGATACACAATGGCCTCTCTTGGACCATCAAGGATTTAAATCACACAATAGTGGGGAGACTTTGGGGGGAACAACGAAGGGACACCTTTTAATGGATATATGTAGCACAACAACCATGTTTATGGATATACACTAAAAATAATATAGGGAAGCTTAGTCTATCTTAGAGTCCACTATAGAGAGCAAGATGAAATAGAACAATAGTCCCTCTACTGGTTAAATAAGAATGGGGAATCAAATACGTAGTCTCCTTCTACCCTATACCCAACTATACCATTTTGGTGCGCCTGGCGATATACTGATGTTGAAAGTCTCACAAGTTGTAACTAGTATATTAATAAACTGGACTGGCAGGGGGAACCCATAGGCCTTCACCTATAAGCTATAATAAATGTTTCCTAGGTTAATTAGTGAGCCTCCATACATTAAGTACAGTATACACTTATTTAGACGACATACAACCCCTAATGTGAAGTAGACATTAACAATATATTAATAATGGATCCTTGTACTACAGTCATATTTAGATATCTGTGGAGCAATGATTCCATAGCATTAAGTCCGTGAGAGCATGAGACTAACCTTAATGGCTTTGAGGCTAAACATATACATATACAATCCTGCTCTTAACATGCTTAGGTATGCTTCTCCCGCCAGTACTCTGGCCCTAGTGTTACTAAGGAGAGCTGACCTTAATGCACCCGGAATAAAAAGATAGAAGGAAACAGAACAAACCATTGTTTTTTTTTTTTGGAAGGTGAACTGATGCTAAATGTATGTGTGCTTAAAATATTTATGAAATAATAACTCCCATGATGTTGCTGAAAAAAACAAACATACATTTTTGGCAATGACTAACCAGCACTGAAACTGATGATAAAATGGAATGAGTGAAAATTAAGATAGAGGGTGGAGAGTGTCAAAGAGAGATAGAGAGAAGGAAAGAGAGGCGGAAAAAGAGAAAATATAAAAAAAACATTAGTAGCCAGAACAAGTATGTGGCTCTAGGACTCCTGGGTATTAATTCTTAGGACATATATGATTATTAATAAAGTTTTTTTTTTTGACTACCATTCTAAGACTGCTAAATGCCCAACTAAAACCTAGGTAGGCTCATATGCTAATTTCTGAAACCTTGATAGGTCACCTCTAATCTGATCTGAATGCATTTGCCACTAGAGGTGTTAGTTCATGTGTGTCATATAGATAACATTGAGCCCACACACATGAGGTTACCTGGGAGTCAGCACTGATTGGCTAAAATGCAAGTCTGTCAAAAGAGGCTTAGATACAAGGTAATCACAGAGGTAAAATGTGCATTATTATAACAGTACTGGTTATGCAAAACTGGGTAATGAAGGGATTATCTATCTTTTTAAACAACAAAAATTCTGGTGTTGACTGTCCCTATAAAGAGACAGTTTACCCAAAAAATTTCTCCCCTTTAATTTGTTCCCAATGACCCATTTTACCTGCTGGAGTGTATAAAATTGTTTACAAGCAGCTCATTTACCCTTATTTTGGCATCTAAAATGGCTGATTTAGCCTGTTGTATCCCCACCTATACTGAATGTTTCTATACTTAAAGGGACAGTCTAGTCCAAAATACACTTTCATGATTCAGATAGAGAATGTAATTTTAAACAATTTTCAAATTTACTTTTATCACCAATTTTGCTTTGTTTTCTTGGTATTCTTAGTTGAAAGCTAAACCTAGGAGGTTCATATGCTAAGTTCTAAGCCTTTAAAGGCCGCCTCTTCTCTCAGGGCATTTTGACAGTTTTTCACCACTAGAGGGTGTTAGTTCATGTGTGTCATATAGATAACACTGTGCTCACGCACGTGGAGTTCAGGTGAGCCAGCTCTGTTTGGCTAAAATGGATGTCTGTCAAAAGAACTGAAATAAGGGGGCAGTTTGCAGAGGATTATATACAAGGTAATCACAAAGGGAAGCAAGTGTATTAATATAACTGTGTTGGTTGTGCAAAGCTGGGGAATGGGTAATAAAGGGATTATCTATATTTTTAAACAATAACAATTCTGGTGTAGACTGTCCCTTTAAATATAGGGTATTGACAAACAGTGTAAACACAATTTTGACTTCAGTGTCCCTTTAAAACCCTTAGGTTAATGAGATCCAGTACATGCAGTACATTACACTTTCTCTACTACTCCTCCCTTACAGTCCTTTCCATGGCTTTTACACTTATTGTAGAAAATGTGTACTGCTTTCCACATGCTAAATTCACAACTTCACAAATTCTGCCTATAGCATGTAAAAAATGTAGATTTAGGTTCTTGCTGCTCACAAATGATGTCATAAAGCAAATACCACTGGGCTGGAACTGAGCAGAGGAAGCATGCAATGCAAATTTATAGGCGCCAAGAGCTGTATGACTCAGTAATAATCTCCTGGATATGGAGGACGATTCCATTTATTCATCTAAAACAAACACAGATAATCAGGCATGTGCAAAATAATTACATAAGTTTCTGAGTTTAAAGCGGCAATAAACTTAAAGGGACAGTCTACACTAAAATTGTTATTGTTTAAAAAGATAGATAATGCCATTACCACCCATCCCTAAGCTTTGCACAACCAACATTGATATATTAATATACTTAATAACATTTAAACCTCTAAATTTCTGCCTGTTTCTAAGCCACTATAGTCAGCCTCTTAATCACATACTTTTTGTATTTGCTTTTCACAACAGGAGACTGCTAGTTCATGTGGGTCATATAGATAACATTGTGATCACGCCCAAGGAGTTATTTAAGTGTCAGCACAACACAGCACTAATTGACTAAAATGCAAGTCAATAGATAATAAATAAAATGTCATGTGATCAGGGGGCTGTCAGAAGAGGCTTAGATACAAGGTAATCACAGAGGTAAAAAGTATATTAATATAACTGTGTTGGTTATGCAAAACTGGGGAATGGGTAATAAAAGGAATATCTATCCTTTAAAACAATAAAAATTCTATTGTAGACTGTCCCTTTAATATGTAACCTCCCCATTAAGGGCCAGATTACGAGTGGAGCGCTATCTTAACGCGCGCCTGTAAAATGTTCCTCTTTACAGTTGCACGTTAAATAACCAACCATTACAATTGGCTGGTTCATGCTACTGCAAGCTTGCGGTTTCACATATATATTTATTTATTGCTGCCCAAGGGTGCATGAATTGCCCCCTGCACAGCGCTAGGTTGTTTGCTGTGGCTGCCGGCATTAAATCAAGGCTCCCATTAGAGCCTATATGGAAGCGCACTCTCGTGAGCACTTGGCTTGCATCCGCATTGCACTGTGCTTATAATACCAGCGCACATTTATGTGCAATGGCATTACTGAGTGAAGCTCATTTAAGCGCAGTATTGGGCTCCACTTGTAATCTAGCCCTAAATGTTAAAAGAAAATAAAAGAACATGCAATATACATTGAAATTATTTTTCCCCAGCTTTTGATCTAAAATACCTCTGAAAAGTGTGTTTGATCCACTTCCTCCAGTCAGGGTAAGTGCCTTCATAATACTTATGTATGTGGCATTTTATCAGACTGCAACATTTACATCTGTCCCTAACGCGCCACAGTTAAGAGGAAAAGGAAGAGGGATTGCACCAGGTGTATCTCTGAAATACTTATGATTTGCAACAACTTGCAAATTGTAGTAACAAAATAACTGTGTTAAATGATTTAAATACACGTTTTACTAATTACCTTGTATCTATGCCTCTGCAAACTGCCCCCTTATTTCAGTTCTTTTGACAGACTTGCATTTTAGCCAATCAGTACTGACTCCTAGGTAACTTCACGTGCGTGAGTTCTATGTTATCTATATGACGCACATGAACTAGTGGTGAAAAACTGTCAAAATGCATTCCGATTAGAGGCGACCTTCAAGGTCTAAGAAATTAGCACATGAGCCTACCTAGGTTTATCTTTCAACTAAGAATACCAAAAGAACAAAGCAAAATTGGTGATAAAAGTAATTTGGAAAGTTGTTTAAAATTACATGCCCTATCTGAATCATGAAACTTTATTTTGGACTTGACTGTCCCTTTAATTGATGTTATTTGCTCAAAGTTTACTGCCCCTTTAACTACCCCCTTCCTGAATATATCCTTACTAACTCTAAAATAGATATTAAAATAGATATTTACAGAATTGCAAACTACAAACAACTAAGGATTTATATTTCACTAAATATCTGAGCTAATAAACTCAACAAAGGGAAATTGTGTGCTGTAATGCACTATGTTTTGTTCTATTTATACTGGAGTTGTACTGCAGTTAATAACAATAAAGTGTATGGACTTCCCACTCCGTCATAAAGAAAGCAAGAAATATTATGAATGGTGAAGTTCCATTGTACAGTATTCATGAATGTACAAAAAAATAATGGGGTCATTAAGAAACAGCCAGACATCTCACATCTAAGTCTAACTGTGCTTTGCTCCCTGCTGATAAAAAGCTGCCTATGGTATCCAGTCACAAGACCTGCTCAGCATGCTGTGTTATTACTGACTTGTCACCTTCGGGCAATCCAAACTTTCTCAAACAAAACCAGTTTTTTTTTAATAAATTCTTCCTGCAGAACACAGAGGCTACAATAATGTAGAAGGTAATGCAAGCATGGCCTTCTCAAGTACAGACACCACTCTACTGCATGCTGCTTTTAGCTAATATAGTAGTTAGCCTGGTCTCCTGTCAATTAACACTAGGCTTTCGGATAAAGCTGAAAGGAGACAAGATACTCATAAGTAAATTAATATCAGGCATTTACATAAAATGTGTTTCAAGCTAAATTATTACAGTAAATGTGTACATGAAGATAAGCTATAAAGTATATCATCTAGCTTTCCAGCACCAGTGTGACCTGTTCAATGCTGGAAAAGCTCATACTCTAGGAGAGCAGCCCATCAATGCAACTTAAATAAAAATACAGTATCATTAATCTCATGAGCATCAGATTCGTAAACTGGGATTTTCAAGGGATATACTCAAGAGCCTCTTCTTACAACACTAAGCCATGTCTTAAACCTGCACAATCCCAGTAACGACAGCATCACTGCTTCAGCAATAATTCACTAATTTATTGTCAGAAGGTACAAAAAAACAACGTTTCGGACTACATGTCCTTATAAAACATTGTTGTTTTTTCTACCTTCTGACAATAAATTAGAGAATTATTGCTGAAGCAGTGCTGCTGTCGTTACTGGGCTTGTACTGACTGAGCTCTGGTGTAGGGCTGGACAGCGTGCACGTATCTGTGTTGGATATTCATTGTATTTATGTCTTAAACCTGCTCACCTGTGGGATCTATGTTCATCCCTGAATAAGTAAGCAATAGATGACTCTGAGGTAGTATAGATAAATTAATAAGCACAACAAGACATTTAACCCTCATTTTGTAGGTAAATGAAAGTCTGGTAAGTAGCTACCAGCTTGTACTGAGAGGTATTAAAGTCTGACTAACTGTATGGGTCAGCTGAGGTTGCATTGTAACACCAATTAGATAAATTACCACATGCAATATATGTGTTGCTGTTAATTAGTTTTAACAAACTTTTTGTTCCATCTACCTCTGTAGCGTAAAGAGCTGGTACTTACTCTTTCATATGGACTCTGTTGTTTAGAGATGTCACTTAATTTGGACTCACGGTCACTAAAACAATAACATCATAAGAGGGCATATAATGTTGATACCAAACTGCACAATGATGTTTGGCTCAGTGTTCACATGGATCTAGGACTCAAAAATTAAATTGATTATTGTTTTTTTAAGTCTGATCATTGTGCTACACCATTAAATGGGCACACAAGTTATAAGGAACCAAATGATTTCAAAAATATGCGTCAACACGACTCTGATGAACCCCTTATTTACTGCAATTTACTGAGTAGCAAAGTACTGCAGTCCTCTTTGACAGCTAACTGAGTAAAGGTTTCTAGTTTAACAATCTATAAACTAAGTCTTATTAACTAGTAAGTGGAAACTAGAAAATCAATCTACTTTGAGTCCAAAGTGGTTCAGGGAATTATGGCTTGGAGAAAAAAATTCCCTTCATCTCAACTAAAACATGGACAGGGTCAATAGACAACTGGTTGGATTTCTCTAGAGCCAAGGTGGATACTTCTTGCTGCTAACTTTTTTGTTAATTATTTTACAGCTATCAGAAGCCTTGCCTTGCAGTGTATCTTGATATTTTTGCTGTCTCTCAGACTCAATTACGAGTAACACAGGGAGAACAGACACAGAGAGAGAGAAGCTGATGTAACGGCATGAGAGGAAGTTACATTAGTTGCACAACATTTCAACAAATATTTAAACATACATATATATGATTTGATACAATTAAAATGTCTTAAAGTTAAAATCAATCCTAGCGTTGTACAAACGCTAGGATTGACTATTGAAACAAATAAAGGGGACTTTCATTCATGAAGTATAAGATACTTCATGTAGAAAGCTCCTTTATTTGATTTAATCGATCGCCGTTCTTAGCTGCTACAGCAGCCCACGGCTAAAAAAAAATTTTGGTTAAGAGGTGACGTTTTCACCTCTTAGCCAAATTTTTTTTTAGCCATGGGCTGCTGAACCAGGTAAAAATGGCGATCAATTGAAACAAATAAAGGAGCTTTCTACATGAAATATCTTATACTTTATGAATGAAAGTCCCCTTTATTTGTTTCAATAGTCAATCCTAGTGTTTGTACAACGCTAGGATTGATTTTCACTTTAATATGCATTGTTGCTTGTTAAGAATTGGTGTGGTTAAAATGCAAATGTTTATATAATTATATGTATCATATTCAAATTCATTGTCCTCCCATCCCAACTTCCCATACAGATTGCAAAATTAAAAACTGCATATTTATAAGGAACTAGGCTACCTACTATAAATAGTGCTTAAATGTATGGTTTAGCTAATGACATCAGAAAAATATTGCAAGAAACCAGAGTACTATACAGTACAGAAAACGAAGACCAATTACACAACTTGCATCAATGAAAGGAGAGATGAGCAGTACTAAGAAGTAACAAAGAGAACACGTGTTTGCTGCAAGTAAGGATAGATGATGAAATACAGGAGGAGGGCACAGATTACTAGTAGCTACCAGTAAAATGTATATCACCCTCTGTAAAAATAGGAAATCACCTATCTCATTACTAGTGCTATCTATATTTTCTTTCTCATAGTCCATTTTTGAACAAATAATACACCACCCATTAATACAGAGTAATCATTGTCAATTCTAAGAATCTGGAAATTTGATAAATATTTTTTTTTTTTTTAAACTGCCAGTATTAAAGCTAGGAAACTTGCTCTATTTTATATATGTATTAGTAAATAGAGTTGTATTCAATCAGACATTATTTTTGAAAAGCATGTTTCTTGGCAAATGGACAGAGTGAGGGTTACACACATTCTACATATGAAGGGAAATGTGCTGATCTCTTATTGGAATGACTGAAAGGACAGGTAGCTTTCTGTGATCCAACAATGAGAGTATTGAAAGGAAAATAAAAGTTACAAAAGAGTAATCCAAAAAGCAGGGATAATAAAGAGGTCAGGAGGAAAATAAGATTTTCTAAAGTACATTGAAATGAAATTAATAGGCAGTTGAAACTGGTGTGATTTGAAACAAGAAATATATGTGTCTACTAGGAAAAATGAAATAAGTATTTCTTTTTTTAAAGATAGCATTGCACACTGTATTGCATGCAATGTTAGTGACCTATTAACCTGATGTCCTCTGGTATTTATAACAGTGATGTATCCTATCAGTTTTATCTTACTATGTCTTTCTCTTATGGAACATTATTTTCTAACAAAGTGGTACCTGACTTGCTGCATTATAGATAAGCACTTTCACTGGCAAGTACATCCTTACATTAGAAACCATCAATAACAACAGACCTAAAAGACTGACAGTGTGATGCCACTTATACATCCTGACACCTCAGTAGGACCTAACGATCACACCCAAGACAAGAAGCACCTCCCAGCCTGATACCCATAGGTACTCACGGACACATAAGCAGGCCACAAGTTTAGCAGCGTCCTCAGGTACAGGACAGGTGGGGAAGATGGGCTTCAGAAGGTAAGTGGCGAACACCAGAGCCACGATGTATTGCGAGGAGGGCCGGATGATGAGCAGCTCCACCCAAAGCTTGAGGAAGGCGGGCAGCGCCCCGTACACCTCCAGCACATAGGCATAGTCCCCTCCGGACTTGGAGATAGTGGTTCCTAACTCGGCGTAGCACAGAGCACCTATGATAGAGAAGACGCCGCATATGGCCCATACCAAGAGCGACAAGCCAGGAGATCCGGCCTCCCGCAGCACGCCAGTGGGGCTCACAAAAATGCCAGAGCCGATGATGGTGCCCACGATGATGGCCACGCCGTTCACTAGAGTGATGGTGCGCTTCAGTTCAACCGTCCCCTCTTGCCCGCCCTCCGCTCCCGGGGTGCCGTTCTCCCGCAGCATCTTCTCTGTAGCCTGCGGGTCATCCTGCGCTGATGTTGGGGAGCCGGACTGCCGCCGCTTCACACTGCCTGACATGGCGGATGACGTCTGGGTGACAGATGGGCTGTTCCTTGTCACTGAATCCCTCAGCCGTGTCACCTGCTTTTGCAGTGTCTACCTCACCTTATGGCAGCTACTCTAGTGGTGTGATCCGTCTGCCTCCTGCTGCTGTATATTGTTATATTAATGCTCAGCTTACACGTGTGGTGCCGTACAGCAGCTGTATACCCTGCCTTATAAGTGCTGTGCCCCTAATCTCTGGGACTGTAGAAACAGCAGCCGTGCCCTATCCTCTCTAATCTGTGGATGCTGTGTATTAGGATGTCTCTCCGTGGGTATGCGGATATTCCTGCGTGCACATGTGAGTGCTACCCACGTGGTCCTCTTGTTCTGCCCGGGTGCTGATGGTGGGGTGATGCCGATACCCCTCGTGTGTAGTTCGCTTGCCGAGTCTGCAGTCAGTGGATCAGGAGCTATATTTACTTCCAGTATCCACGTTGCTTTTTAACATCTCGGTATCCGGAGTCCCATTTATATCTTCTGACTCTTCCGTACGTCATTCAAGAATATTAGTGATGCAACATCAACGGTATATTATCAGCAGTAGTAGTAGCACCGCCTGGTGGCTTTGTCTCCTCAGTGCAGTGTAGCTTCCTCTCACCGTAAGTGTATCCCAAGGGAATTCAATCCACATTTTTTAAATATCAGGGCCTCTTTCATATGCACGAATAGCAAACACATTTATAAAATTATTTCACATGTAGCCTATGCATATACTGCTGCCTGGCAAACAGAGCCATATTTGTCATGCCCAGAACATGTGCCAACAAACAGTGGGCAAGGAGTTGGAATGGGGGGAGAAAACTGTGGCTTCTTTTTATAGAATGGAAACTCCAAGTATATGCAACATTGACAATTTCACAAGTTAAATTATAGAGTTGGCAGAACTAAATGTGTACCTGGGGTCCAAGAAAAAGGTGGAACTAAAAATATGTTCTACTGGTGAATGGGCAAAGTGACCCTCTGATGGAGTAACATCAGACAGTGGGGGACCCTGCAACCTTAGCTAAATCTGGCCATGTGCCACTCAACATTTTTAAAAAATGTATTATTTTTCCAAGTTTAATAGCCATAAAATGATATATGTGGCCCTTATGGATTCTAAAATACTGATCTGGGGCCCCCTATGTATTAGGAAGTTGGCCATCACTGATTTATATGAGAAAATGTACAACTATTAGCTATGTGTGTACATTCTAAAACCTAGTTTCTTAATCTGTGGTACTTGTACCCCTGTGGGTACCTGGAGCTTTGTTAAGTAGTACCCAGTGGCTTTCCCTTCCCACATTCTGGGGCATTTTACTTATTTTTTTTATTACCTAATAATATTTATGTGCATTTGGAGGTACTTAGGACAAGTATTTATGCCTGATGGAGTACTTGCTACAAAAAAGGTGAGAAACACTGCTCTAAAACAAACCTAAAAAATATAAGATACATCTCCCCAAATACTTATCCCTTTAAGCAAAAAGTATTTTCAATTCCTGTGCATAAATATCTGAAGCTTAGTAAACTCTTAAAGGGACAGCGTACTCCAAAAAAAATTGTTTAAAAAGATAGATAATGCCTTTATTACCTATTCCACAGTTTTGTATAACTAACACTGTTATATTAAAGGGACAGTATACATCAAGTTAGCACAATGTTATCTATATGGCTCACATGAACTAGCACTTCCCAGTTGTGAAAAGCAAATAAAAAGCATGTGATAAGAGTCTGTCTTTATTGGCTTAGAAAGAGGCAGCAATTTAGAGGTATAAAGGTTATAAAGTATATTAATAGAACAATGTTGGTTGTGCAAAGCTGGGGAATGGGTAGTAAAGCTGTTATCTATCTTTTACAAATAATTCTGATGTAGACTGTCCCTTTAATGAAAGGCTAAATTACCAACAAACGTAGTATTTTCTCAATAGTCTTTCACACAGAGCAATATATTATATTCTTATGTCCAATTTTTGGATGTGTGATGTTAAAAGACTATACTAGTTGAAAAATTTAATTTTCTCTTTCATCAGAGCATGTCATTTTATGATTATTGACCCTGCTTTACTGTGTGTTTAACCCCTCCAAAAGGTTGAAACATGTGGTGCACTGCTGGTCCCAATCAAAACCCTCCACTCATCCAATCAGAAGTGCTAGTCACATGACTCAGATGTGCAACTAGCGCTGCTGATTGGAGGAGCGGCGTGTTCAGTTTGTTTTTTTTTGTTGTGAGATTGTGGTGTTGTAAAATGAATGCAAACCTTTAGTAAATTAAGGCATATTGTGTAACAGACAGTACATATACACAACTGCTCATGTTGCCTAATGAAATAGTCATCCCAGGTTCAGATAAGTGACAGCATAGGTGATGCATTGGATAAAACATTCACTGCTCTTACACAGCTTTTTATAAACATTTTTGGATAGCTAGTGCAGTATGCAAACATTTATATCTTAATTACCTGATAACACATTGGAACCGATATTATAAAACTGTGTACAATCACCAAATGCCACCAAGTGGTGATATCTGAATAAGCATCTTCTTGGATTTTGAGAATACACAAAGTTTAAGAGGCACATATAGAGTTTAAAATTTTGTTTACTCAGCAAAATAAAAATTTCACTTTACCAACAAATAAGTGATAACCTTTATTATGTTTCTCTATTGCTGAAAATTGCATAAATATATAGAAATGTACATCATTTTGAGACAGAACATACATTACTAATAATTGATGTCTATTATTAGTCACCACTGGAACTCCAGGAACGATTTACTATAAAACATTAAGATTTATTAAAACATTAAACATAAACCTGCTCCCAAAAGTACATGCATTTAATGATAGACATTTTACAAAACAAATACTAAACAAAACTTACAAACCATTCATATGAAAAAGAAAACAAAAACATAAAAATATAAAAAGTTAACTCAATTTAAGGCATTTCATTTTGCTTCCAGAGACAATATCTACATGCAGATCTTGGCTTATGTATGATGAATACACAAAGAAAAAACATATTCAAACACCAGCTATTTTCATGTATGCCATGTGTTAAGAAGTTTATAAAATAAAAAATACATGAATTCTAATTCAGATTAGTATATAGTATCCCAAATAACTGCATAGCAAGCCAGTGAAGTGTTTGAATACATAGAGGACCACATTTATTCAAACAGTGTAGAAAGACATACAGAGGACTATAAAAACTATAACATTTTACTCCATCAAATGCTTGTCAACATATTGTTTCTAGTAGGAAAAATAGAAGTCACAGTTTCAAACCTTTCTCAGCATTGTGATATGTTAGAGGCTTGTGGAATCTCTTATAAACAAGATAGTTAAGAAGAAAAAAGAAAAAAAAAAACACATACAGGGTTCTCTAACCTTATAGCATACAATTCTGCAAAATAATAGGATTAAAATATACTCAATTAAAAAAACTAACCCAAGCTCCCCCTAATCTACCTCTTTAACCCTTTAATAACTAATGACAGAATTTTTCCGTCATGGAACAATTGAGCAAACTGGCGCTGTGTCCTTAAAGGGACATTCTAGTCAAAATTAAACTTTCATGATTCAGATAGGGCATGCAATGTTAAAGAACTTTCTAATTGACTTTTATCATTAAATTTGCTTTATTCCCTTGGTGGTATTTTTGAAAGCTAAACCTAGGTAGGCTCAAACTGATTTCTAAACCGTATAAAACCGCCTCTTAGCTCAGAGCATTTTGAAAGTTTTTCACAGTTAGACAGTACTAGTTTATGTGTGTCATATAGATAACACTGTGCTCACTCCCGTGGAGTTATTTAAGAGTTCGCATTGATTAGATAAACTGCATATCTGTCAAAGCACTGAGATAAGAGGGCAGTCTGCAGAGGCTTAGGTAATCACAGAGGTAAAAAGTATATTAATATAACTGTGTGGGTCATGCAAAACTGGGGAATGGGTAATAAAGGGATTATCTATCTTTTTAAACAATACAAATTCTGGTGTAGACTGTCCCTTTAAGGGGTTAACGCTAGTCTGACAGGGCTGAGACATCATGGTCACCCGCTCTAGCAGACATGGGGTTAAATAGGCATTTATCACACCAAGTAGGCTTGCAGTGTAGGAGGAGTTAGGTATTTTATCACACATGATTGTTGAATTGCTTCTCTCCCACTGACATTTGAGCAAGATAACATTATGCAAGTACAGTGAATGGGTGAAGGATACGTTTGTGATTAGCAAGGCATTTTGGTTTTGTTAAGCTGCCTCCCACTAAAAGACAGGTTTGGCAAGTTCACACAGGCAAGTTGCGTTAGGCACCCACATTGGTTATGGGCTCGCTTTTAAAACGGATCTCAAAAGAGTTTCTTTTAAAAGCTTGACAAGATATTATCTCCTGAATTCAATTCATGGCCAGCCTACACTTTAGTTCAATTTCCTGCACAAAGACTGACTGATATTTCTGTCCTATATTTGTAGGCTATAAAATATGTTGTCAGATGTGATAAGTGGTCTCAGAAAATTAGTAGCAGGGCAGCCTGTAAAAACCTTATTTTTATCCCAATATCTGAACTGATATTTAAGATATTGTTCTTAATTTCTTAATATCACACACACTATAGATAGATCAACTAATTAGTCAAAAGGTAGTACAGATTCATTTTAGTTACAGTTGAAAATAATTCCTAAAAGGGCTAAAACACTCAGGAGGAGCATAGACCACTGCAGGTTTAACGTAGAAGCTGCCGGTCACCTATCAGCAGCGGTACTTGCAAAGCTGGGTCGTGAAAATAAAGGCTGTGACTAATTGCAAGCGGAGCGGCACACAGCATGTAGATGCGGCTGTGCACGCTCAGTGTGTCCTACCATTTCATCTCTGAGCACTCTGCTGCGTCAGGTCACGTAGCTGAGCGCTCAGAGATGAAATAACTGAACTTTAGAAGCGATGCGACGCAGCTGCTTCGCCTTGCACCGGATCACTTGCAGTGTGTCACAGCCTTAATGCTGATGATTGAGTCAGAGTCTCTCCCCGCTCAGGATCAGCAGTGCTCTGCGGTTCCTGAGAGGTACTTTAACTATGTTTGACCCCTTTTGCGGGTTTCTAGAATTAAAATTACATGCCCTAAAAAATTAAACATATTTTGTCTACTATACCGGCAGTTTACAAAGCAACAAAGAAAACAAATGTAATGCCCCTTTAACTGGAGCATATGTTTAATATTAAGTTCATTATAAGTATATACCTTTGTAGCAATTACTTATATAGACATTATCTTTGCAAGAGAGAACACCGAGCAATCTGATTTCAATAGAGTCGCCACTAATTATCTCACAATATACAGGGCCTTTTACACAAAGCCAGAGGAAGCACAGTTAATCCTTACAGAACTTTTCAATGGGTGAATTGTTGCAATGAAAAATAGGTCGGATTGTTTGATACATGGGAATTCAGACTCACTCTATGAACGTGCTTTTATCCAAAAAGCCAAACAAAATGAATTCTCTTTCAGCCACAAGAATAATTTAAAATACTTCTTTACTGTAAAAACCAAACATGAAATGTACAGTAAGGAACTTAAAACTAGACTAGAAGCATTTTTGTAATAAGTTTTTGTTTGCAAAAACGCTCCTGAGAAACATTATGAGAGTCTTACAATAACGTCTTGAGCACAGTGTTTCTCAACTGCAGTCCGCAGGACCCTTAACAGGCCAGAGTTTCATTATATCTTAACAATAGCACAGGTGACATAATCATCTGAAGGGCGAGAGCAGGTTAGTAACCATAGTTACTGATCAGCTGATTATTTCCCCTGTGCTCTAGTTAAGATATAATGAATATCTCGCCTGTTATGGGAGCGGAGGACTGGAGTTGAGAAACACTGCGCTAGTATACACAGGTGTGTGTGATCTGAGTACTAGCGATGATATTCTGCTGGACATCACCAGCGCTCAGATTATATGCATATGGCTCTCTTCAATGGACAATTTTCCATACTTTAAAATACAGTTTTACATTTAGGAAAGGGGAGAACATTACAAAATGTACTAAAATGTGACTATGAAGAGACAACAAATGGATATAAAACAAAACTTGTGAAATTATATTAGCAGCTCTTCCATTTAAAGTTAAGGTAAACTTTGATGAATGAAAGCCCGTTTTTTTAAAAATACTATTAAAAACAGGGGCACTTTCATTCATCAAAGTTTAGAAAGCAGCCATTTTGATTAAAAACTTACCTCTCTCCTCTTCACAGCCAGAGCAGCTTCCCCCACCCAGACATCCTCTCATCACACGTCATCAATGACTAATCCAGCTTCCTCCAATCACGGCATGGCCTCAGGCAATGACTCCCCTGGGGGGAAAGCCGTGATTGGAGGAAGCTGGATTAGTCATTGATGACGTGTGAAGAGAGGATCTCCAGGTGAGGGAAGCTGCTCTGGCTGTGAAAAAAAACAAAGGTAAGTTTTTAATCAAAACGGCTGCTTTCTAAACTTTGATGAATGAAAGTGCCCCTGTTTTTAATAGTATTTTTAAAAAACGGGCTTTTATTCATCAAAGTTTACCTTCACTTTAAGGAGCATGAAACCCATATATTTTCCTTTCAGGATTCAGAGCATACAAATTTAAACAACTTTCAAATCTACTTTTATTTTCAAATTTGCTGTATTCTCCTGTATCCTTAGTTGATAGAGCAGCAATACACTACTGTGAGCTAGCGGAACACATCAGATGAGCCAATGACAAGAGGCATGTATGTGCAGTGACCGATCGGCAACTAGTTACCGGTAGTGCATTACTGCTCCTGAGCCTACCTAAGTATTGCCTACCTAGGTATTTTTTCAACAAAGGATAGCAAGAGAACAAAACTAATTTGATAACAGAAGTAAATTGGAAAGTTGTTTAAAATTGTAAACTCTACCTGAATTACGAAAGTTTATTTTTTTTTTACCAATTGTCTATAAAGATGAGGAACCTAAAATGTAAATATGGTCAAAAGATCTGTAATTAAACAGAAAAAATACGTCTATTACTGAACCTTGCAAAGCAAAATCTGAAAAAGTAGCCATCTAGCATTGTGTGCTGTGTTTTTACAGTGATCTGTATAGGAACAATAAGTGAGCTTTAAATGTAATAATCCATTACAAGAAACACAATCGGTTGCTTCATTTTTGTCTTGTATTTCTAAGCCTCTAAAAAAGGGAGTTTTCACATATTCAATATTATTCATTATGAATTATTTCCAAACTAAACTACTCAAACAGAAATTGTTTTTACAGAAAATTACTAAGTGATTTATGAAATGTAGGTGTTTGTAAATGGGTGGGCCACTTACTTTCAGATTGATTATAAAAAGGCAACAGCATATACAATCAGGTGTTTTATATCTATAAAAGTGTATACTCCAATACTGGGTTTGGGATTGACTGCCGGCGCACAAATAGAAAGGGTTAATTTATTCATTTTTTGCTAGATGTGTCTTTTATGGTTATAAAAACGCCTAATTTGACATGTTATTACCTTATTTATTTTATATTCATTTCAGGTTAGGAAAAAGATGCTTTAAAGTAAACTAGCAGGAAATGCACTTTGCATAACTTATTTGTGCTCACTGGCAGATAGGTAATAAAATGGGTGAAAGTCTGCATTAAATCCCCTCTTTAAACAATTTGGCCATTATTTAAAACCAGCTTCTTATAGGCCCTTTGTAATTTGGCTTTATCACCATTAATATTAATAAATACTTATTTGTAGTGCTCAAATGTGAGCAACTCAATAAAATCCATAATGTGATCACAGCAAACACTGGGGATTTTCTCCTAAATTACAATTTACTACAACATTTTACTGAGCTGCCAAACTTAGATGCTTCAAAGAAAGGTCCAAAGTGATATGAGAATTACAAAACCTTAACAGCTCATATTATATAGAGCATATTCGGTCCCCTAGTTACCAACAACAACTATTCAAAACAGTTTCATTATTTTTCACTATCAATATAAATTCCTGCACCACAACAGTTACCAGGAGGTTTGTAGTAATTTTGTAGACTGCATTTTCCCAAATTACAGAAAAAAAAAAAAAAAAATACAGTATTAATTTAATACAATGTAAAACTAAATTCATTGTTTGTAAGGACATTTCTACATTTTAAATGACATGACCCAAAAGAGTTTACATTTACAAGATATTACCTCACTGGTTTCTGCAAGTGTAGCCACCTATTAGATGTAGCACCATAACCAGATTAAACAAACAGAAGTGCTCTTTCCACAAAGAGAAAAGGCACAGCAGAAATGGGGAGATAGACAGGTTTCTGCTATTGATTCCCTATGTCAAGCAAGCAAGAATCTAATAAGGTGCAGAACGCGGTCATAATATCCTCAAGTTTTTTTCATACAGTTCCCCCTTTAATATAAAAGTTTATTTTCCTGCATTAGAGACTCTATAGTTTTTTTTTTTAATTACAGACAATTTATAGAAGTTTACTGATACAACCAGTATCACTGCAGCCAAGAGTAAGGATTTCCTTGGGAAGGGCTAAGTGCTTCTCAATAATTAAAGACTGCTACTTCCAAATGTTAGGACACTAATCTCATATTAAGCTTTTTTTTCCGATATGGTTAAAATTTTATGTCCGTTACATTTGCACTTCTATGCCGAAGGGAACTTCAGAGCAGTTGAAGGATTATCCAGCCTGTTGCCTGTGCTTTTCCGACTTCTTTACATCGGACAACTTTAGCGCTGGCTGAAAAGAGGAATGTACTGTGCGATTCATCAGTGGCTGAAGAGGACGGAAGTTGTCCACCATGTATTTTTCTTCCTCTCCAACTGCAGTATAAAGAAGACTGCGAAACACTGCAAGCTGAAATGAAACAATAGCAAAACAAGTGACTACTCACAAAATAAGGAAGAGTTGACAAGTTAAAGGGACACTAAACGATGGAAAAAAAGTTAGCATAAATCTCTATATCCATATTTGTTTTTTATATTTGTAATTGGCTTTGCGTGTCATATTATTACTGTTTTCTCGATATTCTGCTTAAAAAAATTATTGATTTCCAAACCCACCGTTATAAGATCAATTTTGAAGAACAAATCATTCTCGATAACCTGAGTTATCAAGATGTCCGACTTCGTCTGTACTGCGCATGCGCAATCTTTCTTACACGTCATCCTTTACATCAAGTAGCTTGATTTGGGTAAGTGAGGAATCGAAGCGGCAATCTGCGCATGCGCGAATGCCCGTATTGTATTGCGCATGCGCCGGGTGACGGTAAGATGCGATAATGATTTGGGTAAGTGAGGAATCGAAGCTGCTATCTGCGCATGCGCGAATGCCCGTATTGTATTGCGCATGCGCTGGGTGACTGTAAGATGCGATAATGATATGCAGGAAATCGCAGTGTGATTGGAGACTGATTTTTGCATTGAATGCACTATACACAGGGGTTTGGCTTTGATGACGTCTTTTCCAAAATGTAATATAACATTTTATTCTGCTTCTAACACTCGTTTTAATGTCAAAGTGGGTACGTTTTGATAGTTGAGGTTTGTAGATACGTTTGTGATAATTTATTAATAATGAAAAATTCAAAGTTTTGGAATCCTTTAATCTTCACTGAAGAATCTAGTTTACACAATTCACTGTAATAATGAAAAGAAACATTGTTTATGTCCAACACTATAGTAATAAATGATTAAAGGGGCAATAATAAAATGCTGTAATATGTTAGAGCATTGTATTCTTACACCATTGCTTGACCAGAATTGTTTAACCCCTGCAATGCATGTTAAACACATAGTTAAAATCAGATCTGAACTGTCTGGTAATGCACTACTGCTCAAGAGCCAAACGTGTCTGCTGAGCCAGTCAGGGGTGGCATGTGCATAGCTGACAATCAGCATTTTTTTCAGCTCAGGATTGCCAGGGCATTATATTATTGTTTATTTGTGTCTTTAAAAAATGTAGACAAATTGGTTCTGTAGAAAAATAAATAAATAATGAAAGCTGTTTAAGTTATTTTTCCATCTAAACACACACTAGCTCTCAAAAAGGGACAGTCTAGTCAAAATTAATCTTTCATGATTCAGATAGGGCATGTCATTTTAAACAACTTAATGTACTTTTATAATCAAATTTCCTTTGTTCTCTTGGTATTCTTTGTTCAAAGCTAAACTTGAATACGCTCATGAGCTAATTTCTAAGCAATTTTAAAAGTTTTTTTTTTACAGCTAGACAGCACTAGTTCATATGTGCCATATAGATAAAATTGTGCTCACTCCTGTGGAGTTATTTATAAGTCATCACTGATTGGCTAAAATGCAAGTCTGTCAAAAGAACTAAAAAAGTAGGCAGTCTGCAGAGGATTAGATACTGGGCAATCACAGAGGTAAAAAGTGTATTAATATAACCACGTTGGTTATGCAAAACTGGGGAATTGGTAATAAAGGGATTATCTATCTTTTAAACAATAAAAATTCTGGAGTAGAGTGTCCCTTTTATGCTCAAAGTTACTCAGCAAGGTTGTGGGACTACTACTGCTGATTAAATCAGCAGCAGTTTTTGTTTCAAAACCACCAGTTCCCTGCAGCCCGAGCAGTACTTTAAACACAGAGTTGAAGGTTCACTAGTGATAAAATGACATACTCAAATAAGAGCATGCAATTTGTGCACTATAAATGTCCCTTTAAAAGAAAATAAGACCAGAGAGCCATTTAGGATTTTAACCATTGTTAGTGTGTTTATATCCATCAG